>NC_136068.1:1937627063-1937639563 GCF_964261635.1 Lissotriton helveticus
AGTGAAAGCAATTAGTTTTCTACAACAGAAGTGAATGCCACGACCTCTGGTATCATCCTCGACACTCTAATGGCAGAACTATCTGAAAGTGGCACATACATAGGTAAAATGGACACTAAACTTGCAGAAGTCTCAGGCGAGGTAAAATAAATGGAGACAGAGCTGACCTCGTCTTACCACCGCCCTAACGCCACAGAAAGTAGATTAACAGATGTGGAAAATTGGCTGGTCTTCAGGAAAGGGGGTCAAACATATGGGCAATGAGATGCAAGATTGGTGACCTGGAAGATAGGTCCTGCTGGAACAATGTCAGGGTTTATCATATACCAGAGGGAGATGAGCATAATAACTACCTGCAGAACGCAATGCCCAAACTCCTGAGAACTATTTTCAATGAACTTCAAGAGTTCCAGAGAGCACACAGACTCCAGCGGCAAAATGCATCCACTGCAAACTCACCCGACCAATAATTGCCCGATTCTTGCAATACCAGCAAGCAAGAGCCATAAAACGAGCAGCAAATAAAGCAAAATGCGCCATTCATGCTTCGCAATCCCTGATTTATGTTTTAGCAGAGTCTTCATTTGAAACAAATGTCCCTAGAAGATGCTTTCTTTCTCAATACACACAACTTAAGCGACGGTACAATACATGTCTCCTGGAGGGAGCCAAAAGAAATGGGGACCACAAGAGACAGAAAGAGACAAGAGTACGTGAACCAAGAAGACCGTGGGAAATTCATGGATACTTTGGGTTGGACTCTCATTGGAACCCAACCATTCATTACACAACCAACCTCGAACAAAGAACACAAGTGACCGAGAGGACACAAAAACCCAGCAAAAGACACACACAAGCACACATATACACACACAGATATGGTGCACAGTGACACGTGGATCTGCACCCCCATCATTCATCTCCCCCACACACAGATTACAGAATACTATCATCAGCACTTTCTAAGTGGAGTTTCCTGCCTCTGTATCTGTTATATAGATCCCTTCCTAGTGGCTCAAGAGATGCACTCATACCCAAGTACCGCTCACTGCTTCCTGCTCCTCTGAGTATCCCAAGCATCAGTGAGGGCTCCGATGGCATCGAGGAGGGACCACAGAAGGAATCAGAGAAGGAATCAGAGAAGGAATCCAACCCCTTATACAGGTAACTCTGATGCATTGTCTCAGGACAGAGGGGATTAAATGTCACCTGAAGGCAATGGTTAGTGTTATACAGTCTGGCAGGGGAGCTGAAGACCCCCCTCTTATCTAGTAGTGTGTCTTATGCAGTCTGTCCGGAGTAAAATTATTATAGTCTGTACGCAGTTTTTTCAGGGCAACTGATGGGCTGACACCTAACTGCATCACAAGCAACTCAGCAGTCAAATGTACTCCTATGTTGCACAGGGGAGAAGGAAAAAAGAGTGCAGAGCTGTATCTGCTACGATTGTTCTGCTGCTGCAGTCGTAGCCTGCTCTGGTGCTTTAATTATGCTGCCTTGCACGGTGCATAGATTTGCACTATGGTGCACAGGTGTGTTTGTGCTGTATAGAGGATTTGTACTGGAAGCAGAACCTTCCAGCGTGAGTCCCATACTTAAACTCAGAGGGATCCCAGTCATTAGGACGTGTGCTGAACCCGCCACACACATGCAATCCATAGGATTTGTACTGAAGCAGACCCTTCCAGCGTGAAGTCCTATACTTAAACTCAGAAGGATCCCAGTCATTAGGACGTGTGCTGAGCCCCGCAACACACATGCAATCCATAGGATTTGTACTGAAGCAGACCCTTCCAGCGTGAAGTCCTATACTTAAACTCAGAAGGATCCCAGTCATTAGGACGCGTGCTGAGCCCCGCCACACACACGTGCAATCCATAGGATTTGTACTGAAGCAGACCCTTCCAGCGTGAAGTCCTATACTTAAACTCAGAAGGATCCCAGTCATTAGGACGTGTGCTGAGCCCCACCACACACATGCAATCCATAGGATTTGTACTGGAAGCAGACCCTTCCAGTGTGAAGTCCTATACTTAAACTCAGAAGGATCCCAGTCATTAGGACGTGTGCTGAGCCCGTCACACACATGCAATCCATAGGATTTGTACTGAAGCAGACCCTTCCAGTGTGAAGTCCCATACTTAAACTCAGAAGGATCCCAATCATTAGGACGTGTGCTGAGCCCCGCCACACACATGCAATCCATAGGATTTGTAGTGGAAGCAGACCCTTCCAGCGTGAAGTCCTATACTTAAACTCAGAGGGATCCCAGTCATTAGGACGTGTGCTGAGCCCCGCAACACACATGCAATCCATAGGATTTGTAGTGGAAGCAGACCCTTCCAGTGTGAAGTCCTATACTTAAACTCAGAGGGATCCCAATCATTAGGACGTGTGCTGAGCCCGTCACACACATGCAATCCATAGGATTTGTAATGGAAGAAGACCCTTCCAGTGTGAAGTCCTATACTTAAACTCAGAAGGATCCCAGTCATTAGGACGTGTGCTGAGACCTGCCACACACATGCAATCCATAGGATTTGTACTGAAGCAGACCCTTCCAGCGTGGAGTCCTATACTTAAACTCAGAAGGATCCCAGTCATTAGGACGTGTGCTGAGCCTCGCTACACACATGCAATCCATAGGATTTGTACTGAAGCAGACCCTTTCAGCGTGAAGTCCTATACTTAAACTCAGAAGGATCCCAGTCAATAGGACGTGTGCTGAGCCCCGCCACACACATGCAATCCATAGGATTTGTAGTGGAAGCAGACCCTTTCAGCGTGAAGTCTTATACTTAAACTCAGGAGGATCCCAGTCATTAGGACGTGTGCTGAGCCCACCACACACATGCAATCCATAGGATTTGTAGTAGAAGCAGACCCTTCCAGTGTGAAGTCCTATACTTAAACTCAGAAGGATCCCAGTCATTAGGACGTGTGCTGAGCCCACCACACACATGCAATCCATAGGATTTGTACTGGAAGCAGACCCTTCCAGTGTGAAGTCCTATACTTAAACTCAGAAGGATCCCAGTCATTAGGACGTGTGCTGAGCCCACCACACACATGCAATCCATAGGATTTGTACTGGAAGCAGACCCTTCCAGTGTGGAGTCCTATACTTAAACTCAGAAGGATCCCCGTCATTAGGACGTGTGCTGAGCATCGACACACACATGCAATCCATAGGATTTGTGGTGGAAGCAGACCCTTCCAGTGTGGAGTCCTATACTTAAACTCAGAGGGATCCCAGTCATTAGGACGCATGCTGAGCCCCGCCACACACATGCAATCCATAGGATTTGTAGTGGAAGCAGACCCTTCCAGTGTGAGGCCCTATACTTAAACTCAGAAGGATCCCAGTCATTAGGACGTGTGCTGAGCCCGCCACACACATGCAATCCATAGGATTTGTACTGAAGCAGACCCTTTCAGCGTGAAGTCCTATACTTAAACTCAGAAGGATCCCAGTCATTAGGACGTGTGCTGAGCCCGCCACACACATGCAATCCATAGGATTTGTACTGAAGCAGACCCTTTCAGCGTGAAGTCCTATACTTAAACTCAGAAGGATCCCAGTCATTAGGACGCGTGCTGAACCCACCCGACACACACATGCAATCCATAGGATTTGTACCGGAAGCAGACCCTTCCAGTGTGAAGTCCTATACTTAAACTCAGAAGGATCCCAGTCATTAGGACGTGTGCTGAGCCCCGCCACACACATGCAATCCATAGGATTTGTGGTGGAAGCAGACCCTTCCAGCGTGAAGTCCTATACTTAAACTCAGAAGGATCCCAGTCATTAGGACGTGTGCTGAGCCCGCCACACACATGCAATCCATAGGATTTGTAGTAGAAGCAGACCCTTCCAGCGTGAAGTCCTATACTTAAACTCAGAAGGATCCCAGTCATTAGGACGTGTGCTGAGCCCCGCCACACACATGCAATCCATAGGATTTGTACTGAAGCAGACCCTTTCAGCGTGAAGTCCTATACTTAAACTCAGAAGGATCCCAGTAATTAGGACGTGTGCTGAACCCACCACACACATGCAATCCATAGGATTTGTACTGAAGCAGACCCTTCCAGTGTGGAGTCCTATACTTAAACTCAGAAGGATCCCAATCATTAGGACGTGTGCTGAGCCCCGCCACACACATGCAATCCATAGGATTTGTAGTAGAAGCAGACCCTTCCAGCGTGAAGTCCTATACTTAAACTCAGAGGGATCCCAGTCATTAGGACGTGTGCTGAGCCCGCCACACACATGCAATCCATAGGATTTGTAGTAGAAGCAGACCCTTCCAGCGTGAAGTCCTATACTTAAACTCAGAAGGATCCCAGTCATTAGGACGTGTGCTGAGCCCACCACACACATGCAATCCATAGGATTTGTACTGGAAGCAGACCCTTCCAGTGTGGAGTCCTATACTTAAACTCAGAAGGATCCCCGTCATTAGGACGTGTGCTGAGCATCGACACACACATGAAATCCATAGGATTTGTGGTGGAAGCAGACCCTTCCAGTGTGAAGTCCTATACTTAAACTCAGAGGGATCCGAGTCATTAGGACGTGTGCTGAGCCCGCCACACACATGCAATCCATAGGATTTGTAGTAGAAGCAGACCCTTCCAGTGTGGAGTCCTATACTTAAACTCAGAGGGATCCCAGTCATTAGGACGTGTGCTGAGCCCGCCACACACATGCAATCCATAGGATTTGTACTGAAGCAGACCCTTTCAGCGTGAAGTCCTATACTTAAACTCAGAAGGATCCCAGTCAATAGGACGTGTGCTGAGCCCCGCCACACACATGCAATCCATAGGATTTGTAGTGGAAGCAGACCCTTTCAGCGTGAAGTCCTATACTTAAACTCAGAAGGATCCCAGTCATTAGGACGTGTGCTGAACCCACCACACACATGCAATCCATAGGATTTGTACTGAAGCAGACCCTTCCAGTGTGGAGTCCCATACTTAAACTCAGAGGGATCCCAGTCATTAGGACGTGTGCTGAGCCCGCCACACACGTGCAATCCATAGGATTTGTAGTAGAAGCAGACCCTTCCAGCGTGAAGTCCCATACTTAAACTCAGAGGGATCCCAGTCATTAGGACGCGTGCTGAGCCCCGCCACACACATGCAATCCATAGGATTTGTAGTAGAAGCAGACCCTTTCAGCGTGAAGTCCTATACTTAAACTCAGAAGGATCCCAGTCATTAGGACGTGTGCTGAACCCCGCCACACACATGCAATCCATAGGATTTGTAGTAGAAGCAGACCCTTCCAGCGTGAAGTCCTATACTTAAACTCAGAGGGATCCCAGTCATTAGGACGTGTGCTGAGCCCCGCCACACATGCAATCCATAGGATTTGTAGTGGAAGCAGACGCTTCCAGCGTGAAGTCCTATACTTAAACTCAGAGGGATCCCAGTCATTAGGACGTGTGCTGAGCCCCGCCACACATGCAATCCATAGGATTTGTACTGGAAGCAGACCCTTCCAGCGTGAAGTCCTATACTTAAACTCAGAGGGACCCCAATAATTAGGACGTGTGCTGAGCCCCGCCACACACATGCAATCCATAGGATTTGTAGTAGAAGCAGACCCTTTCAGCGTGAAGTCCTATACTTAAACTCAGAAGGATCCCAGTCATTAGGACGTGTGCTGAACCCCGCCACACACATGCAATCCATAGGATTTGTAGTAGAAGCAGACCCTTCCAGCGTGAAGTCCTATACTTAAACTCAGAGGGATCCCAGTCATTAGGACGTGTGCTGAGCCCCGCCACACATGCAATCCATAGGATTTGTAGTGGAAGCAGACGCTTCCAGCGTGAAGTCCTATACTTAAACTCAGAAGGATCCCAGTCATTAGGACGTGTGCTGAGCCCGCCACACACATGCAATCCATAGGATTTGTACTGGAAGCAGACGCTTCCAGCGTGAAGTCCTATACTTAAACTCAGAAGGATCCCAGTCATTAGGACGTGTGCTGAGCCCCGCAACACACATGCAATCTGTACATTGGTAGTTGACATTTTGTGCAGGTTAATAATTCTATATTTGATATTTTAACCCCTTCGCTTCTAGGCCTTCCCTACCCTGAGCTAAGCCTTTTTTTTGGCTATTTGGGGTTGTTTACGCTTAGGCCCCTCTAACTTTTTGACCACATAAAGTATCCACGCCAAATTTGCGTCTTTTCTTCCAACATCATGGGGATTCTAAAAGTACCCAGCGTTTGTGGATTCCCCTGGAGCGGATCCAGAAATTAGCCTAAATACAATGAAATTTTGTTTAGTTTTTGGGAAAAATGGGGAAAAGGGATAAAGATGAAAGCATCTTTTTTTTCCCCTGCAAATGGTATCAAAAAAGGGGTTGTGGTGCTGAAATCACCATCCTCCCAGCTTTCAGGAAAAGAAGACTTTTGTCAGAAAAAACTACATTTTTTTACACAGTTTAAGCATTTTTCTGGGACATCGCCTACTTTTGCTATTTTTTTGTGCTTTCAACCTCCTTCCAGTTAATGGTATAAATGGGTCTGAAAGCAATAATGGATCCTGGAAAGCTATACATTTTAGAAAGGTAGACAAAATTATAAATTTAGCAAGGAGTCATTTGTATAAATCCTTCAAGGTTTCTTTATGGAAACGAACCGTTGAATATAGGAAACATTGAAAATTAGTTGAAAAAAACTGCCATTTGTGTCAACGTTTTCACCTGTAACTTCTTCTAATTATGACAATTGTTTGAAAGCAATATATTGTTACATCCGCTGGACCCTTCTGGTTGTGGGGATATATAGGACTTGTGGGTTCACCATGAACCCGACGAACCAAGAGCCAATAACTGAGCAGCGTCTTGCAATGTTTTTTTTATTATGTACTGGGTATATAACAATTAATTTGGAAAAATATATACATGGAAAAATTTGTATTTCTGAAATTGGAACAAAATATAGAGTTTAGAAACAGTAGATCAGGGGTCTTTCCACTTACAAGAGCTACTTATGCCAATGAAAATCCTCACGAGCTACTGATAGTATTCGTTTTGAACACATCAGATAACTTTAGGACTCCTAAATGCCTTCTGTGAATACCGAAAGTCTTAAAGTTAGGATTTTTCTCAGTTTAGGAGTAGTAAAGTTAAGACTCCTAACTTTAGGACTCCTAAACTGATTTTGTCTTAAGTTAGTTCTGTGAATCGGGCCCCCCGAATCTGTCTGGATCCACAAAAATCCAACCCCAAAGTCTTCCGAGAAAAAAAGGTACCTCACTTGTTTGGGTTGGCGTAGTGCCCTTGCCAGGAAACAGCCCAATTCACACCACATTTTCACAGTGAAAACTGGCCCTGTTTTTTCAAAGAGCCTAGCTGTAGATTTTGAACCCTAGCTCTGCCGGCACATAGGGAACCCTAGAAAACCTATATATTTTTTAAAACAAGACACCCAGGGGAATCCAGGATGGGGTGACTTGTCTGGCCCTCACCAGGTTCTGTTACCCAGAATCCCTTGCAAACCTCATAAATGTGTCCAAAAAAACACATTTTCCGCACATTTCTGTGGTGGAAAGTTCTGGAATCTGTGTGGATCCTCAAAATTCCACCCATCAAAAATTCCCCAAAGTCTTCAAATAAAAATGGTACCTCACTTGTGTGGGTGGGTTAAGTACACGCAACAGGCAAGGGCCAAAAACCTATTGAGGCAACATCAAAATTACCTCTCACAAAACAAACTGGTTTTTCAAGGGGGTGCCTGGGTAACAGAACCTGGTGAGGGCCAGACAAGTCACCCCATCCTGGATTCCCCTGGGTGTCTTGTTTTAAAAAATATATAGGTTTTCTAGGGTTCCCTATGTGCCGGCAGAGCTAGGCTTCTCAGTGCGCACTCCTTGCGACATACCTAATGCGTCATATTTAATGTATGACGCATCATGTCGCAAGGAGTTACAGATACGTCAGTATTTCTGATGTATCTGTAAGCGCAAAAGTTACGCATTGCTGGAGTGTGTCACAAAAGTGACGCAACTCCAGCAATGCGTCCTTTCACATGGGGAAAGCCCCATGTGAAAGGGCCTGCATCAGTCTTATGCCTGCTGTGAGGCAGGCGCAAGATTTTGACGCAACATCGTCCTAAAAGTGATGCAGTGAAATCTCATAGATTTCACTGCGTCACTATTATGAGGCTTTTTGCGGGGGAACGCCCCCTCTGCATACATTATATCTGACGCAGGTATAATGTAGCGCAGGGGTTTACAAAGTGACGCATCTGCTTAGATGCGTCACTTTGTAAATAGTGCGAAACAGGAGGCATGTTTTACGCCACCGATGCGTCACAAAAAGTGACGCATCGGAAGCGCAAAACTGACGCAAGAAAGGCCTAGATACCCTGGGGAGTCCAATGAGGTATGGCGTGCGTGGATCTCCCAAAGTTTCCATATCCAGAATCCCCTGCAAACCTCAAATTTAGCACAAATTTTTGTGTGGAATCACTGTGCCGACACAAATACCCCACAGCGCTCTCCTTAGTGTCCCGAGTAAAATGATACCTCACATGTGTGGGTGTCCAATGTAGAATTGGCTAAAAATATATTTAAAACAAAATTGTAGGGCTTAGAATTCTCTGTGCTATACGCTTATCCCTATGTTTTGGGCTCTTCCCAGTCACAGGTCCGGCCCCACCCACACAAGTGATGTATCATTTTACTTGGGAAACTAAGTGAAGCGCTGTGGGTTAGGACATTTGTGCCGGCACGGTGATTCCACCCACAAATATGTGTAAAATGTGTTTTTTTCAGATAAATTTGAGGTTTGCAGGGCATTCTGGGTAGGAAAACGTTGGGGGATCCACGCAAGCCATTCCTCGCTGGACTCCCCTGGGTGTCTAGTATTCAGAAATGTGTGGGCTTGGTGGGTTTCCAAGATGGCTACTGAGCACAGGGCCAAAAAACCGGTATGTAACGTTTACAACGCAACTTTTACAACGCACTACCATTACAACGAAACTTTTACAATGCAAAAACTATTACAACGCATACATTTACAACGCATGTTTTTACAACGCAGATACTTTTACAACGCATACCATTACAACGTAAGTATTGGTAAGTATATAATTATATTTAAAATGTTATATGTTTGGTATTTTGGGTAAAGGGGTATTTTTAGGGTGCAGGGTCAGTTTTGGGTTTTTGGGTAAAGGGGTATTTTTAGGGTTCAGGGACAGTTTTGAGTTTTTGGGTAAAGGGGTATTTTTAGGGTTCAGGGTCAGTTTTGGGTTTTTGGGTAAAGGGGTATTTTTAGGGTTCAGGGTCAGTTTTGGGTTTTTGGGTAAAGGGGTATTTTTAGGGTTCAGAGTCAGTTTTGGGTAAAAGGGTATTTTTAGGGTTCAGGGTCAGTTTTGGGTTTTTGGGTAAAGGGGTATTTTTAGGGTTCAGGGTCAGTTTTGTTTTTTTGGGTAAAGGGGTATTTTTAGGGTTCAGGGTCAGTTTTGGTTTTTTGGGTAAAGGGGTATTTTTAGGGTTAAGGGTCAGTTTTGGGTTTTTGGGGTACAGGGGTACAGGGAAAAAAAAAATTAAAATAAATTAATTAAATGAAATGAAAATAAATTAAATTATATTAATGTTACTTATATTACATTAAAAAAATAATTATATACTTACCAATACTTACGTTGTAATGGTATGCGTTGTAAAAGTATATGCGTTGTAAAAAATTGCGTTGTAAATGTATGCGTTGTAATAGTTTTTGCGTTGTAAAAATTTTGTTGTAAAGGTAGGCGTTGTAAAAGTATGCGTTATAACGTCATATATCCCTCGCTGGACTCCCCTGGGTGTCTAGTATTCAGAAATGTGTGGGCTTGGTGGGTTTCCAAGATGGCCACTGAGCACAGGGCCAAAAAACCAGGTGACCCCCATGCAGAACCAGGTTGTTTTGTGATAGGTAAACTTTGATGTCTCCACAATACATTTTGAGGCCTTGCCTGTCACGGTACCTGACCCACCCATGCGAGTCAGTTATAATTTTTATTGGGAGACCTGGTGGAATGCTGAGTGGCAGGTAATTTGTGGAGCCACATAGATTCCAGAACTTTCACACACAGAAATTTGAGAAAAAAGTGATTTTTTCAGCTATATATTAGGTTTGCAGGGGATTCTGGGTATGAACACTTTGGGAGGCCCACACAAGCCATACCTCATTGGACTACACTGGGTGTCTAGTTTTCAGAAATGTGTGGGTTTGGTAGGTTTCCCAAGATGGCCGCCGAGCCCGAGTCCAAAAAGCAAGGTGACTCTCCTTTCAAAACCAGGTTGTTTTGTGATTGGTCATTTTGATTGCCCCTCAATACGTTTTGGGACCTTGCCTGTCACAGGTACTTGCCCGCCTACGCGAGTGAGGTATAATTTTGATCGGGACATAAATTCCAGAACTTTCCACCACAGAAATGTGAGGAAAATGTGTGTTTTTTAACAAATGTTGAGGTTTGCAAGGGATTCTAGGTAACAGAACCTGGGGAGAGCCAAACAAGTCACCCCATCCTGGATTCCCCTGAGTGTCTAGTTTACAAAAATGTATAGGTTTGCCAGGTTACCTTAGGTGCCAGCAAAGCTAGGGTTCAAAATCTACAGCTAGGCACTTTGCAAAAACAGAGCACGATTTCGCAATGAAAATGTTGTGTGTCCACGTTGCGTTTTGGGCCTTTTCCTGTCACTGGCACTAAGCCGACCCACACAAGTGAGGTACTTTTTTCTTGGAAGACTTTGGCAACGCTGGTGGTTGGAATTTTGTAGATCCACGCAAATTCCATAACTTCCCATCACAGAAATGTTTTTTTTACAAAGTTTGAGGTTTGCAAGGGATTCTGGGTAACAGAACCGAGTAAGAGCCACACAAGTCACCACATCCTAGATTTCCCTGGGTGTCTAGTTTTAAAAAATGTATAGGTTTGCTACGTTTCCTTGGGTACTAGCTGCGCTAGGACCTAAAATCCAGAGGTAGGCACATTCCGCAAAAAGTCTGTGCCTAGTGGGCTTTCTGCCGCCCTGGGGAGGGGGGAAATCGGGAGCTATTGCCCGATATGCCCCCAAGGAGGGGTTAGGAAGACTTGCTATTTTGTTTGGGTGGGTGGGGACATTGGGATGCCCATTCTGGGCAGCCCCCACCAATACGATTAAAAAAAGCCAGCATAATTGCTGGTGCCACGTGGGCTCCCTGCCGCCCCGGGGGGCAGATCAGGTGCTACTGCCCCCATCTGCCTCCTGGGTGGGACATAAATACAGTGGCATCTTTTTTGGTGGGGTGGGGGCATTGGCATTCCCATTATGGGCAGCCCCCACCCCAGAATTGTAAAACACATTTAACCCTCATGCCTAGTGGGCTTTCTACCCACCCGACGGGGCAGACAAGGGGCTATTGCCCCCATCTGCCTCTCAGGGGGGCAGAAAGACTGTGGTAATTTTTTGGGGGTAGGGGCTGCCCAGAATGGTCATGCCAATGCTCCCACTCCCCCAAAAAACTAATTCCTGTGGCCTAGTGGGTTTTCTGCGCCCCCCCTCCCCCGGGTGCCAACTGGGAGGGCTACTGTCCCTTTCTCCCTCCTAGCCCCACGAGCACTGAAACATTCACACTGAAACCAAATTTCAGTTTTGTTTTCCGTCTAATGAGACAGCGCGCCATGCGCGCCTCGTTATTAGACTGAAAACCTGTGAAGGGCCCCGTGAGGTTGGGGAAGCTCATCCCCACCTCCCGAGGCCCAAAACAAATGTTGGAAATCCCTCAGCTGTTTGCAGCAGAAGGATTTTGTCCCCCTGTCCTCATGATGGAATGGTTACATCAAGAGCACAGGAGCACTGGTGCTCATGACGGAACCATTTCGTCATGAACACCGAAGGGGTTAATACACATCCACTGACAATCAGTGATTAGTCTTGATGCAAAATGAGACAGCAACTCATTCTTGGCACACACTGACCATCGGTGGTCAGCAATGGCACACACTGAGAGGCAATGGTGGACATTGGCACTCAGAATAAATGGCCAGCATTAGTGCACACTTTGAGGGCCTGGTGTACACTGGCATAAACTGAGTGATGATGGCCAGTATTGGCGCACACTGAGAGGCGATGGTCAGCATTAACGCACACTGAGAGGGCATGGTGTACAGCGGCATAAACTGAGTGACGATGGCCGGTATTGGCACACACTGAGAGGCGATGGTCAGCAATAACGCACACTTTGAGGGCACGGTGTACAGCGGCATAAACTGAGTGACGATGGCCAGTATTGGCACATACTGAGAGGCGATGGTCAGCATTAACGCACACTGAGAGGGCATGGTGTACAGCGGCATAAACTGAGCGACGATGGCCAGGATTGGCACACACTGAGCGACGATGGCCAGGATTGGCACACACTGAGAGGCGATACTCAGGAGTGGTGCCCAGACATGCACACCAGCACAGATTGTCCAGCTTTGAGAAACACCAAATCTCTCTGGT
>NC_136068.1:1939447063-1940001925 GCF_964261635.1 Lissotriton helveticus
TGGATTTTGAGAAATTAACGTTTAAAAAAAGATATATATCTGTAACAGCGGACCGGTTAGCGCTCTGGTTCGCGGACTTTTCGCGCAACGGAGCTTTGTGAAGCGAAGCTGATTGGTTCTCCGGCGTCTGTCAACATTCCAAACAGTCCGTAGCGGCCGCCATCTTGTCTCTCGGTAGGATCGAGAGACAAGAGGAGGTCAAAACAAAGGGGGAAATAACTATAAGGGGGCATAGTAGATCCTCGCTGACCCCCTAGGTTTGATGTGGAGGTTTTAAAAGGGCCCCGCGGGGCAAAAAAAAAACAAAATAATAATAATCGAACGGCTGAATGGATTTGCACGAAACTTGGCAAAATATTAGGGACTGGTAGCCCGATGTGCCTTTGCTAGGTCTCAATATATGTGCTCCAGTGGATTTTGAGAAATTAACGTTGAAAAAAAGATATATATCTGTAACAGCGCTCCGCTTCGCGTACTTTTCGCGTTACGGAGCTTTGCGAAGCTGATTGGTTCTCCGGCGTCTGTCAACATTCCAAACAGTCCGTAGCGGCCGCCATCTTGTCCCTCGGTAGGATTGAGAGACAAGAGGAGGCCAAAGCGAAGGGGGAAATGACCATAAGGGGGCATAGTAGATCATTCCTGACCTCTTAGGTTTGATGTACCATTTTGCCAAGTTTGGTGTAATTCCGTTCAGCCATTCAGGCTGTAGACGTATGTAAATGTCCTATGGAAAATTGCATGGGGAAAACACATTTGAAAGTGTTGAAATTTAGAACCAATTAAAATGTTACTTTGGTTTTGTATTTGTGTGTGATGAAAGTTAATTGGTTATGTATATATGTCAAATGAGAGGAAACCACAGCCATTTTGTGATACTACTGTCTGAGGTACATTTGTGAGGAATTTTTGGTGGTGAATTTCTGGTGTTTGATTTACACAGTACTAACACTTCTGCTACTTTTAAAAAGGTGAGTTGTTAATTTGTAAGGGGAACTATGTTGTACACTTGAAGATAATTTGAAAAATGTTTTCTGTTATTTATTTGCAGTCCTTCTGTTATACTAAATACTTGATGAAGTTAGTTTTATATTATGTATTACTAAAAACGATAAATGAAAGTGATTATTTTTTTCTGCAATTTACAGCAAGCAATTTCAAAATAAAATGGCTCACAATGAAGAGACCGTGGCAATTTCTTTTGAATTGTCCACTACATTGATTGAAATTGAGAGCACCAATAATGAAATATTGTCACAAGGAGGACATGACTTGTATGATTCCATTAGATTGATTGAAATGGACAGCACCAAGAATGAAATATTGTCACAAGGAGATGACTTGAATGATTCCACTACATTGATTGAAATTGAGAGCACCAATAATGAAATATTGACACAAGGAGGAGATGGCTTGTATGATTCCATTAGATTGATTGAAATGGACAGCACCAATAATGAAATATTGTCACAAGGAGGAGATGACTTGAATGATTCCACTACATTGATTGAAATTGAGAGCACCAATAATGAAATATTGTCACGAGGAGATGACTTGAATGATTCCACTACATTGATTGAAATGGACAGCACCAATAATGAAATATTGTCAGAAGGAGGAGATGACTTGAATGATTTTTTTGATCAATCTCTTGATGGCGAATTTATCGAGTGTTTGGAGACCATAGAGTTACAAGAATCATCATTGCAGACTTTTAATGAGGAGATTCCAGATGAGATGATTGAAGAGGAAATTACTGATGAGGACATGTTACTAGTTGTTTCAAATTTAGAAAATTCTGAAGAATAAATTTATATTTAGAAATCAAAAATTGTTTGAGACATTATTTATTTTTATTTTTAATTTATGAGGTTGTAGCGAAGTGATTGTAGTATAAAATGAGACTTATAGTATAGAGTGCAACATTTTTATGTTACATGGTAAGTTTACTCATATTTACTTCCCTTCTGCCACTATATTATCTCCAATGTGTATTTGACATGTCTTCTTCATCTCCGGCCTCCTTTCTCTCACTGTGTGTCTCCGATGCATCTTATCGCTGGTATTTTGTGTAATTACAGAAGAGAGTAAAATAAAATAGTTCGGAACGTGAAAAGGGGGCAAAGTAGAGTACTCCTCACCCCCTAGGCCTTTTTAGGCGGTCCCAAAAGGATCAGTTTCTGCTTTCCTGAGAGATTATGGTATGAGTTCCATATACCACAATAACTTGCATTACAACATGCAAGATATCTATCTCCTATTACCAACTTTTGGAGATATTCGCGCTAAGCGCGAATATCTCCAAAAAGTAACACCTGCCCTGAGCAGTTCTTAGCCATGTTATCCAATGGGAGGTGGATAACATGGCTAAGAGTATTAGCTCGGTAATGCATGAATATCGCTGACTTTTTAGCGATATTCATGCATTGCGGCCGTTTATTATCGCATTTGCGATAAACCTTGATAATAGTAAGGTTTATCTTCGATAATTTCTGACGATGCTTAGTGGTAAAAAATTGGTTGGTAAGCATCGTTAGCGATAAATATCGCTTAACTTTGGTAATATGCCCCAACGTCTGTTAACGTTCGATTCGAAGGAAATGAGGAAGTGTTGAAAAACATTGTCTGCGCCATCTTGTCTTTTTTCAAATGCCACACTTTTGTCGTGCACGGCAGCCATTTTAGATGTCTTGACCAGACCCACTCTCTGCACGCTGTCGATTCGTAGCATGGCTCCTCACCCTCGTAAGCATCTCCCCCAGGCACTGGTCACCACCGCTCTCTGTCTTATGCATGGGCAATAAACCTTCCCCCATCTGCGCTGCTCTTCCCTGAGAATCACACTCTGTGCCCGCCCGACACCTCCCTTTCGCCCTATTCACTACCGCACCCTCTGACACTCCTCTTCCTCTGTGTCCGAATGTCCAGGCCGGTCCTAGGCTATCAGCTAGCCCTGCAGATGTAGTTTATGGCCCCAGCTGTAAAGAATCACCCCTCTTCAAAGGAGTTATAGTAGATCAAGGCCCACACCCGATGTGATCCGTCACAGCACACGCGTTCCTACTATCTGAAAACCATCCTGTATTGTGATTGGGGAGGGGACCGAGCCTGAAGCGGAAGATTCCAGGAATGACTCTTTGTACATCAAAGTTTTTACAATTATGTGTCACATTAAAAATATATAGCACTCCAACAAAGTAGTAGGAATATAAAACTTTAATAACATATAAATATATACAACAAAACAAAAACAGTAAAAACATTTAAACAACGAAGAGACCGTGGCAATTTCTTTTTAATTATCCAATAGATTTATTGAAATTGACAGCACCAATAATGAAATATTCTTGTCAGTAGCGGTCTGTTGTGCGAATAGTTCCAAGGCAGCAGAACGCGCTGAAATCTAGATGGCACGAAAGTGATGTCTAGTAAGTTGCCGCCCAGCAAAAAACGGCGTGGGGCGCCGCGGGGGTGAGTGAGTCCAGTAGGCACCACAGCTATTCTTACCGGCATTGCAGAATTACTGCTGGGGACAATGCCTGTGCTGTAGCAGGGTCACAGCAGAAACAAAAAGGATTCTGTTGAAGATGTTGTTGGTTTTGAATTTGAAAACAGTTCTGGTGTCAACTGCTATGCTAATGTAGTGGTTAATGTTTTGTTTTCTCTAGAAAATGTAAAAGAGGGGGAGGCAGTCCAAAGTTCCGTTAAAAGGGCAAAGGAAAGGATCGGTGGTTTGAACTATCAGTCAAAAAGGGGAGGGGGTGCAATAATTTTTCCTACCGGGTCACACTGTGCTTTCACCGGAAGTGAGGTCTGCAGGATTGTAGTAATTCAAAGTGAGGCTGGCGCCAGCATGGGAGCGCCGACGTCCCGCGGATACAGTTTCGTCACTCCACGGGCGATCATGGCAGTCATTCCCCATCGGGGGTCGGAGACTCCCGCGGCTCCTCTAGAATCTTCAAGGTCGTGGAGGACTACGGTGGTGGAGTCAACCAGTGACCGGGCCATTTCTTTATGTTGGGCCCGCTCTTGCCAGGTCGACCGCCATTTTGGGAGTTCGGCAGCTACCGGCGATCGCGGGGTCACATGAGCGGACGGGCTCCACCCTGCCGGGCGAGACGTTGCAGCATGGCCACAGTGGAAGAACCGTTATCTAGGTCGTTCCGAAACTGTGCAGCACTGTAGTTGTTAGGATGCCACCGCCTGGAGCGCTGAGGGTGCAGCTGGGAAGCCTCCACCTGGGGAGGCGGGAGAGGCCTGTTCGCACCGTCTCTCCCTCCCAGTGCACCCCACGGCGTCTCGCTTGAGATTTGTTATGGCCGGACCAGGCGATGAGGACGAGGGGGGGGTCGGAGGCATGTGCAAGACATCCCCCTCCAGTGTTGTCGCAGCCATTATAAAAGAAAGAAGTGTCCCGTCCGTCTTCGGGCCGGGCTTCCGGTGGATGTCGGCCGGACGCCCCTGGCTCTGGCCCCATGAACGGGTTTCTTGGTTTATCGGCTGCAGCCGGATCCCGTCGGCCTCGGCCCCCCGACCGTTGGTGGTCGGACCGGAAGAGCATGTGGCGGGACTACCTGCAACTCTCAAGGGCCACCGCGGCCGGACTGGGAGAGAGAGGGGAGGGTCGAGGAGACATTCCCCCCCCCTGCAACTGTTCAGCGTTGTAAAGGCAATCCCCTGGCCGGGTCCCGCTGGTCTCGGCCTCTCCTCCGGCTACACCCTACGTTAGGATCTCCTGGCCGAGGCGTGGCAGCAGGACCTGCCTTATATGGGCTGCTCCCGGCTGGGCGTAGCCGGAACCCTGCCCCACCTTGGAAGTTTCCAGAGTGGGGGTGGATGTTCTACTGACTTGCATTTTCCCTAGTCTATCGATTTTTTTGGCGTGGCAGGCGGTGGGACAGCGAGGGGTGATTTGGTTTCTCTTACTGTTTTTCTGGTCTCTCACCACTGGCATATTTTAACGTTTTCTTGTTTCTAGGACATTAATAGGTTTTATCATTACGTTATGTTATCGTTTCTTTGTTCGTTGTTTAATAAAAGTTCATGTTCATCAGTGGCCTACTGATTTTCGTTTTCCTATTTTTTTCTTTCCAGGTTGTTTCATGGTAAAGTTTCTGTTAACAGGATACAGTGATCACTTCGTTATTATTGCATATGTCCTTTTCACTAGGGGTGCTCTCTGGTCGGGCCAGATGACGTATCTCTAGTAAATGGTCCGGGTGAAACAGGTGCATCAATCAGTGGGGAGTAGATAGGCATGACAGATTACAACGGGGGAGAACGGTCCGCATTACGTACCCTTTCACTACTTGCAAAGATTTTCCTACGTTTATTTGCAAACAGGGAATACCTCCAAAAAGAACTAATTCCCAAACAGTCAATGTTCGGACAATCAATCAATCAATGAGGAATGAAATAGGTACGACGTGTTAAAGGCTTGCGTTACCTACCCTTCACTATCTGCAAAGGGAGATAGAATATTCCTATTCTTCCTCGTTTGCAGGTAGAGAAGATCGTTAAGAGAATTAACTTCGAACAATTCAATGCTCGATTGAAACAATCAACAAGGGGTACTGTGAACACAAATGAACGCCGCTTATATACATACGCATTGCTATTTTCAACAGGTTGTTCCTAATGTTTCTATTTTAGCGAGGTCAAAAGAGATCCCATTAGTGGCCTACTGATTTTGCTCGATTCCTTTTGTTTTTTTACACGATTTTTCGCTATCTGCAAAGACTAAACAGAGTATTGCGACTCTGTGCTTGTTTGTAAATAGAGAATGAACCAAAGAGAACAATCAATCAAATGGAGAGAGAAGCAGGCACGACGGATTACAAAGGGGGAAAGGGCTGCGTTAACTACCCTTCACTATCTGCAAAGAGAGAGTACTCCTAATAGAAATGAGGGGTGGGGGGCAGCAATCAAAGCAGATCAGTGTGCATAAACACGAAAAAAAAAATTCTTACCACGTACTTGACATTCGACAGCTTATGATATTTGCTATTAAAAAACCATTGAAATTCACTGAAAAAACCATAGGTTATAGACCATATATAGTTAGGAATTAGCATTTACAAAACCTTGAAAATTCACTGAAAAAACCATAGGTTATAGACTATATATAGTTAGGAATTAGCATTTAAAAAACCTTATTTTACTCACACAAAACCATTGAAATTCCATATATAGTTAGTTGCACTAACTATATATTGCGCACCCGCAATCCACTGCTGATGATGTCACATATTACATCATTCATGACATGGTCAGTGACATCACTGATGACATCACTGATGACATCTCAAATGACATCACTGATGACATCACTGATGACAACATCCAGTGACTATGTTTCTGTAAAGTTAAAATATGTCTTACATATTGAAGAATGAGTGGATGTATAAGTGTCTGGACGAAGGATTTAGTAGGTGCATGACTGAATGTATGAGTGAGTGATTAAATGTGTCTCACTGAGTGCATGGGTTAGTGACTAAACTGTCTTAATTTGTGCATCATTATGTCTGTTGTTCTGTAAACTGCTGCATGTGTTGATCAGTAGCTATATGAGTAACTATATGGGTTATTGATTGATTGCCCAAGTATTTGCATGGGAGACTGAGTGTGTGTGTGGCTGGATGGGAGGTGTGTGACTCTGTACAGATCAATGTGTACTTGTATCAATGATTGTATAAGAGAGTAAGTATGTGTTAGTATATGGTTGAAAACGTAAGGTGCTCTATGTTTAACTGTATAGAGTAGAAAATGGAAGTGTGATTGATTCTTTACAGGACTGACTAGGTGTGTGAGTAACTCCATGGATGAGTGGCAGAGTGTGAGTGTCTGTATAGGTGTATGAGTGCATATGATTGTGTTGTAAACATGAGTGATTGTATGTATGAATGATTGTATGGGTGAATGAGTGAATGTGTGTGTAGACGTAGGAATCAGTGAGTACGTATGTAGTAACTAGTATTGGTGTGTCAATGGTTTCAAAAATTATACTCTGTTTTTAACACTGGGTGAAACAGAGGTTATATTAAAATGTGAGGAGATGCATTGTATTGTCACATGAATGATATCATCAGTGATGTGATCATTGATGTCAAGTGAGATGTCATCAGTGATGTCATTTGAGATGTCATCAGTGATGTCATCAGTGATGTCACTGACCATGTCATGAATGATGTAATATGTGACATCATCAGCAGTGGATTGCGGGTGCGCAATATATAGTTAGTGCAACTAACTATATATGGAATTTCAATGGTTTTGTGTGAGTAAAATAAGGTTTTTTAAATGCTAATTCCTAACTATATATAGTCTATAACCTATGGTTTTTTCAGTGAATTTTCAAGGTTTTGTAAATGCTAATTCCTAACTATATATGGTCTATAACCTATGGTTTTTTCAGTGAATATATATATATATATATATATATATATATATATATATATATATATATATATTATATATACCTCAGGAAAAAGTGTTTTTTCCACTGATTGCGTTTTTAAATAGATAGCATACATAGTATGGAAAATATGAAGACATAAGATAACCAAACAGGGAAGAAATGTACGAAAAGTATTGAAAGTATGCCCTCATAACTAGGTTCCCTATGGATCTACATTAGCAACACTTTAGACTAGGCAAACACTATAATTTATACTGTGCTCTAAGTGTATTTTGTGAGCTCCTAGCTATTGCGACAACATCCGTGTATGTTTATTAGTTATCTTTAGTAATTTGACATAAAGAGCCCCACCCCGTAAAAATAGGAAATGGCCGTAATCCCTTTATAACATACATGTAAGAGCTTTCCTTCTTTGTTGAACTCTATTAATCTAAATATTTATAACCAATATAATCCCGCTCAGAAGCAGTGACCTCAATATCTGTGGCATGCTTGAACTTAAATCCAGCTGTTGTTCTTTTTGAATTGAGGATTGGATGTTTTAGGTTTGTATTCCGGTTTGATGATGTAGTCAGATGAGCATTGTGAATCCTTCTTCAGTTTCACATACTACTCTTATGTGCGCTTGGACCATCCACCTCTCTCTGAGCGTTTTTTGAATGACTCCTGAAAGAAAAACTAGACAAACGTATATCAGTATCCTGATACCTGTCAGGTGGTCTAATATTATCACGGTTACCTGGGTGAAGGCGTTTCTCAGCAGCTACCTGTGGAGGAGACCCACCCTGCAATTTCGTTTTGTCTTTGTTTTTCTTATTATCCCACTTCTTTTTTATTGAGGACTCGGGTGCTTGCTTAAAGTTATCCTTTTCAGAAGGACTCTTTGGCTGTGGTTTACCAGGTATGGCTACCAAATTTTCTCTACCTAGGGGTCGATTCCGATTCAGGGAAAAAAACGTCTGTACGATTTGTATCCGGAGCCGTCTCTGCACGAATCGTACCCATCCGTACGAGTCGCGTAGTACGATCCGTATTCCGTGAATCCGTCCGAATCGTCGCGATCCGTACGTATTGCAAGGCTGAAACCGTGAACCGTACGACTCGTACACATGCCGTACTACTCGTACACATGCCTTATGACCCGACGAGTACAATCTGGACCGGGGTATGAGGACGCGATTCGTACGGTCCATGTCAGGTAAGGGCGAGTCGTACGGAAAAGCACACAAACACATACACACCGTACGGTCCATACACCTCATGATCGCAGGGGTATGGTGCGTAACCCTGTGATCATGGGGTGTACGCACCGTACCCCATGTACGCTGGGTGTACGCACCATACCCCATGTACACTGGGTGTACGCACCGTACCCCATGTACGCTGGGTGTACGCACCGTACCCCATGTATGCTGGGTGTACGCACCATACCCCGTGTACGATGGGTGTACGCACCGTACCCCATGTACGATGCGCACACCCAGCGTACATGGGGTACGGTGCGTACACCCATCGTACATGGGGTACGGTGCGTACACCCCATGATCCAGGGGTACGCACCGCATCCCTGCGATCATGGGGGGTATGCACTGTACCCGGGGGGCCGTTCCGTACCTGTTTCGGCGCGAACCCTGCTTTTACGGCTGTTTTCAGGTCCCGTAGAAAAAGGGTTGTATGGTGCGTACCCGACACGTATCGTACTTGCTGGATCGTAAAAACCAGCCGCGAACCATACAGATGTCGCGTACAGTGGGTTCCGAGGGAGAATCGTATGGAGATTAGAGTCGTACGGTCTCTGTACGACTCGTACGGAGTACGGCTCCTGGTACAAATCGTACTTCGTTGTACGTACGGAGGACGTTGCAGGGTACGATTCGTACGGGAAAAACGCTCCGAACGGCTCAGCGGAGCGTTTTTTCCCAAATCGGAATCAGCCCCCTAATGTTGCATAGGTTTGTTTGATAATTTTAGGTCACTTGAGCTCCTGTGAAGTCATATCCCTAGGACGCTGGTGTGTAAACGCGGCCGCCTCCCCCTTTATGTTACTAAATATTATGGAGGATACTGTGCCAAAATTGCCCATCAGTTTCAGCCCCAAATCTAGGGCAGGTGCTGCCCCATATTAATTGTGGATCAGTTTTAGCACTTCTGGCAAACTAGCTATTAAAGGGGTACCGTGTGTTCTGGTATATACTCCAGTAAAGAATGGACCCCAAGTTGTGCAGTCTTACACAGGGGAAGCCGTCCCGATCGGCAAGCAGATTGTTGGTATGTGTGTTTTTCCTGCAGTTCCATATTGGAAAACATCGCTTCAAGCTGACTTTTTGGTGCAATACAGAGGGGGGCTCCTCCCATCTTGTGGAAACCCAACCTATGACTGCATTTAGCATTCGTGGGTTGATGCCTGGTGTAGCCAATTGTGGTTGAGCAGAATGAGCAGCCCAAATAGGATTTAGTGTTAATGTTCGCATAACAAACTGGTCAAACATCTGTATATTATGACTAAATTATTAATTTTTTATTTAGAAAGTTTTCTATAGCCCGATCATGACCAACGAGGGTATCAGACACTTCACAGTTTATACATCAAGAGGGATACAGGCAGTCAAAACAGAACCAACAAAGCAAAAGATTCACAGTCATGTAAAGCCAGGCATTCTCAGGAGCCCTGGCAGCTGGGCCACAAACCTGCGAGTGTGACCTCAATATCCAAAGGAATAGCCATTCTGAGGCAGGTTTTTTCATCAAGAGCACTTTGAATTTCTTTTTGGAGAGGACAGTGGAAGGATTCACCCGGACTTCGGGGGTAGGGAGTTCCAAGTCCTCGGTGCATTCCTGAGAAGGCTCGATTGTAGGTTTTCCTATTCTTTTATTTTCGTGGTTTGAGCAATAGGGTGCTGTCGCTTCTGGAGGCTCTCGAACCACATGAGAGTTCCAGTTTTTGAGGGAGGTATGGAAGGGTTTTGAAGTGACTGGCTTTGTGTGCCATGCATGCAATTTTTAACTGTATCCAAGCTTCATATGGAAGCCAGGGCAGGGATAACAGGTCTGGAGATATATGGTTGTATTTTTTAGTGCCTGTAAAGAGCTTAGCAGCAGAGTTGAGGGCAACCCTAAGGGGAGTCGTCTTCGCACTATGAAAGACACAAAAGATGGCGCTGCCATAGTCCAACTTTGAGTTCACTAAGGCTTGTACCACAACCTTTATGTTATGAGCAGGGAGAAAATGTATAAGTTTCCTTAAGATGCGGAGTTGAAAGTTTGCTCATTTGGTGAAGGAACCGATGTGCTTCTGCATGTTCAGACTTTTGTCTAGCATATTCCCAGAGAGGTTGCGAAATCAAAGAGGTGCAGCCTACAGTTAAGAGCAGTAAGCTGATTCAACCATTGTTCCATGACCAGAGATGTCTTGTGTGGTGCGATTAGGAGGAATATCATTTTGAGAGCATTTAGCTTCAACTGGTTACATGTCAGCCAGCTTTGTGTTTTCAGTAGGACCGAGTTGAGGGATCAGATGTCCTCAGGGGAGGCGATCTTCAGGTATAATTGTGTATCATCTGCGTACATGTGATTGTCAGTGCTGGATGATTTTAGAATTTCTGTCAGAGGCTCCATGAACTGGTTAAAGAGCGTGGGTGAGAGTGCCGAACCCAGTGGAACCCCCAGCGTGACCTGACAAGGATGAGAAAGGGACTGGTTCACCTTGAAGCTTTGGGATCTGTTATGAAGGAATGAGGAGAACCGGTTTAGTACAGGCCCAGACAGCCGCATGCTGTGTTCCAGGAGGTCAATTCGGTTATCGTATTTGAGAGTATCCAATGCTAATGAGAGGACAAGAAGGATCAGTAGGCATGACTCATTATGGTCCAACATTCTCAGCGCATCATCGACAATGTGAGTTAACGCAGATTCTGTACTATGGCCTGGGCGGAAACGAGATTGGCATTAATGCAGGAGTTGGTAAAATGATCGATGTGGTTACAGAGTTGTGCAAGCACACATTTCTCCAGGAGCTTTTCCAAGGTGGGGATGTTTGGGATTGGGTAAAAGTTATGAAGCTCCGCGGGATCAGCAGATGGTTTCTTTAGATCGGTGTAACTTGACCAGATTTTAGGCAATCCGGAATAGCACCTTGCCGAAGTAATGCATTGACGATCATAGTCCATAGTGTTAGTAAGGAGGGTCTAACTTCTGGGAAGAGGTTCGATGTCAGGGGGGTGTTGTAGTGATTGGATGGTTTCAGAGTCAACAGCATTTTACGTATAGTGTATTCATCCAAGGTTTGGAAAATACTCCAGGATGCATTGTTTTTGGGGAGGTAGGGCTGCGCAGGGTCAATGCTATCCATCATGGGGGAAGGAGGGTGTTCAATGGACTGATCCACAGGTGATCAAGGGCAGAGCGTAATTCAGTTTCAATCTTATTCGTCCTATCCGTAAAGAACTCAGTGAATTGTTTGCAGTTCGGCAGTGTCCCTTGACCCAGTGATGGGAGATTAGGATGACTGTTAGCTTGTGACTGGATGAGTTCAAGCAGTATTTTTGGACTGTTTTTTGCTTGCTCTAGTTGATTTCTGAAAAAGTGGTTTTCGAGCATCTGATGTGTTTATTTTAGATGCTTCTTAGGAATCTCAGATGGTAGAGATGTTCAAGGGAGGGATAGGAATACCACAGCCTTTCCGGAAGTTTTAAGTTTCTTCTCTCGGTATTAAGACTATCATTGAATCACAGTTTGGAGAGCTATGACGACATTGTTTTATGCTGTAGTGTTGCAACCGAGTCAAGTACTTTAAGCATTGAGCATTTGGTTGGCGAGCCCCTCCATGTAATAGACCAAAACATATTTCTTCGGAAACTACTATTACTTGCTTACTCCTTAATACACGTTCATTAGGCTGTCATGCCTTAGATATATGGAATTTACTTGATAACTCCGATATATCTTGTCTTTTTCTCACGGAGACATGGTTGAGTGATACCTCGGCCCCAGACTTAGCTAACGCCATCCCACCTAATTATTCCATCTTTAGGAGAGATAGAACATCTGGGCGTGGGGGCGGTGTAGCAATTATTGTTAACAATAAGCTGCACTGCACCACTTTTACGGTAGATAACATCCAGAACACCGAGGCGCTGGGCTTCACTCTCCATTTGTCTCCTCATTATGCTTGTACTGGTATTTTGGTATATCGTGCCCCTGGTCCTTTAGGCTCTTTTCTGGACGAGCTACAGGTTGCTCTTTCAGTTCCATGTCTCAAATCTAAACATTGTTTATTTTTGGGTGATTTGAATATACATATGGACGAGGCTGTAAACCCCGACACGATGAAACTTCTGGAGGTTACGGCTACATTAGGACTTACTCCTTTCATTCATGATCCCACTCACAATAAGGGTCATATTTTGGACCAAGTATTTTCCACTGTTTTGATTAATGTACTCGCCCCCCAACCCGTATTATGGTCAGACCATTCCCTAATCACTTTTAGTCTTTCAAGTGTCTCTTCTTCCAGATTGAACCCCGTTAGTTCTGCCAAACGTTTGTTTAGGCCTTTTCATCTGCTATCTAGTGATACGTTACTCCAGGTCTTGGCTCGTTCTCCTTGCACTTTGTCCGGTGAGGTGGAAGTTGACCTACCCCGTTATACGGAGTGGCTCACGGCCATACTGGCGGATCTCGTGCCTGAGAAAGTTGTCAAACCTGGAATGAAACGTTCTTCTGCTCCTTGGTTCTCACCTAAGCTTAGAGAATTACGTCAAAATTGCAAGAGAGCCGAAAGAACTTGGAGGAAAGACTATAACCCTCGTGAGAGAGAAAAATTTAAAGATCTGACCAGATCCTATCATAGGATGATCTGGAGTGAAAAAAAATCCTTTCTTGAACGGCGGATAGATGAATCGGATAATTCCTGTAAGGAAATTTTTAAAATTGTTAGAGACTTCACTTCCCCATCCTTAGCCACTTCTGTGCAGTGTCATTCAGAATCTTGGCTGAATGAACTTGCACATTATTTTGTTGAGAAAATAACTACTATTCAAGCCGACCTTGCCATTCATTCCATTCAGCCTCGGGCTGTGGATCCTGATGCTATTTCTCTTGCTATTCCCACTCTCCGGGAATTTCCGCAGCTAAGCCTTACTGCTTCACTGGATCATTTGACAAGCTTGAAATCGGGCTCTCCCCTTGATCCTTGCCCGGTTTCGTGTCTTAACAAAATAGCCTCTGTGCTAAATAGTCCCATTAATTCCATTCTAAATTCCTCATTGTCCTCTGGCATTGTGCCACAGGCCTGGAAGAGCGCCTGTATTATTCCTTTAATAAAAAAACCAACTTTGGATCCCATCATACATGCCAACTATAGGCCTATTTCCCTGCTCCCTGCTCTGGCAAAGGTGGCGGAAAGACATGTGCACCGATCCATCTCCGATTTCATCGAGACTAACAACTTATTGCACAGTACTCAATCTGGGTTTCGTGCGAATTATAGCACAGAGACCACATTACTGGAAGTCACCACCGCCATTAGGGAGGTCTTAGACTCAGGAGGAAAGGCCATGTTGGTTATGTTAGACTTGTCGGCGGCGTTCGACACCGTTCCCCATGACACTCTCCTAATTCGACTCTGGGATTGTGGTCTAAGGGGGACGGTGTGGAAATGGCTTAAATCATTTCTAGCCAACCGTCGACAAACGATCTGGGCGCCACCTCACTCCGCAGCTATGTCAGCCCTGGAAGTGGGGGTCCCTCAGGGGTCTATTCTTAGCCCCCTGCTTTTTAACATCTTTATGGCCCCCCTTGCAGAGGTTGCGGAGTTGTTTGGCGCCCAGATCGTGTCTTATGCTGATGACACCCAGCTCTTGTTCACTCAGAATAAGAACGAGGTGTTTGATGGGACCCGCATCAGAGGCTGCTTAGAAGCAGTCTTTGATTGGTTCAGGAGGCATGGCCTGAAATGCAACTCCGATAAATCGGAGCTGCTCTTTTTCGGGTGTGTCTCCGAACCAAATTGGAAGAACTGGTGGCCTCAGGATCTTTTTCCCCCTGCCAATGCCAGTACCAAGGCTAAAAACCTTGGTATTATTGTTGACAATGAGTTGACTTTTGGACCTCAAATAGCCTGTCTTGCAGGGAAGTGCTTTGGTATCCTACGGATGCTCAGGAAATTCCTCCCTTTGATTTCTGTGAATCATCGAAGGGTTATTGTCCAGGCATTGGTAGGGTCGCGCCTGGACTATGTTAATGTCCTTTATTTAGGTCTTCCTAAGTACCTTGTAAGAAGACTCCAGGTCGTGCAAAACTCAGCTGCTCGGGCCATTTATGGTCTACCTAGACGAGCTAGTGCTTCCAATTTGCTGAAGGAATTGCATTGGCTTCCTATAGCCAAAAGGGTGCTGTTTAAAAGCCTGACGCTTACCTATAAGGCCCTCCATGATTTGGGCCCTAGGTATATTAGAAAGCGCCTTGCTTTGTACCAACCGAGCAGAGCTCTTCGCTCCGCCTCCTTGTCTACAATGCGCGTTCCATCCATCAAACGAGCTAGACAAGGGGGGCGTTCGTTTCATTACCTGGCCCCACGTGCTTGGAATGAACTTCCAATTGCTCTTAGACAGGCCCCTAGTCTGTTGTCTTTTAGAAAGGCATTAAAAACATGGCTTTTTATTTAGGAATTGTGTTGTCTTTTTTTTTCAGTTATGTTTCCTTTCCATTAAAGGTCCTCTTCGCCAAAGCGCCGGGACACTCCATTGTGAGTAGCCGTTGCGCTATAGAAGAGCCAATTAACATAACATAACAAAGTAAGCCGTAAGGTCATGGACATCCGACGCGTTCAAGGGCGAGGGCAAGATGCTATCCCAGAGAGCAGTCAGGTCTGGAGAGTTGATGTTCCATAGACATCTTTTCAACTGTTTTGGGGGTCTTGGGCTGGGCTCTATTAGCTCTTCCCGACTCATGGGTGAAGAAGGTGATGCAAAATTGGTCTGTCCAATCACACGGGAGGTTCGAATCCAGAAGTATAGAGTTGGGCATACCAATGACCAGACCTAAGGTAGCTCCTTTGGTTTGAGTAGGGCTGTCACAGATTTGGATTAGGTTGAGGTCTAGTAGGAAGGATTTAAGGCTATTGACCCCCACATCATTTACATTATTCCAGTGAAGGTTGAAATCTCCGAGGAAGATCTGAGTGCCATGGAAGTCTGCATTGGCCGATATAATGTCCATGATCTGTTCTGTGGGGGGAAGGTTGTCGTGAGGGGGGTGGTAAAATGAGTGCAGCTTGAATGCGTGATTGTTGCTACCAGTCAATTCAATGCATAGGTATTCACAGGACAGCAGGAGGCCGGGTTTTTCGTATTTTCACTTTAGATTGCTACGATGTAAACAGGTGCTGCCTCCACATGTCCACTTGCTCTGTCCAACCTAATGATATTGTAATTGGGAGGCACTTGAATGGCCGGAATGGGAGCAACTGTGTCATTTAGCCAGGTTTCAGTCAGCATTACAAGGTCATGGTCCTGAGCAAGGATGAGGTCAGCAATGTCCGCAGCATGTTTAACTGCCGATCTACAGTTTAGGAGCACGCAACAGTCAATTGGAAGAATATATGAAAGAAATTTATGAAAGAAAAATTCAGAACTTCAAGAGAGTCACAATTGACTACAAACATGGGGTGGTTTATAATTGGGCAGAAATCTATGCAGGTAGGAGACAACAAAGGCCGTATACGAGCAGATCTGCAGAAACTGAAATATCATTATCTGATAAATCACAACATAGGGCTAAAACATCTTTTCATCCTGAAAGTGAAAAACCAGACAACAGTGGTCCGTCAATATCAAGCAGAGTCACAAACAAGACGCCTTTTTTAGAGAGAGTCTAAGGACTTCAGGTCGAACCTTGAGGGGGTGCCAAAAAACAAAAACACGATTGCGAAATTCACAAGGAGTCAAAAGATCTAGTGATTAACATTTCAAAATGTAAATTAACTCCTTTTCAAACTAAATCTTTACAAATGGGAACATCATTTGTACCAAAATACCACTCCAATGCATTAGAAACACGAATCAGCTTCCATAAGTTCATGAGGACCCTTAGATTAAAACATTTTTTTGAAAAGATAGTGGAACCAAACCCAAAACATGATCAAACGGAATATACATTGTTGGGATTAAGAAACAAAAGCACATATGTTGCTCCTATAAGTCACAAACTATTTGACGCATTTGAAACGTTAGTGCAACAAGATTTTCAAAAAAATAGTTATTACACAGAAAGAGAAAGATGCACTTATTCAAATAGATACAATCCTGCCATAACTTGTCGACAGGCAGACAAGGGAGGATCTTTGGTAATAATGGACACAGACGTTTACTTAGAGAAAGTTAACACACATGTTCAAGATATTAATATCGACATGAGAATACTGTCGGACCTCACAAAGGAGTTTTAAGGAATACTCACAAATATAATAAACAAGGCCATTGAAATTGGAACTATTATTGAGGAAGAAAAGGGACATCTACTTAAAATTAATTCAAATACTTTACATTTACATGATCCTGAAAATTCATAAGGACCTATTGAAACCCCCGTTTAGACCCATTGTGTCCACAGTAAACCCTATTCATGAGCCAATAGGGAAATATTTGGAAAAACACCTTCAACCATTGGTGCAAAAAATGTCAACATATCTTAAAGACACAACTGACTTCTTGAACGTCATAGCAAACACAAAATTAGAATCATTTGAAAAAGTGATCTTATGCACTATAGACGTCAAATCATTATACATATAAATCTCCCACAATCTCGGTTTGCAAGCGGTGGTATCCTTTCTGGTAAATTCAGAGAAAACTCAAGACCAGAAAGTGTTCCTTATGAAACTGTTACATTTTACCCGTTACCATAGTTACTTCCAATGGCAAGATGAGTATTACATTGATTCAACTCTCAGGAACATCCATGGGAAATTACACTGCCCCATCATATGTTAATTTGTTTATGTTCATATTCAAACTGGATAACATTTTGATTAATCAAGAATGGATTAACCACTCATAATTTACAAACGGTACATAGATGACATTTTTCTATTGTAGAAAGGATCTGAGGAAGATTTATTAAGTTAAACGCAGTGGATGACAGAATTGGATTTACTTCAACAATCAGTACGCATACTATTACATTCCTGCATATTCAAACTACCAATCCAAAACAACCAGTTAATAACCAGCATCTTCACCAAACCAACGGATCGCAATCATTTGTTACATTACTCAAGCTTTCATCGGTTATCACTCAAAAAGCACTTACCATATTCACAAATGCTAAGACTTAAACCTTTTTCATCCATCAATGATCGGTTATTTAACACTAGTCTTACAATTATGGTGGAAAAATTAAAACAAAGAGGTTACCCAAATCCAATTCTACAAGAAGCCATTAAAGAAGAAAAAACTAATACACAGGAAGATTTGTTGAGAAGCAAAAAAGCAAAGACAATGAAGAAAACATAATGGCCTTAATATCAAAATTTTCAGTCAAGAGCTACAGTATTAAGAACAATATATTGAAATACTGGCCTATGTTAAGAACAGAGTAAGATTTCAAAGGGGTATTTGACAAACAGCCTAGATTTGCTTATCGTCGAACCATAAACTTAAAACAACTTTTAAATAGGGATTGTGATTAAAATCTTCCAATTATCAAGGAACTTTGAGATGCATGAGGTGTAGTAAATGTAACTCCATCATAAAAGGAAAAAGATTGTCACACCCAACCAGGGGTACAAGTATCACATTAAAAATAACAGCAACTTGTGACTCCTGTAACATTGTCTATATGTTGAAATATACATGTGGACTTGCATATGCGGGAAAGACAGAGAGAAAAATGAAAGTATGTTTGACCGAACATAAAAGCAATTTACAAACAAATAATGAAATATTTACAGTAGCTGTACATTTTAATTCCCACCAACACAACATCAGTCAACTCAAATTTTTAATTCTTAAACAAATCCAAATTAAGAGTGATCGAGATACCAACTTAAGAGTACAGGAGACTGAGACTCGTATATCTGCAATAGAGGATGAACTAACTTTACAAAAAAACTCAATTAAAGATCTTGACAGTACTAGACAAGATGTCGATTGGAAGTTAATCGATTTGGAAAATCGTGCAAGGCGTAACAACCTACGTATACTGGGAGTGGCAGAAAAATCGGAGGGAAAGGACGTTCGACGATTTGTTGTTGAGATGTTCTCAGATGCCTTTCAGGATCTTAAAGGATGGGACTGGGATAAAGAAGTCTTAAGAGCTCACCGTTTTCCTTTTAATCTAAAAAATGGCCAGGAAGGGGGAAGTAAAAATTCAAGAGCTATCCTGATTAGTTTGCAGAATTACTTACTTCGTGAGATTCTATATGATTTGGCAAGGCCATCCAAAACTAGAAAGGGTTTGGGGCATGAATTTTTTGTCCGACCAGATTTTTGCTTTGCAACAGTTCAACAACGCTGGAGACTTAAACAGTTAATGGCACCTATACAAGCTAAAGGGGGACAAGTTTTTTTATTAAATCCGGCTAAGCTTAAGGTTGTGCATAAGGGGAGAACTATCTACTTTGTATCGGAGAACAAAGCACAACAATTTTTAGAAACAATGTAATAGGGTTTTTCAGGTTAGAGTTGAAGACTGAGATGAAGGATAATATCTGAATGTGGCCTGAATTGCTGACCCTCCTAGCTTTGATTGTTTTCAAGTCTTTTTTTTTGTCTTTCTTGGTGCTAGATGTATATTATTTACAGGTCGGGCTGGATTGGGTGGAACAAACAGCCTTACTCACTTACCATCAATGAGGGCATTAGCCCTTACGCTTCTGGTGGGGGGGTGTTGGGGAAAGGGTGGGTTGGGAGGGCTTGGCAGGGGGGGTTGTGGGTGGGAACATCTCTTATTTTTTTGGGGTTCAAGGACATACAGCATGAAAATTTTTTCAGTTAAGGTTATGAGTTATCTATGGCAGGTGTCGAATTTTGTAATTCACTGTTATATGATTTGCTGCGCTAAATCACTAAAAGATCATAATGGCTAAGCTGTCGATATGTTCCATTAATGTCTGTGGGTTAAACGATAAAAGAAAAAGGGGAATAATGGCTCAGATGCTAAAAACTATGCGGATGGACGTAGTCTGTATACAGGAGACTCACATTGCTTGGTCTAATAGAGGGTGGTTAAAGGATCTTGGATTGGAAGTTGTAGGGTGCTCTCGTCAGAGCTCTACAATAAGAGGAGTTGCAATTCTTAAGAGATTTGGATTGGGGGAAATTAAAAAAGTCAAAGAAGATTTATTAGGCCGATGGGTCATTGCCGAACTTAAAGTTGGAGGATTGACTATTACTATCTGCTCATTATATGCACCAGTAGTTGACGACCCCACTGCCCTTAACCATCTAAGTGTGGAGCTAGCTCAATGGTCATCCAACATTGTACTATGTGGAGATTTTAATTTACATATGGAGGAAACGTTTGACATTTATGGTAGTACCCCATATAAAGGTAGGAAGAAAAAGGTATTTAGGGCACTTAAAGAGACAATTCAAGAATATAGAATGTTAGATGTAGGGTATGAGAAAAGGGGGGGAATGTTTGGATATACGTTTTTTTCTGCCCCGCACCAAAAATCTTTTAGATTGGATTACTTTTTTGTATCTAAGTGCTTATACAATGAACTTACACAAGTGGAATATGGGGTGTTACCCAAAATTATTTCGGATCATAATCCTATTTCTTTTAAATTTGAACTAATTACTTCATGTACCCCTCGAGCATGGTCATTTGACCGCAAATTATTGTATGACCCATCCTACGTTGATCACATGAATATCTGGATCCCCGAATTTTTTTCTAATAATAAAGGCACTGCACCTTCTGAAATAGTTTGGGATGCTTTTAAATGCGGGGTTCGGGGAGAAACATTGAGCTACTCAATAAGAAAACAAAAGGAGGTCAGAAGGCGAGAAGAATTAGAAATGAAAAATTTAAGAGTGCTAGAGATTCAGCTGATGCAGGCGTGTAATAGAGGATTAGCTACTGAAAGTATTATAAAGGAGCTAGTGATTCTTAAAGCTAAGATTCATCAGGGGTATGCGACAAAGTTTGCTCAGCAAGTTACTGCCTTTAAGACAGAGGTTTACGAAGTTGGTGAGAATTCTGGCAAACACTTGGCTAAGAGGGCTAGGCAGAAAGCGGCATTTGCTAGCATTGATAAAATAAATAATTTGACAGGGACAACAGTTAATAAAATGGAGGATATTCTTAAAGTATTTAGTGACTTTTATTTTAAACTATATACTGAGGATGCGAGGCCAGATTGTTTAGATCAAACTACTCAATTTATCGAATCAACTTTAAATATCACCTTATCTAGCGAAGAGAAGGAGAAGTTAGATTTACCTCTTACTTGGGAGGAAATTGAATTCTCTCTAATGTCTTTAGCCTCAGGAAAAGCAGCTGGCCCAGATGCTATCCCTTTAGAGTTCTTTAAACAGTTTCGGAGTGCTTTAAAAATAGAATTAGTAGATTTATGTCTGAGAGCTCAACAAGGTATTGCCCCTCAATCATGGCATGATTCAATAATAACTGTGTTTCTTAAAAAAGGGAAGCCTCCGTTATTACCCTCATCTTTTCGTCCCATATCACTCATAAATGCTGATAGTAAAATCTTTTAAAAAATTTTAGCTTTAAGATTATCTAATATTATTTCCCCCTTAGTCTCTATTTATCAACACGGCTTTATCCCTGCTAGAGACACTGCTGATCATATTCGACGGGTGATTTCGTTCCTGGACTGGTCCCAAGCAACTCGGTCTAATGTTGGATTAATATTTCTAGATGCTGAAAAAGCTTTTGACCGAGTTGCCTGGGACTATCTGTGGGAAATTCTATCGAGGAAGGGATTGGGCCCAGGAATTATAAAAGCTTTAAAAACTTTGTATATCGACCCTAAAGCGTGTATTCGAATTAATGGACAAATCTCCCCTCCTTTTTCAGTGACCAGGGGCACTCGACAAGGTTGTCCCTGCTCTCCCTTACTTTTTGCTTTTTATATTGATCCTTTAATTAATCGGTTTTTTTTGGAACAAAAAATTAAACCTATCTATTTAGCCAATATTAATTATCGAGTTTTAGCCTACGCTGACGATATAGTGATAACTACTACTGATGTTCAGACAGCTTTACCAGTGATAGATGATCTTGCTAAACAATTTGGGTTTTTTTCCGGCTACAAGCTCAATCTTGAGAAAACACAAATTTTATGTTCTGGAGATAATCCATCTCCAAACATATCTACTACTTTAGAGGTCACATACTTAGGAATAAAGATTTGCCTCCCCATAGAGAAGATACCAGAATGTAATATAAATCCCATAATAACTCAAATTAATGCTTCACTACAGCGCTTGGATCATCTACACTTATCATTATATGGCAGACTTAACATTTTAAAAATGATGATCTTACCAAAAGTACTGTATATCTACCGCACAATACCATTAGAGTTTCAGCCGCTTTGCTTGAAAAATTTAGAAAGAAGTACTTTTCGCTTTTTATGGGGCTATAAACGTCATAGGAAAGCATCAAAGAAAATGATATTAAGTAATGAACAAGGTGGGTGGAATGTTCCCTATTTTCTTTTTTATTATTTATCTGCTGTATTGCAATACATAAGTCCTTTAATTATGGGAGATAGGGTAGAAATTCTGGAATGTCAAACTCCTTCTATTTATGAAATGATTTTGGGCGAGCAAGTTAAAGGCAGCTTCTTGAGGATTGTAGAGCCCAGTTATTACAAGAAAACAAAATATAAGATACTTAAGACAGCTTTTGGAGTCTGGCAAAAAATTCGTAAACATATAAAATTATATAAATTAAATGCTTACACTCCCCTTATATCAAATGGCCTTTTACCTGAATTTTTTTGTGACTTAACTATGTATAGATGGCAGCAGAAAGGAATACGGTACCTGGGAGACTTATATAGTGAAGATCAATTTGTGTCATTTCAGGATTTAATGAATATATTTTCTATTGGTAGAAATGATTTTTTTAAGTTTCTCCAAATTCGAAGCTTCCTACAGAACCAATCCTTACTTTCCCCAGTTAAAATGACGAAAATTTCATTGTTAGAAATCTTGCAAAAAAAAAACCCGTATAGGTGCTATCTATTCAAGCTTAATTCAGGAATTTGGGGATGATTTGGGACAATGTCAGCGGAAATGGGCTAACAGTTTAGGTGTATCTGATGTGGATATTTTGTTATCGATTAAAATGGCTTCAGATTGCCTAATGACAGGGATGATGAAATCCCAACATTTTATGTGCATTCATAATCTATATTACACCCCAAACAAAGTTGCTAAATGGAGTACAACGATAGGTACGAATTGTAGCCGCTGTGGGCTATATGCAGCTGATGAACTGCATATGTTTTTTTCTTGCCCCAAACTTTCTATTTTGTTTCAACATGTGGAAAATTTCTTAACTATTGTTCTTAAGAGTGAGATTAAGTTAACGGCGGAATTAGTGCTGTTGGGTATTGATCATACTGTTGTTAGGTCAACACCAATCTCTTATTTTCTATTTTTATGTATGGCTGCAGTTAGATCCTGTATTACTAAGGAATGGATTAGTTCGGATCCGCCGTCTTTTTTTATGTGGCGGGAAAAATTACTGTTTATGTACAATATGGAATCTGCTATATATAAGTTAAAAGGAATTAAAAAGAGAATATTGGGGGAGAAAATTTGGGCACCAATTGCCGAATGGATTTAAACTTTTTATGTTGTTTGAATTAAATTTATGTTATAAATTGTTATGTACCTTAAGAGGATACTGACTTATTCTGCTAACCATGTACTGCTGTATTTCCTTGCAATAAAATAATAAAATTAAAAAAAAAAAAAAAAAAGAAAGTGATCGAGATAACAGCAAATTTTTACTGCAAAAAGAAATTTATCGGATCAACAAATTGGAAACAGTCAATCCAAAGGGTTTGAATGAAAGAAAGGACTTCAGTTGCTTTCTGTAATTTCATGAATTTTGCAGCACCATTGTCGACATCCAACATTTTCTGAAATGCCTTGTTAATTGATTGATTATAAAATGATGTGTTGTGAGGTCCCCTCACACACTGTAGTACTAGCTAAACGTAATCACATTTACATGTAAATTATAAACAGGGATTTCGTTTTTGGCATGGGGTTTTGAGATAGCTTACAATATTTTAAACTAGAGACATAGCCATTGTTATGTGCAAATTGACTTGGACAATTTCAGGACAATGTATGTTTAGCAGTTTAAGTGAAGGAACTCTTTATTTTGGTTTACAAACAGTTTAATATAGCACTCACATGAATGTCGTTACCAGAAATACCATTTGATCACTTTTTCAATAACACATCTTTTTTTTTATTACAACTACTGGTAAAAGGAAGGTCACAGTTATATCCTCAATGAATATTATAATTGGGTTATATTTTAGACATGAGTATCATCAATTCACCAGGAGCCTTAGTGACCTTTTATCAGTCGTTGACACATTCATAACATTTTTGTTTGTACCGTGGTACACTTTGACACAGGAGAATCTTCACTTCTGGGTGAAGATAACGGAGTACATCCGATCACATTGTTATTTAAGAATGCGGTACATGCGAGCACAGTTTGCTGACCGTTATTGTGTCTATCATGATGTGTTAAAGTGTAAACCATTCGCGAACCACAAATGGGTAGGCACATTAAAGCACCACATTATATTGCAGAATTTTTACATCATGATATTCTCAAAGTTCACTTAACCCAATGTGGTTAATTCACAGAGTATCATTATTGAAGGAAATCGTCTGAATGGCAACATTCTGATTCCGAGGAGGCATGGTCTCAGGTTTATCCATCTTTTATGACACTAATTTCTAGTTAACAGCATGTGATCTAATATGTTTATGATGCTCACAGGATCACGTATTCTTAATCGTTCATGGTTTACAATATCTAATACACTGGTAACAACGCACAAATGTTTCACATTTTGACACCGAGGAGGCCTGTTTAGAAAGTGGTATTTTACACGACACAAGCACCAGTTTAACACCATGCACTCACACTTACTTGCAAAGTTTAAGGGATTATTTCATTCAAATTCTGGCATGATTAATGAAAGGTCGCCCAACAGTTTATCTAATTGTGAGATTGTCATCTAGAATATATCCAACGTGCACCTGCTTTGAATATGGAATTACAGTGAATGTGTATTTAATCACATTGCATTGGGTTTAGTAACCACACAAGGTGTTTCATCAATAGACGTGGCACAATGAGAGGAATTAATGATGCAAGTTAATAAAGCACGGAACTAGCTGGTAACTGCTTCAAGAAAATTCATCGAATTGCATAGATTCCATTGAGAGTCATTTATTTGTGGAAATGTTCATATGGATTCCTACTGAGTAAAAGCTTATTCTATGTTTATAGGAATGAGCCCAAGATGAAGGGGGTAGCCCGAAATGCATTGGGCATGTATGAATTAAAAAATCACAAATAATAAAAGAACGAAAAGAAAATGTTCAAAGATGAATGGGAACATTTGAAATCAAATAAAAGGAAAATTCATTGAATCATATTAGATTCCTTTTTTTGAATTATTAAAATTATTTGAACCAGAGTGTGGGTTGGAGACGTTCCCCACACGTTGGGGGTATAGCATCATTTGAGTGATAGTGGTTGGCCATGTGTGGTGCTAGACTTACTCTTGCTCTGAGTTGGAGAAATGTACTGCTATTTTGGGTCCTTTTTTGATTGTAGTAATAAGTGCAGTTTATGAAAAGTTATGGGTTTGTGAATAGCATGTTGTAGTACTTTAGCCCCTTCAATGATCATGACGGAATGGTTCTGTCATTAGCATCGGTGCCCCTGTGCTCATGACGGAACCCTTTGGTCATGAGGACAGGGCACGAAATCCCTCTGCTGCAGACAGCAGAGGGATTTCTATTTCACCCCTTTGACCTCAGGAGCTGGGGAAGAGCTTCCCCAGCTCCCGAGGCCCGCCCTGGTTTGTGTGCAATGAGGATCTGCGCGCATGCCGAAACTAAACTGAGCCTTTAGGCTGATTTCAGTTTCACTTTCTATGTGCTAAGGGGGCTATCTCAGACCCCCGGGCACGTAGAAAGACAGGAGAGGTATCATTTGAAGGGGGGAGAATCTCACCTTTCCAATGGATCCCTGGTTGGGGATCACCCCAGGAGGGCGATCCCCAAGCAGGGATCCACCCACTAGACACCAGGGAGGGGAGAGCGGCCCCTTCGGCAAGGGCTTTTGCTCCCCCCATATTTTCTTGGTGTGATTTAGTCTTTTTGCCCCCCTGGGGGGGCAGATGGGGGCAGTAGCGCCAATCTTCCCCCCAGGTGGGGCAAAAAGCCCACTAGACCCCAGGGATATATGTTTTTGCCGCATCATTTATTAGGGTGGGTGTTGCCCATAAAGGGCATGTTCATGCCCCCACCCAACAACATTTACAGCCTTTTCAGCCCCCCTGGGAGGCATTTGGGGGCAGTAGCCCCCAATCTGCCCCCCAGGGGGGCAAGAAGCCCACTATACGTCAGGAATTCTTTTTTTAATTAGAATTTGTGGTGGCGGCTGACCAATATGGGCATGCCCATGCCCCCACCCACGCCCCACAAAAATGACATATTTTCTATATGCCCCACGGGGTGCAAAAAGCCCAGTAGATGTCAGGGATTTCAGGGGCATATTTTAATTAGGGTGGGTGCAGCCCCCACCCTCATTAAAATTGGCCCAAAAACTCCCTGACATCTAGTGGACTTTCTGCCCCCCCGGGGGGGCAGATGGGGACATTAGCCCCCAATTTCCCCCGCTGGGGGGACAAACAGCCCACTAGACTCCAGGGATTTTTTGGGGGCAAATGTGAATTAGGGTAGGGGCTCCCAAAATGGGCATTCCCATGTCCCCACCCATCCCCCACAAAAATAACAGCCTTCCTGCTCCCACTGGGGCAGATGGGGCAGTAGCCCCCAATCTGCCCCCCCCCCTGGGGGGCAGAAAGCCCACTAGACGCCAGGGATTTTTTGGGGCAAATTTTAATTAGGGTGGGGGCATTGGCATGCCCGTTTTGGGGAGACCCCTCTCTAAATAAAATTTGCCCAAAAAACTTTCTGCCCCCCTGGGAGGCAGATGGGGGCATTAGCTCCCATCTGCCCCGCCGGCTAGCAAAATGCCCACTAGATGGCAGGGATTTTTTTGGGCCAAATTTGAATTAGGGTGGGGGCTCACAAAACGGGCATGGCCATGGCCCCACCCCCTCCCCCACACAAATAACAGCCTTCCTACCCCCCCTGGGGGGCAGATGGGGTAGTAGCCCCCAATATGCCCCCCGGGGGAGTGCAAAAAGCTCACTAGATACCAGGGATTTTTGGGGCAAATGTTAATTAGGGTGGGGGCATTGGCATGCTCGCTTTGGGCAGCCCCCACCCTAAGTCAAATTTGCAGAAAAAACTCCCTGGCATCTAGTTGACTTTTTCCCCCCCTGGGGGGCAGATGTGGGCCTTAGCTCCCAATCTGACCCGCCCCGGGCAAAATACCCACTAGACGCAAGGGATTTTTTGGGGCAAATTTGAATTAGGGTGGGGGCTACCAAAACGGGCATGCTCATTCCACCACCCCCACAAAAATAATAGCCTTCCTGCCCCCCCTGGAGGGCAGATGGGGCTGCAGCCCCCAATCTGCCCTCCGGGGTGGAAAAAGCCCACTAGACGGCAAGGATTTTTTTGGGCCAAATTTTAATCGAGGTGGTGGCATGAGCATGCCTGTTTTGGGCAGTTCCCACCCTAATTAAAATGTGCCAAAAAAACTCCAAAAATGTGTGAAAAAATTGATTTTTTCAGCTAAAATTGAGGTTTGCAAGGGATTCTGGATAAGGAAACATTGGGAGATCCACGCAAGCCATACCTCCCTTTTCAGAAATGTGTGGGTTGGTAGGTTTCCCTAGGTGCCGGCAGAGCTAGGATTCACAAAACTCAGGTAGGGTCATTTTTGACTGCGAAATTGAGGTGTGACTACTTTGCATGTAGTGCTGTTTCCTGTTGCAGGCACTAGGCCAACCCACACAAGTGAGGCACCATTTTTCTTGTAAGACTTTGGGAAATGAGGGGTGCGTGGAAATTTGTGGATCCACGCAGATTCCAGAACTTTCCACCACAGAAATGTGGGGAAAATTCATTTTTTTAGACAATTTTTTAGGTTTGCAAGGGATTCTGGGTAACAAAACCTGGTGGGAGGCAGTCAAGTCACCCCATCCTAGTTTCCCCTGGGTATCTAGTTTTTAAAAATGAATATGTTTGCTAGGTTTCCCTAGGTGCCGGAAGGGCTAGGGTTCAAGAACTACAGCTAGGCACTTTGCCAAAAAGGGTAATTTTTCACTGCAAAATTGAGGTGTGACCACGTTGCGTTTTGCACCGTTTCCTGTCGCAGGCACTAGGCCGACCCACACAAGTGAGGTACAATTTTTGTCGTAGGACTTTGGGGAACTCTGGGTGGGTGGAAATTTGTGGATCCACGGAGATTCCTGAACTTTTCACAACAGAAATATGGGGAAAATGATGCTTTTTTGACAATTTTTTAGGTTTGCAAGAGATTCTGGGTAACAAAACCTGCTGGGAGGCAGTCAAATCACCCCATCCTGGATTCCCCTGGGTGTCTAGTTTTCAAAAATATATAGGTATGCTAGGTTTCCCTAGGTGCTAGCAGAGCTAGTGTTAAAAAACTACAGTTAGACACTTCACGTTGGGTTTTGAGCCATTTCCTGTCGTGGGCACTCTGCCTACGCACACAAGTGAGGTACCATTTTTATCGAGAGACTTAGGGTAATTCAGATTTGTAAAGCAATTGTTATTACCTATTGATTTTTGATGCATTTCTGCCTTCCAAATGAAAGACATTGTGTAAAAAAGAAGTAATTTTGAAAAAATTACTGATAATTCTCATGCTAGTATGAGTATTACCAATTTCGAAAATGTGCAAATAAGTACTGTTTCTAAACTCTATATTTTGTTCCTATTTCAGAAATACATAGGTGTATTTCATACCGATTTTTCCATGTATACATTTTTCCACAATAATTGCTATATACCCGGTACATGACAAAAAGCCATTGCAAGTTGCTGCTCAGTTTTTGACTCTGGGTTCGTCGGGTTCTTGGTGAACCTACAAGTCCTATATATCCCCACAACCAGAAGGGTCCAGCGGATGTAACGGTATATTGCTTTCAAAGAGTGGTCATATTTAGAAGAAGTTACAGGTGAAAATGCTGACACAAAAGGCTGTTTCTTTCAAATAATTTTCAAATGTTCCTATATTTAACTGTTAGTTTCTATAAAGAAACCCTGAAGGATTTACACAAGTGACCCCAAGCTGAATTTAGTATTTTATCTACTTTTCTGAAATGTAAAGTTTTCCAGGATCCATTATTGCTTTCACACCCATTTCTACCATTAACTGGAAGGAGGTTGAAATCAGAAAAAATAGGAAAAATAGACGATGTCCCAGAAAAATGTCAAAACTGTGTTAAAAATTTTGGTTTTCTGACAAAAGTCTGTCATTCCCTAAAAGCTGGGAAAACGGTGATTTCATCCCCACAAACCCTTTTTTGATAACATTATCAGGGAAAACCCCAGACGCTTTCATTTGCAGCCAGTTTTTCCCCAAAAACAATATTCTGCCTGTATTTTGGCTAATTTCTGGGACCCCTTCAGGGGAATCCACAAACCCTGGATACCTTTAGAATCCCCATCCTCTTTATTTTTCTCTCACACATACACACACACACACCCACGCACACACAGACACACACACGCACACACACAGCCAAGCACACACACACACACAGTCCATGGTGACACATGGCTTAGGAATCATAGCAGTTATTCTCAGCCTGATCTTCGAGTCTCTTACTCTGTCTCTGTTGCACACACAGATACACACACACACACACACACACACACACACACACACACATGCACACACACACACAGACACACACATACACCCCCACACACACAGTCCACGGTGACAAATGGAATAGGAAGCATATCATGTATTTTCAGTCTGATCATCTTCTCCTCTCTTTCTCTCTCTCTCTCTCACACACTCACACACACATACACTCACCCACACACACTCACACACAGTCCATGGTGACACATGGAATAGGAAGCATATCATTTATCCTCAGCCAGATCTTCTAGTCTCTTACTCTCTCTCTGTCACACACACACACACACACACATACACAGCCAAGCACACACTCACACACAGTCCACGGTGACACATGGCTTATGTTGGGTGTGTTGTCTGGAGTTTCAGCACATGCACACATGCTTCATCAGTGAGATATGGAGGTTATTCTGAGCTGTTTTCTGCTCACTCATCATTCCCCCCCATAGATTGCACAATGCCACCATCAGCTCTTTCTAAGGGCAGTTTCCTGCATCTGTACCTGTTTTATAGATCCCTCCCAGGGCAGCTCATCAGATGCGGCTCAGACCCGAGGACCTCTCAGTGCTTCCTGCACCTCTGAGTATCCTGAGCACTAGTGGAGGCTTCAAGGCACTGAGGACGGGTCACAGAATGAATCAACCTTCATCTACAGGTAATTCTGATGCACTCTCAGGACAGAGGTGAGTAAATCTGATAAAGGCAATGGTTAGTGATATGAAGTCTGGATGGGGAGCTGAGACCCCCTCTCTTATCTAGTAGTGTGTCACGTACAGAATACATTGATTTCACTTCAGGTGCACAGCCTTATTCGAAAAAATGTTTATACGAATTAATACAAAGATTCTAAATTACATTTTAAAGGTGCTCCAAGGGTGGCGACCTCCGACCTTTGACGTCTTTATCAAGCCAAATAGTGTGCGCAAGGGGATGCAACTAATGAGTCATTAAGAGCACATTTCATGTTCACGTACAGTCTGGCCAGAGTAAACAAAGTATAATCTGAACAGGGTCATTGCAGGGCAGCTGATGGAAACACGCCTACTAGCAGCACACACAACGCAGCGGGGGGAGTTGCTGCACTGAGAAGCAGAGGGCGAAGGTGAGGGTGTGTAGGCTCATATCAGCTAGGATTGTCCTGCTGCTGTTGTCACCTGTGCTGGTGCTGTAATTAGGAAGCCTCATGACACACACAATCTGGTACTATGGTGCAGAGCTGAGCTTGAGTTGTATAGTGTAGGATATGTACTGGAAGCAGAGCTGTCCAATACACAATGCGGCACCTACACAAACTCAAAAGGATGGTGCACATTTGGACGTGTTCTGTGTCCTGTAGATTGTATGTACAAATACTAATGTTCCCCTAGTTAAAGCCTGCTTCAAGGAGGGATTAGTTTATACACAAATAAAAACTTGTGGGCATTTGTGTTGATCCACCCAAGTAAAACCCCAGGAACACCCACTTGTGCAAAGCAACACAAAGAGCTTTTGGCCGTGAGAAAGGGCTTTGCATGGGTGGCCTTGGCGTGGCTCTGTGTGGTTTATTAAATACAAAATAGCACCAGGCAGTGCATTGTGCTGCCCGGTGTTACTTTGCTTTGTGTAGGAATTATCTGGAGGGAGAATGGGCGTTCCCCCGCATCCATCCATGTATTTTGTTGCAAATCCAGGTTTAGAGAAACTTGTAAAGCAGGGTTCACGCCAAAAGGGTGCGCCTGCTTGACAGGGGCCAAACAGCTACAAATAGCTTTATTTCTCCTTATTTCCTCTTTCTAAGTGTGAAGCATCCTGCAGCACACATAGAAATAAGAATATGCCTCTACCGATTGTGTTTGTTCGAGAAGGTGTCCCCTCCTGCACAAAAACAACCCTCCCAGTAATGCAGGCACCTTTGCACCAGTGAGCAAGGGTGCCTGTCTTGGTGCTGGGAAGCACGCCGTGCACCCGCGTAAGAAGAGAGTAGCGATGCACCACGTCTGTGTAAATATGGAGCATTTCTGTCCTCTCCCTTTCACGCAATCAAAGTTCTGTTGCGTGAACAAATAGGAAATGTGCTCCATGATTCCGTACAAATATCGACTCCACAATACTGTCTAACAAAATATTGACACGGTAAGCAGATGTGGGTTTGGGACAGTAAATATTTAGGGCATTATGTATCAACATCCTGATTTACGATTCTCAAATAGCGACTTTTTAGAGATCGCTATTTGAGTATCACAAATAGGGATGTATGTAAAAAATCGCAATTTTTTTGCGATTTCTTATTATTACTTAATTGCGATTAGCAAATTGTGAATCACAATTAAGGAATAACTGTCCCATTCATTTCTATGGGCCAGGAGGCCCATAGGAATGAATGGGAAGTTATTCTCAATTTGCGATTTGCAATTTGAGAATCGCAAATTGAGAATCATTTCAAGGGTCCAGGGGTGTCAAAAGGAGACCCTGTTGAACCCCTGAAATATGCATGTGTGCACATGTGGCGCACATACATGCCCTAAGGGCATGTATGTGCTTCACATTGCACTTTGAAAAATGCAAAAAGGTGCATTTTTCAAAGTAATCGCAAATTACCACTAACTTGAAGTTGCATTTAAGAAATATTGTGATTCCTTATTTTGCCTTAATACATACCATTTGGCAAAATTGCATTCGTATAACAGATACATACGGCCCATACTTCTGTATGTATGCTCACATTGATGATAAGGCGGCAGCTGATCACTGACTACACTTGACACTCAATGAGACAGCGGTCCATTCTTGATGCACATTGGGAGTCAATGGCAAGTCTTAGCACTCACGAGAGGCTACGATCATTACTGACACACACCAAGAGGCTATAGTCAACACTGACACACACTGAGAGGCTATGGTCAGCACTGACACACACTGAGAGGCTATGGTCAGCACTGATGCACACTGAGAGGCTATGGTCAGCACTGACACACACCGAGAGGCTATGGTCAGCACTGACACACACCAAGAGGCTATGGTCAGCACTGACACACACCGAGAGGCTATGGTCAGCACTGACACACACTGAGAGGCTATGGTGAGCACTGGCACACACTGAGAGGCTATGGTCTGCACTGACACACACTGAGAGGCTATGGTCTGCACTGACACACACCAAGAGGCTATGGTCAGCACTGACACACACCAAGAGGCTATGGTCAGCACTGACACACACTGAGAGGCTATGGTCAGCACTGACACACACCAAGAGGCTATGGTCAGTACTGACCCACACTGAGAGGCTATGGGCAGCACTGACACACACTGAGAGGCTATGGTGAGCACTGGCACACACTGAGAGGCTATGGTCAGCACTGATGCACACTGAGAGGCTATGGTCAGCACTGACACACACCGAGAGGCTATGGTCATTACTGACAAACACCAAGAGGCTATGGTCAGCACTGACATACACCGAGAGGCTATGGTCAGCACTGACACACACTGAGAGGCTATGGTGAGCACTGACACACACCGAGAGGCTATGGTCAGCACTGACACACACTGAGAGGCTATGGGCAGCATTGACACACACCAAGAGGCTATGGTCAGCACTGACACACACCAAGAGGCTATGGTCAGCACTGACACACGCTGAGAGGCTATGGTCAGCACTGATGCACACTGAGAGGCTATGGTCAGCACTGACACACACCGAGAGGCTATGGTCAGCACTGACACACACCAAGAGGCTATGGTCAGCACTGACACACACCGAGAAGCTATGGTCAGCACTGACACACACTGAGAGGCTATGGTGAGCACTGGCACACACTGAGAGGCTATGGTCTGCACTGACACACACTGAGAGGCTATGGTCTGCACTGACACACACCAAGAGGCTATGGTCAGCACTGACACACACCAAGAGGCTATGGTCAGCACTGACACACACCAAGAGGCTATGGTCAGCACTGACACACGCTGAGAGGCTATGGCCAGCACTGACACACACCGAGAGGCTATAGTGAGCACTGGCACACACTGAGAGGCTCTGGTCAGCACTGACACACACTGAGAGGCTATGGTCAGCACTGGCACACACTGAGAGGCTATGGTGAGCACTGGCACACACTGAGAGGCTATGGTGAGCACTGGCACACACTGAGAGGCTATGGTCAGCACTGACACACACTGAGAGGCTATGGTGAGCACTGGCACACACTGAGAGGCTATGGTCAGCACTGACACACACTGAGAGGCTATGGTGAGCACTGGCACACACTGAGAGGCTATGGTCAGCACTGACACACACTGAGAGGCTATGGTGAGCACTGGCACACACTGAGAGGCTTTGGTCTGCACTGACACACACCGAGAGGCTATGGTCTGCACTGACACACACTGAGAGGCTATGGTCTGGACTGACACACACTCCATGAGGCTATGGTGAGCACTGACACACACTGAGAGGCTATAGTCAGCACTGACACACACTGAGAGGCTATGGTCTGCACTGACACACACTGAGAGGCTATGGTGAGCACTGACACACACCGAGAGGCTATGGTCAGCACTGACACACACTGAGAGGCTATGGGCAGCATTGACACACACCAAGAGGCTATGGTCAGCACTGACACACACCAAGAGGCTATGGTCAGCACTGACACACGCTGAGAGGCTATGGTCAGCACTGATGCACACTGAGAGGCTATGGTCAGCACTGACACACACCGAGAGGCTATGGTCAGCACTGACACACACCAAGAGGCTATGGTCAGCACTGACACACACCAAGAGGCTATGGTCAGCACTGACACACACCGAGAAGCTATGGTCAGCACTGACACACACTGAGAGGCTATGGTGAGCACTGGCACACACTGAGAGGCTATGGTCTGCACTGACACACACTGAGAGGCTATGGTCTGCACTGACACACACCAAGAGGCTATGGTCAGCACTGACACACACCAAGAGGCTATGGCCAGCACTGACACACACCAAGAGGCTATGGTCAGCACTGACACACGCTGAGAGGCTATGGCCAGCACTGACACACACCGAGAGGCTATAGTGAGCACTGGCACACACTGAGAGGCTCTGGTCAGCACTGACACACACTGAGAGGCTATGGTCAGCACTGGCACACACTGAGAGGCTATGGTGAGCACTGGCACACACTGAGAGGCTATGGTGAGCACTGGCACACACTGAGAGGCTATGGTCAGCACTGACACACACTGAGAGGCTATGGTGAGCACTGGCACACACTGAGAGGCTATGGTCAGCACTGACACACACTGAGAGGCTATGGTGAGCACTGGCACACACTGAGAGGCTATGGTCAGCACTGACACACACTGAGAGGCTATGGTGAGCACTGGCACACACTGAGAGGCTTTGGTCTGCACTGACACACACTGAGAGGCTATGGTCTGCACTGACACACACCGAGAGGCTATGGTCTGCACTGACACACACTGAGAGGCTATGGTCTGGACTGACACACACTCCATGAGGCTATGGTGAGCACTGACACACACTGAGAGGCTATAGTCAGCACTGACACACACTGAGAGGCTATGGTCTGCACTGACACACACTGAGAGGCTATGGTCTGCACTGACACACACCGAGAGGCTATGGTCTGCACTGACACACACTGAGAGTCTCTGGTCAGTATTGACACACACTGAGAGGCTATGGTCAGCACTGACACACGCTGAGATGCTATGGTCAGCACTGAAACACACACAGAGGCTATGGTCAGCATTGACACACACTGAGAGGCTATGGTCAGCACTGAAACACACACAGAGGCTATGGTCTGCACTGACACACACTCCATGAGGCTATGGTCAGCAATGACACACACTGAGAAGCAATGGTCAGCACTGAAACACACACAGAGGCTATGGTCAGCATTGACACCCACTGAGAGGCTATGGTCAGCATTGACACACACTGAGAGGCTATGGTCAGTACTGACACACACCGTGAGGCTATAGTCAGCACTGACATACAGTGAGAGGCTATGGTCAGCACTGACACACCCACAAAGAGGCTACTGACATGTACCAATATGTTATGGCAGTGTTTCCCAAACTTTTGACACCTGAGGACCCCCATTGAGTCACCACTGGAAGCCGGGATCCCCCAAGCAACGTGTGTGATTTAAATTTCAAACATTAAAACAGTAATTCCCCAAAAATACACATGTGCACACTTTTTGCAACGTTACCGTGGCGATTGAAGCTTCGCCTTCCTTACGAGGCAGCGTTAAGCCACATAACATGGCTTAATGTTGCCTTTTAAATAAGGCCCCCTGTCACGCAATGCTTAGCGTGAAAGGGGTGGGCAGTGGGTGTTGTAGTGGGCCTTGCACCGCAACACCCATTGATTTTGCCACTGCCCCCTATTTACAAGGGCAGCATGAATAGGAGACTGCACCAAATTAAGACCAGGGAAAGCCAGGTCTTAACTTGGCAAAACGAGGAGAAATCATTTACTTCTCCTCGTTTTTGCTTTTTCTTGTGACTTGCCTAGTACAGCACACATGAAAAAGCAAAACGCCTTGGATTGTTTATATTCAGAAAGGTGACCCTTCCTGCACATAAACAATCTTTTAAAGTAATGCAATTTTGTAGCTTCGATGTGTGCTGCATTAAGCAACACATTGAAGTGACAAGACGGCCTTTCAAGATTGTTTATCTGCAGGACGGGGGACCTTTCTGTACATAAAGAATCTTCACCTGCATGCCCACACCCTTGCACTATGGTGCAAGGGTGCCTGCGTTGGGCTACACTACTAAATGTAGCACCAGCACTGGGGGTAACGCAGGGCTGCACCTTATTCTTGTAAATATGGTGAAGCCCTGAGTTTCTGAAGTGGCGGAGCCTATTGTTAAGCCAAGGAGGCTAACGACATGCTCCGCCACTTTTGTTGTAAATATACCCTTAGGATTTTATATTCAAAGAGTTTGCACAAAAAAAAAACAATTTAATGGGTGCTGCCACTCTGTGACTAACTTTTAATTGGTTGGTTTTATTTCGCAGTAAAAGGCTCCTGCTCCCGCCAGGGCCAGACTGGAAACCCAAAGCAGCCCTGGCAAATGTTTTCAAACCAGTCGCCATACGATGCGCAAGTGCAGTGAGTGAGCCTGACCACTACAAAGGGGGCTTTGGGAAGCTCTCCCCCCAAGAAATTTAGGAAACAGTGGTGGATTCAAAAACACATTTATCATTATATATTAGATTGTATTAACTTTTAAGGAATAGTAAGTTAAGACGTTACTATGCACTAGGATACGACAATCTTTTTTGGGGTTCTTCAATGATTCCTTATTATCACCCTTCAACAGCGCCTCTAATCTCTCCATATCCTCTCCGTCACATGTATTTAATTTGTTTTATAGCATCTCTCATACCATTGTAGGATGTCAGAGCACTTTACATCACACACATACAGAGGCAATGAATCATACGTGTAAATCTGTGTATAGAAAATGTTACATAAGGCAATGGGTACTACAAGGTGTAGGATTCACATGTCATTCATACTGGTAGGCATTTTTAAAGAGTGCGTGGTCTGGAGAAGCACAATCTTGGGATACAGAACATCACCCAGTGGTTAGCATTGACTTTAACATAAAAAATGTATTTACGTCCAAATAAACCTTTTTAGCAGCATCAGGATAATGAAGGACTGGGGAAAAACATAAGTTACTAACTTGTATCATGGAGTTTGCAAGCAGCTCTTTGATGACAGTTTATAGGTCACAGTGATAGATTACGGTTGTCACGTATGAACTGCACAGTAACAAAAGAAACTTTATGACAAAAGCAGTAACCACGGATCTATGCACATAAAATACTGCAAGTGTCATGTTCTTTGCAGTAGGCATATTAACCCTCTGTGCTACATTAGAAAACTCAAAGCTGCCACTGGACAAATCTCTCATCTCTCCGGCAGGTGCATTGTTCACTGCCTTTATTTTGACATTTTTACTGTTGTCAAAAACTGCTAATTAGACAAGGAACATTGCAGTGCTTTTTAAACTGCCTCCTGCGGACCCCCTGGAAATGTGCCACGTGTGTTATGGTCATCATTGCCACATACACTGAGAGGCTGTGGTCAGCATGGACACACACCGAGAGGCAATGTAAGCACTGACAAACATAGAGAGGCCATGATAAGCACTGACACACACTGAGAGGCAATGGTCAGCACTGACACACACCGAGAGGCTACAGTCAGCACTGACACACACCGAGAGGCTACAGTCAGCACTGACACACACTAGGAGGCTATGGTCAGCATTGAAACACACCAAGAGGCAATGCCAGCGCTGACACACACACTGGGAGGCTGTGGTCAGCACTGACACACACTGAGAGGCTACGGTCAGCACTGACACAGACCGAGAGGCTACGGTCAGTACTGACACACACCGAGAGGCAATGCCAGCGCTGACACACACACTGACAAGCGACGGTCAGCACTGACACACACTGAGAGGCTATGGTCAGCATTGACACTCACTGAGAGGCTATGGTCAGCATTGACACACACACTGAGAAGTGACGGTCAGCACTGACACACACTGAGAGGCTGTGGTCAGCATGGACACACACTGGGAGGCTATGGTCAGCCGTGACACACACCGAGAGGCTACGGTCAGCATTAAAACACACTGAGAGGCTACGGTCAGCACTGACACACACTGAGAGGCTACGGTCAGCATTGACACACACCGAGAGGCCATGATAAGCACTGACACACACTGAGAGGCAATGGTCAGCACTGACACACACTGAGAGGCAATGGTCAGCACTGACACACACTGAGAGGCTACGGTCAGCATTGACACACACTGAGAGGCTACGGTCAGCCCTGACATGCACCCAGAGGCTATGGTCAGCACTGACACACACCGAGAGGCTATGGTCAGCACTGATACACACTTAGAGGGTATGGTCAGCACTGACACACACCGAGAGGCTATGGTCAGCACTGACACACACTTAGAGGCTAGGGTCAGCACTGACACACACTGAGAGGCTATGGTCAGCATTGACACACACCGAGAGGCAATGCCAGCGCTGACACACACACTGAGAGGCTATGGTCAGCATTGACACACACCGAGAGGCTATGGTCAGCACTAACACACAGTGAGAGGCTATGGTCAGCATTAACACACACTGAAAGGCTACGGTCAGCACTGACACACACTTAGAGGCTATGGTCAGCATTGACACACTCAGAGGCTATGGTCAGCACTGACACACACTGAGAGGCTATGGTCAGCATTACCACACACTGAAATTCTATGGTCAGCAGTGACACACACTGAGAGGCTATGGTCAACATTGACACTCACAGTAGGCCTAGGGTCAGCACTGACACAAACTGAGAGGCTATTGTCAGCCCTGACACTCACCGAGAGGCAATGCCAGCGCTGACACACACACTGAGAGGCTATGGTCAGCATTGACACACACCGAGAGGCTATGGTCAGCACTAACACACAGTGAGAGGCTATGGTCAGCATTAACACACACTGAAAGGCTACGGTCAGCACTGACACACACTTAGAGGCTATGGTCAGCATTGACACACTCAGATGCTATGGTCAGCACTGACACACACTGAGAGGCTATGGTCAGCATTACCACACACTGAAATTCTATGGTCAGCACTGACACACACTGAGAGGCTATGGTCAACATTGACACTCACAGTAGGCCTAGGGTCAGCACTGACACAAACTGAGAGGCTATGGTCAGCACTGACACACACCGAGAGGCTATGGTCAGCACTGACACACACCAAAGGCTATGGTTAGCACTAACGCACACCGAAAGGCTATGGTCAGCACTGACTTACACTGAGAGGCTATGGTCAGCACTGACACACACTAAGAGGCAACATCAGCTCTGACACACACTGAGAGGCTATGGTCAGCACTGACATGCACTGAAAGACGATGGTCAGTATTGACACACACCGAGAGCAATGGTCAGCATTAACACACACCGAGAGCCTATGGTCAACACTGACACACACCGAGGAGCTATGGTCAGCACGGACACACATCGAGAGGCTATGGTCAGTACGGACACACACCGAAAGGGTTTGGTCAGCAAGGACACACACCGAGAGGCTATGGTCCGCACGGACACACTGAGAGGCTATGGTCAGCACTGACACACACCGAGAGGCTATGCTCAGCAGTAGGCCTGGGCAGTAAAATCCGTTTCGCTTGCGGAATATGGGTAATTTTGTGTTCCGCGGAGAATGCGAAATTACCCAGAATTCTGCGTTTCGCAACTTCGTGAAATGTCTTGCTTGTTCCGTTCTCAAATGCGTGTTTGCGAAATATTTCCCCCAGGGCACACAAACAGCGATTGCGACCAGTAAAACAGCATCACGAATAAGCAATTCCACGTATTCGCAGAGATTTTTCACCATTTTGAGTAAATTTGCATAACGCGATTATGCAAATTCCGCCACCCCTATACGCACTGACACACACTCCAAGGCTATGGTCAGCACTGACACACACTGAGAGGCTATGCGCAGCATTGACACACACCCAGAGGCTATGGTCAGCACTGACACACAATCAAAGGCTATGGTCAGCACTGACAGACACCAAGAGGCTACGGTCAGCACTGACACACACTGAGAGGCTATGGTCAGCATTGACCCACACTGAGAGGGTATGGTCAGCATTGACACACACTGAGAGGCTATGGTCAGCATTGACACACACTGAGAGGCTATGGTCCACTCTGACACACACTGAGAGGCTATGGTCAGCTCTGACACACACTGAGAGGCTATGGTCAGCACGTACACACACTGAGGCTATGGTCAGCATTGGCACACACTGAGAGGCTATGGTCAGCATTGACACACACCCAGAGGCTATGGTCAGCACTGACACACAATCAAAGGCTATGGTCAGCACTGACAGACACCAGGAGGCTATGGTCAGCACTGACACACACTGAGAGGCTATGGTCAGCATTGACACACACTGAGAGGCTATTGTCAGCATTGACACACACTGAGAGGCTATAGTCTGCACTGACACCCACTGAGAGGCTATGGTCCACTCTGACACACACTGAGAGGCTATGGTCAGCTCTGACACACACTGAGAGGCTATAGTCAGCACGGACACACACTGAGGCTATGGTCAGCATTGACACACACTGAGAGGCTATGGTCAGCATTGACACATACTGAGAGGCTATGGTCAGCTCTGACACACACTGAGAGGCTATGGTCAGCATTGACACGCCCTGAGAGACTATGGTCAGCACTGACACACACTGAGAGGCTATGGTCAGCACTGACACACATTGAGAGGCTATGGTCAGCTCTGACACACACTGAGAGGCTATGGCCAGCATTGACACACACATACAAACAAACAGACATTTTCCAACTTTGAATACTACCAAAGTCTCTGGTCAGCCTCTGCACCAACTGAGATTCAGTGTTAAAACTTTGAACCTATTTATAGGCAGAGTCGAGCTTTGGCAGCGCTTTGGCACACACATACTGAGCCACAGTCCACAAATGGTACGCACATTGACCCACAGTCCAGTCTTATATATGTAGTAAGTGGCTGTCCATAAGCAGCACACACAGTGAGGGATAATTCTGAATTGGTACATGCAGTAAGTGCTAGTCAAGAAGTTTCAGTTAAGTCGCTGCACACACTGAGGGTCACTAGCCAGTCTCTGTAGAAACACTAAGCTACTGACCTATCTTGCATCAAACTGAAACCATCTTCCAGGCCTGGTAAACACTGAGGTTCAGTCACCAATACACACCAATACACACTGATCTTCCTGGGTGCTCAGTAAGATTCATTGTTCAATCTTGGCAAACTGAGAGCCGCTGGTCAATCTCAGCAGATAAGGAGAGGCACTTTTAGTCTTGGCACACACTGAGATTCAGCGAGCAGTCTTTGCACACACAGAGACTCAATGAGCAGTCTTTATACTCACTGAGATGTGAGGCTTGATTCATAAAGGGCCTCAGCGCTTGTGGTGGAGGCCCTGCAGTCATGATGGAGTCTCTGTAATGAGAATTCTCATTGCATAGATTCTGCCCTGAGTGTGGAGACTCCTGCAGGACTGTTGGGACCCCGCCACAAGTGTGGTTGCCCTTTGTGAATCAGGCCCTCAGTGACCTGTCTTGGAACACATCAAGTCTCAGTGACCAGACTTGGCAAAACTGAGATTCAGTGACCAGTCTTGGCACACACCGAGACCCAGAGACCAGTCTTGTTACACACCAAGACTCAGTTACAAATCTTGACACACACTGAGATTCTGTGACCAGTCTTGGCACACAATGAGACTCGATGACCAGTCCTGGCACACACAGAGACTCAGTGAATAGTTTTGTCACACACTGAGACTCAGTGGCCAATCTTGGTACACACTGAGACTCAGTGACCAGTCTCGGTGACCAGTCTTGGCAGACATTGAGACTCAGTTACCAGTCGTGGCAGACATTGAGACACAGTGACTAGTATTGTCACACACTGAGACTCCGTGACCAGTCTTGGCACACACTGATAGTCATTGGAGTGACTTGGCACACATTTACTGAGAATATTACAGTCTGTTCTGTGATATTGTGCTCCAGCTACTGCCAGGTAATCCATTCCCACATGTAAAGTTAAACACCGGATTCTGTGATTTCCTCTCTAGGTGGCCAGGAGATCCCTCGTCTACGGAGGCAGGCGATAACCCTGGGAGTGATGATTGCAGTCAACGTATTCATAAACATCATACTCTACCGTCTGGGTAAGAAGTGTGGAGTTGACTTTAAGACACCCTAAGACCACCCATGGCACGGCTTTGTCTGCCTCAGACATGATTAGTAAAACCACAGATGAAAAGAAATAGAAGCTCCTGACTCTACATTGTAACCACAGAATTACAGTGAGGAGGTGTTCGTCGTCCTCAGCAGTAATTTCTCATTCAACGATGTGTCTTAAAAATTGTTTAATATGTGCATTCTGCTGAATGATGAAGATGGTGATTATGATGATGATGATGATGATGCTGAGGATGGAGATGATATTGATGGTGATTATGAAGATGATAATGATGATGCTGATGAGGGAGATGATATTGATGGTGATTATGATGATGATGATGCTGATGAGGGAGATGATATTGATGGTGATTATGATGATGGCAATGATGATGCTGATGAGGGAGATGATATTGATGGTGATTATGATGATGATGATGCTGAGGATGGAGATGATATTGATGGTGATTATGAAGATGATAACGATGATGCTGATGAGGGAGATGATATTGATGGTGATTATGGTGATGATGATGCTGATGAGGGAGATGATATTGATGGTGATTATGATGATGGCAATGATGATGCTGATGAGGGAGATGATATTGATGGTGATTATGATGATGATGATGCTGATGATGGAGAGGATGGTGATTATGATGATGGTTATTATTATTATTGTTAAGTGTTCTGAGTGTTGCAAGTGACGTAAGGCTCCTGAAGGGGGCGCCCCTGTCAGCGATGGATGATAATGCGTTAGAAAGTGTTACTGTGAAGAGCCTTTGTTGATTAAATGTGCTGTACATACCTGCACTGACTCCAAGTGACTGAAATAGGTGCACAGTCGTTCATGAAATGATTCGTCTAAGAACATATTTGTTCAACTAAGTTTGCCAAACAGACCAAGGTTCTGAAGTGTCACTCATGAAGTTGGACAACACTTTTGTTGTGTGTCAAACAAGCCTCACCCACCACTAGGAGATTTGGGGTTCACCAATCCCAAGAAAACTTTGAAAAAACATTATTATTATTGTAAATACAGAGCATTCCTGTCCTTTCCCGGTCATGCAGCGCAGTACGGTGCATTCCTGCCCTTTCCCTGTCACGCAGCCCAGTACTGTGCATTCCCGCCCTTTTCCTGCCATGCAGCGCAGTACGGTGCATTCTTGTCCTTGCCCTGTCACGCAGCGCAGTACGGTGCATTCCTGTCCTTTCCCTGTCATGCAGTGCAGTACGCTGCGTTCCTGCCCTTTCCCTGTCACGCAGCGTAGTACGGTGCATTCCTGCCCTTTCCCTGTCACACAGCGCAGTACGGTGCATTCCTGCCCTTTCCCCGTCACGCAGCACAGTACGGTGCATTCCTGCCCTTTCCCTGTCACGCAGCCCAGTTCTGTGCATTCCTGTCCTTGCCCTGTCACGCAGCACAGTACGGTGCATTCCTGGCCTTTCCCCGTCATGCAGTGCAGTACGGTGCATTCCTGGCCTTTCCCCGTCATGCAGTGCAGTACGGAGCATTCGCGCCTTTTCCCCGTCACGCAGCGCAGTACGGTGCATTCCTATCCTTGCCCTGTCACGCAGCGCAGTACAGTGTGATGCAGTGGTAATTTCTTCTGGTAATTTCTCAATGCAAAACCCTCATGCTACCTCTAATTTACCGCGGAAAAAGTGTTGGGCCCTTGACACCAGGTATTGCCTTCAGGAGACTTTCAGTGATCATGAACAGTCAAAAATGCAATTAATATTTAAGCCAATGAAGAGAGTTGTTGAGTATTTTACAGGGTTTTATTTTCTAGTCAAAAGTCAAGTTTTTTTTCTCTGACCCTTTATTCATTAGTAAAATTTCAATCAGGTTACAGAATTTGGAAAACAGGAAAAATAGCATTAATACAGAACATATTACAGTCTGCATTTAAGCAGCACATGTAGAAAAGAAAATGTGGCGCAAAATATCAGTCAAAAGAGTTTCTAAGAAAAAGAGTCTTGCAAGGCTAATTAATAATTACATCGTTTGCAAAAATCTCCCATAAAGAGAAATAAATGCATAAGACATATAAATCTTTTCAGACCTAACTAATTAGTCAAAGCATAAACTTAGAATGTTAGCATATAAATCTAAAAAGCCTTTCTATCTGTTGCTGTTCTCTGCATCTCTGCCACTCTGATAGGAGCTGCTCCTTGAAAGCACCCCCTCCTTCACCGGAGCTTAAAGGAATGTGGCCTGCCGTGCCAAATATGATGTACCAGGAGTTTCTGAAAAAAAAACATGAGCAAGGGAAACCCCTTCCCTCTCCTCGGACACAATCTCACCCAGGCTGCAGCAATTTCCTACCATGGCTTTTCTCGTACCTAACCCATAGAATGTCTGGTCTAATCTGTTCTTTCTCTCAAGAGCTCACAAGCCCCCCTAAAGCCTAATCAGCTTAGAAGCCAACCTCGCCTCCAAAGAGGTCATTATTTAAACTCTAATTCTTGGCAGACTATACAAAAAATGTTGCATCTTCAGGAAAACTTGTACGTGATTGGTCAGCCATGATGCATGAGGTCTCACTATCCTGACTCATTCTAAAATCCTGACTACACCAGTTTTAACAAAAGAAGCATAAATGAGTAAATACATTTTATAAATTTGCAACATTTGCTAGGAAAAATGTTTCATTCTAATTCCTCCTTCCTGTCACATCGCAGCAGGACGGATATTTTAACTAACACTGGTACATTGGCACAATCACAAGAATGGAAAGTTCAAAGTGGCCTTGACTCCTTCATGGTTTTGAGGCAAACTGACAAAGTCCACGCATTCTCTCTTCTCTTTAATGGGAGTCACAGCCTTGATGGATTCACAAGCAGCCATGTTTTTAAGGCCCCAAAACAAACAAACACAAAAGAGTATTAATTTCATGTAAAGCAGCCCATTATGTTTCCCTCCCTTATACTAATACCCCTTATAAATGTTTACCTAGCCAAGCTATTAGTTTAACCCCATTGATGCTGCCGTCGGCCGTTGAACGTTCGGAGCACTACCTGGCTGGTGCTGCAAACGTTCAACTGCCGACGCGGCCTCGCCCACTCTGTCGAACACCCGCACTGCACCGAAATAACGGCCGCCGTAAACGGGTTAAAGCAGCTTTTTTCTATTATTTGTGTACAACATGCAAAAAAAAGTTCAATGTGCAACATAGCATTATTATGATTTAGAGTAAATTTTAAAAGCGCACACAGTTAATACAGCGCACACAGCAACATGCTTTAATGTTTTAGATAGCTTTTCATGCATAAAGCATTGAGCCCCATGTGTAGTGTTTGGTGCATTTGTTAATTCACACACATTATAAAAAGAGGTGTTATAAACTGAAGTATATATATATATATATATATATTTTTTTTTTTTTTCAAATATGCAACAAGCCAAAGTCTCTTAAGACAGAAATAGTGAATTTAGATTACAAGGATGAACTGGAAAAAGAGAAACACATTCTATTAATCTTCAAAAGCTAAAAAAGACCACTTTTCTCTACACTGCAAAAACACATGTTAATTCAGCACAAGCATTTCAGACTGAGTAGGCCTCACTTTCATATTTTTCATGTGCATGTGTTTAACCTTGCACCAAAATGTGTGCGGCAATTTAAACGCAGTCTGTGTGAAGCACATAAATAAACAATGCCTGACTCCAGATGGAATCTGCTCCATCAAGTGCATTCCCGCCCTTTCCTTGTCATGCAGCGCAGTACGGTGCATTGCCACCCTTTCCCCTTCACGCAGCGCAGTACGGTGCATTCTTGCCCTTTCCTTGTCATGCAGCGCAGTACGGTGCATTCTTGCCCTTTCCTTGTCATGCAGCGCAGTACGGTGCATTCCCGCCCTTTCCCTGTCACACAGCGCAGTACGGTGAATTCCTACATCACTTAATCTCTCCTTTTTCTCTACCTTTCCTTCTCTCGCTCGCTCTCTCTCTCTCTTGCTACCTCTCCCTCAATCTCCCTCTCCACTCTCTCGCTCTCCCTCTCTCCTCTCTCTCTCTCTCTCTCTCTCCCCCTCTCTCCCTCTCCCTCTCTCTCTCTCTCTCCCTCTTCCCTCCTCCCTCTCCCTCTCTTCCTCCTCTCTCTCCCTCTCTCCCTCTCTCTCCCCCACTCCCTCTCCTCTCTCCCTGCCCCTCCTCTCCCTCCTCTCTCTCTCTCTCCCTCTCTCTCTCTCCCTCTCTCTTCACTCACTCTCTCTCCCTCTCTCTCTCTCCAACCCCTCTCTCCTGGTCCCCCCTGCAGTGGAGAGAGCAGTCTTCTACAGCCCCAAGGTGCAGAGCTGTGCTGGGCTCAAAGACGAGGCTGGAGATGGTCCAGGGTCTTCCCAGAATCCTCCGCGCTCTCTTCTGAAAACCTCTCTGTGCCTCCGTCCAGGTAAACACCCTTTGCCTCTTGTTTCTGCATGTTGTGGTACATGACATGTTCATGTGTGTTAGGGTTCAGCCATGTTTGTGACGTCACTCTGGGACAGTAGATGCTGAAAGTGAGGGCGGGGGTTGATGACGCTGGGATGACGCAGTCTGGGGTACTAGTGGTAAATGTAGGCTTCTCACTACTACTGAGGGCAGCTCGATGAACATATCTGCCTCATACCAGTGGTGTAGCAAGGATGCTTAGAGCTCTGAAGCAGCTACAGTTGCAGTGCAGAGGGCCCCTCACAGCCCTGGGGCCCCTCACAGCTCTGGGACCCCTCAGAGCCACGGGGCCCCTCACAGCCCTAGGTCCATCACTGCCCTGGGGCCCCTCACAGCCATGGGCCCCTCACATCAATGGGGCCCCTCACAGCCCTGGGGCCCCTCACAGCCCTGGGGCCCCTCACAACCTTGGGGCCCCTCACATCCCTGGGGCTCAGTGCCACTGCACCTGCTGCACGCTTGGTAGGTACGCCCCTGCCTCACACCCTTCCACCGCACACACTCACATGTAAATATGTTCTTACCATGTCATGTTGTATGTAGTAGACTGTACAAGCTCAGATCCCTCACAGCCCTGGGCCCGGTGCCACTGTACCTGCTGCAGCGCTTGGTAGGTACACTCCTGCCTCCCACCCTCCCACCTCACACTCTCACATGTAAATATGTTCCTAACATGTCATATTGTATCTGCTAGACTGTTCACACCCCTCACAGTCCTTCCTCCCTGGTCTGTGGTACCTCCAGCACTGCTGATGCTCTTGTGTTACTGTGGACAGCACTTCTATCTACAGCTGAGCAGAGACACAAACACACAGAGGGTTGTGTGTCAGTGCCATTGACAGAAATAATGCCTGGCTTAAATATAGTGTCTAAAATATCATTTACAAAAAGTGAATCTCTCTGAGTGTAGATTTTCTGACTCTCATGTGTGATTCTTAAGGCACAATATCTTTGTCAGACAATATTTATTCCTCAATATTCTGCTGCCAGACCCACAAAGAGGAGTCACTCTCAGATCACAACAAACATTTCAACACTTTGTTGCATGAACCACTTCATCAGCTGATCTGGACTCCTCTCGTTTTCTCTTTCTCTTCCTCTCTGACACTCATTCTCTCTCGCTTCCACTGTCTCTGCCAACTCACTTCCTCTCCTTTTTTCCTTTATCTATTTCACTCCCTTTCTCTCTTTCTCTCTCACGTTTTCGCTTCCTTACTTTCTTCTTTCTCTGCTTTTCCTTCCCTCCATCTCTCTGTTCCTGTCTCTCTCTCCATCCGTTCCTCCCTCCGTCTCTCTGTACCTGCCTATCCCTCCTCCATGGCACCTCTCTGACCTGTCTCTCTCTCCCTCCCCCCATCTCTCTGTCTCTCTGTACCTGTCTCTCCCTCTCCCTCCCTTCATCTCTCTGTCTCTCTGTACCTGTCTATCCCTCCTCTGTACCAGTTTCCCAGTACAACCCTCATGACAGTCAAGGACGTCTCCCTGGACAGAGCTGCCCCAGGGTGAGGAATGAGCCTGGAACAGAAGATTCCTCTCCATGGAGAGATTTACAGCCTCATCTGAGACAGACTCTGTGTCTACACAGAGGTGAGAGAAATTTACCTTTTAACTTTCAACACACACATTTGTTTTTGAATAAATATACATGTTGTTCTGGATATTTACATGTTAAGTACAAGACTGGAACAGAACACTATTTGTTTTGAATGTACTTTTTGCAGGTCACGGCCTTTCATACATTGAAACTGATGAAGCAAAGCTTCGCATATTTTGCGGCTTGCCGAAATCAAGAACCTCGTTTATGTATAACAAGGTAATAAATGTACGACTTACTAACATTTATATTAAGTTTGAGTAAAAGTTTAAGACGCTTGCCTATGTGTATTTCTAATGAATTTAATCCATGTCCTCTAAAATGGCCGCCGCTTGTATTTTAGTTACTGCGCATGCGTCAGCCACACTCACGTGTCCTGACGCGTCTGCAGAAGTGGAGGGAAAGTTATGCGCATGCGTAATTCATAGCTGTGCTTATCATGTGGTACAGCTCGTGCCACTGCTCTTGTGTCCGTCTCAATGTAGCTAACATTTAATTGCATAAGTTTATATCTTGATGATGAGTTAAAAGTACCAACCCTGTGCTGTGTTTTTCATAATGACATTATTATGTATTAATTTGTTTTCGCTTACTTTTCATGTACCGCGGGAAATGGGGGTCTGAGTGAGAGGAGAGCCATATTGGAGGTCCCTTCTGCGCCTGTGCGACATTCGGCAGCACGAGGGACCTTGGCTGATGGAACATAGCCAGCTGGCAGTGATGGGCGAGATGCTCCTGAGAAAGTCACCTCTGCCCTGCGAGAACAGCGAATGTGGCTCCTTATATGATACAATGTAATGTTGCGCTACTGTTAGCTCATGGGAACCCCAAATCTGCTAGGCGGTACCCAAATATGTAAATGAAGGCTTCAAATCGTGTATTGTGATTGGTGTGTTACCCAAACCCTACCTTAGGACCAATCGAAATTGAGGGATTCTGACACTTTGCAACATTGGGGGGGTGGTACACTGTCCCCAAACTGTATATCTACCCTGGGTTCACCTAGTGAACCGTCCGACTTGTCTGGTTTAGCTGACCTGTCACTGACCCAACGCACTCAATAGGTGACTGAAGATACAGAGCGCTGCGGAGCACTCTGTCCGAATTTGACCATAGACCAAGGTTCTACTGAACCTTAAAGTGCTGGCAAGGCACTTAGCTGGGAGTTCGCTGACCCAATCGGGGTCTTGATCGATAGCTGCAGAGCGGGTGGAGCGCAGGCGTTGCTTCCGAACTGTGGGTTCCGGTCCTATCCTGAAGAGGGTCCTGTCCTGAGGGTTTGCTGTCCTGTCCTGAGGGTCCTGTCCTGATTCCTTTTCCGAGGGTATCCTGTCCTGTCCTGGGTGTCCATTCTGCACCTGCTGTCCTTTGAGGGGTATCCTTCCTTGAGGGTTTCCTGTCCTTAACTGACCCGTGGCCAGGGTTTGGTTTCCACACCTTTTCTAGGTAAATATCACTCTGAACCTCTTGAAATTCTTGCACCTTCTGAATTTCTAACTTTTGCTTTAATAAAGTTAAACATTGCATATGTTATATTTCCATGCCTTTCCGCAACTATTGAACAGTCATTTATAATTTTGCAAAGTTATTCCTATGTCTTCTCAATTGTTAGAAATTATATTTTGCATAGCAGTGTGTCATTTTCTGATATGGTCTAGAACTTCGTTGCCTAGATTGTTCAAAGGCCCTTCACCTTAAGTGAAGCGTGTTATTCATTATAAGCTCTTCTACAGTAAACACACTTAGTCTATCCCTGTTTAGATAATACTGACTTTACATAGTATTTTCTCGCTACATTTTATTAGTACTTTGATGATTACTCTGTCATTATTTCTTTATGCATATGTGATTTACGTTATCTTGGTTATTGATTGCCTTATTTTACTGTACCTCATGCAAGAAATATTGAACTTTAGATAAACATTTTAAAACTTCCAGTTGTCCGTGGTCATTTAAACAGTATTTGAATGTTATTGGTTGGGTTTGTATTTTGCTGCCTTTCCTTTACAGCTAGCTCCCTGATTCATTGTGGTCATTAGGCACCCGCATCGGTGGATGGTAAGTCGGGTGCACCGAAAATTGGTAGCAGGGAACACACACACACCAACTTGATAGAGCTCGTGAAGTCACCTGATCGATGTATATGGTGGTTTGAAAAGTATATGGGCCCTGAAGCCGGAAAACGGCGAAAACTGTTGGTCGGGTGGCCTCGCGCGCTCTATCAGTTTTCTGGTAGATCAGAGGATGGTTAGGGACTAGCTAAAGGTTAGGTAGGATTAGTTGGACTAGTTAAGTCGGAAGCTGCTATTATATTAATGCTGCTATAAGAGCGGCTGTTCTGAGGGAACTGATCACTCTCTTGTGAATACGCTGCTAATATTCATGAATTTTTGTATTGTTATTATTCTTGTTCTTATATTGTTATATGTACTAATCCATGCAATTGTCAACCGTCTTGTTTCTTGTTGTCCGAACTCCCCGGGGAATTGAAAGGGCAAGTGGTGAATAGAATCCATTGTCCTGAGGTCACAGGTTCGAGGAAAGTTAGGTGCAGGTTAGGATAACCGGGAAGCACTAACTAGGGTTTTCTGAATACATGTGTGAATAAATGACAGTAACGGGGTTCATTGGCAAAATTCCCATAGTGGCGTAAACCTAGTAAGGGTCACATCGGAAGAGTAGCAGGTTCCTCGGAGCTAGCGTGAAAGCAGAGGGGTCCGCTGAGAAACCTTAAACTCGGAACATATCCCGGAAAGAAGTGGATGAGTTTAGGGGAATAACAGGTTCATCGATGCTAGAGTGAAGGGTAGGCGGAAGAGATCTGCCCGCAGCGAGTGAAAAGTAAATGGAAGTAGTTTACTTGCAGCAATAGAATTCTTTCTCTGTCTAGACACTTGAGCACTGTGGCGAATGTGTATTTGTTGTGAAATAACCAAGCACTGAGCACTTTAAAAGAAAGAAAGTTTCCGTTACCTTGTGAAGGGAGGGAGTCAGTCGCGAAGCGCCTCTGACGTCACTCTGTGTCGCGCTGGGATTGGTAGACACAGCGGGCGGGTAGCGGAGCTGAAATTGTAAAGGAGGGGTGAGCGCCGGAGTGTGGGAACTGTCTCACGAAGGGGCCGCGCACCCATTGGCGGAGCTTATTTTGTGTCGCGCACCCATTGGTTGCACGAATTTTCTGAAGCGCGTTCTGATTGGAGGTAGTTTGTAAACAAAGTTAGCGCAGAAGTCGTATGTGGCACTCGCGGACTACAGAGACGCGACCTGATCCAAGGCATCTAGGGTTTGAAAGGGATCAGTGGAAGGCTAACAGATACGATATTATGTACGGAACCAAGAGAAAAATGTCCCTTGTAAATAAGGTGAAAAATTATTTTAAAACGGACAAACCGATTAAATCTAGGGAAGGTGTTCTTGTCCCACCACCTAATACTCCTGCCTCATTCATGATGTTTGACCGAGGGTACAATACCTGTGTGTGGCTGGAGAATTGGGTGAAATACACGAAAGATGACGGAGTATTGGCTTTTCCGTTAGATGGTACCTTCAATGGTAGGATCCTATTTAATTTAAGGACTCGGATGAACGAATTGCATCCCAGACCGAGACTAACGCAGTATGAGGCATTAGAGGAATGGGAGATTGAGGCTTTTGAAAGAGAAAGACCCCGAATGGACAAGGGTTTGACCAAGTGGTACCCCAGGCAGAAACAGGAATCCAGGGATAAAAGGATGAAACAGTGGAGGCAGAGCATGATTGTTGAGGGTCTGTTTCCCATGATGCCAGCATGTCATAACATTGGAGCGGGTGAGAAAAGCACTGAAAAATGTAAGCATTGGGGGGCCCTGGGGGATTCAGATGATGAACTAATAGATGACATCTGTACCAGAAGTCCGCCACCTTACAATGAGGGAACCCGACCTTCCAGTGTAGGAGATGTTCCCCGACGCCACTTCCTAAAGGAAGAAGACAGGTCCCTGGGACTGGGAGGGGGTGGTCAAGTATTACCCTATCCTGAGAAACCCGAACTGGCGGAAACAAGGGATATATATCCCAAAGTGCCCGCAAGTCAGGAAGAAAAATATCCACGTACGAAAACCTTTTTTCCCAGACCCTTGTATGAAAGCGAAGAGAAACCATCGAATTCAGGACTGCCTTTTGTTCAACCTCCATATGGGGAAGAGCGCAGGTCCTTTAATACTGGAACTTTATTCCCGAAACCAAATTATGGGGGAGGACCAAGTGAAACGCATCCTACTGCCCCGAGTTTTACTCCTCCATTGACCCCACAGATATTACATGACACAACTCTAAGAAGGGTACTAGTGGAAAAAGAGCAAGAGGCTCTAGCTAGACAAAGAACAGAAATAATTCAGAAAATTTCTCAGATAAATACCAGTCCTGAGGCATTGACTATTCCAGTAACTATTGGACCGGTGGTCCCGTTATACGGAAATGGTCAGGGAAATCCGATTACTCCAGTCATGACCCCAGTCATAGCAACCCCGAGACAGGAACCGATCATCATAGATGATCAGTCCAGTGAGTGCGAGTCTGAAGTTGCATTCTTGGAATTGCCAAACAAACAGACTGGAAAGGGAATACAGCAGAGGTATAACCCTTTTAATACAAAAGAAATTAAATTAGAGACAGCAACAGGTACTAGGAATGTCTCTCTGGTAACTCCGGATGAAATTGAGAGTTGGAGTCGTGAATTAGAGAAGCAGACTCCGCAAACAAAGCCTTTAGATCTCTACAAGCTGAGGGTCGAAATAGAAGAATTAATGGCAGGAAATGTGGGGTTGGATCGATTGAATACCTACTCTGAGGAAGAATTGTCATTCATATGTAAAAGCTTTACAAGGAATACCAGAGTGCTCCATGAAAAACTGACCGAAACAGCAGTTAGTATGGGGGTAGATATCTCAAAATCCAAGCCCTTACAGAAACCGTACAGAGCAGACTTCTCAGACAAAGATATAGAACACCTGAATGTGGCAGGGAAGAAGTTGCAGATTAAAGAATTAATGGGGGTACTGCAGAAATGGGGAGATGTGGAAAAATGGAGAAGCAGGTGGGCGAAAAAGAGGGAAGAGGTTCGCTCCCGACAAGTAACTCCCGAGTTTGCTTTAAGAGAGGTAGAAAAACCTGAGCAGTTATGCCCCATGCGCGAAGTTCCAGGGGGAAAATATGTGCATGTTCCCTGGTCTAGGCAGGATATTGTGTCCTTCACGAACGATTTTCCAAAATTACGAGAGAAACCAGTTGACTGGTACCGGCAAGTGGAGAGGTTCGTGAAGGTACAGAAATGTCTGTGGAAAGACCTGGATGGGTTTTTCGACATTGTGGTTCCAGTAGATTTATGGACCCAGTGTAAAATAGCCATAGATTGGCCCAGTGAAGAGTATCCCAGAAACAAGGAAACAGGGGAGCCATCAAAGGATGTCATGCGAAAATATGAGCAGGTAATTCAGCACTTGAAAGAAAAGGTGCCCGCAAAGGAAACTGATTGGACAAAAATAGATAGAACAACACAGGAAAGGGACGAAACAGTGCACTCCTTCTATGAGAGGTTATTGCAGGTATTTAAAACATACAGTGGTATTGACAACATCGACCTGAAGGATATGACGCACTTTATTTACAGGTTTGTAAATGGTTTAAGACCTGAAATTTGTCAGTGGATAAAAGACAATAAAATCTGTTGGCATACTAAGAAAATGGATGAGGTCCTGCGGTACGCTAAGTACTGTGAGGACGAGATGGCAGAAAAGAAAAAGGCCCTTAAGGAGAAGGTTATGTGGGCTCAGGTGAAGCTCGCAGAACAACAGGAAAAACAATTGAGTAACATGGTTAAAAATGCTGAGAACAAAAGTCCTGGGGGAGGGGGTGGAGGAAAGCCCCGGCCCAAATTTAGCAGGGAAGAGGCTATGAAAAAATTTCCCTGCCATCAGTGCGGCGAAATTGGACACTGGCGAAACGAGTGTCCCCAATTAGTCGATGTTAATGAGACAACTCCTGATTTAATTCCACAGACGCAGAAAGAAAGACCAAGAAAGACTCAACCCCAGGTAAAAACAGTTCAGGTGCCTCGAGCACCCAAACAGGTATACAGGGGAAGACAGGCAGAAAATGAAGAGATAGAGGTTTGGGAAAGCGGGGAGAACAGAAATACAGCAACTTCGCAGTATCTGCTGAATGATACCTTCCTTTGTAATGATCAGGACTGACGGGGCCTGAGAGGGGAGGACGAGGAGTGCGTACTTGGCGCTTCCTTGCCGGTAGACCAGTCTGGACCATATATTGAAGGAAAGGTTGACGGAAATGATGTCACCTTTCTGTTGGACACTGGCGCTACCCGTTCTACTGTAAGAACAGTGGACGTTCCAAACCTACCCCTCTCGGGAGAAAATATCCAAGTAGTAGGTGTATCTAATCAATTGATTAGTACTCCTGTTACCGAACCAATGGAGATTTCAATTGGAAATTTTAAACAGATGCATAGATTTGTCGTCTGTGACACCAGTCCAGTAAATTTACTGGGACGTGATTTGCTGTGCAAAATGAACTGTACCATCTTTTGCACACCAAAAGGTGTTGAAATACAGACCCCAGATGAAGACGGCATTTATAAATTATTGTTGCTTAGACCTGACTCAGAAATTAAAAGATTGACCCTGCAGGACTTGCCCCAAGAACTACAGGAAGCCGTAAAGCCAGAGGTGTGGGATTTCACTGGAAAGGATGTGGGGTTGATGAAAGATGTGGACCCCATACAAATAGCCATCAAAGACAATGCAGTATATCCTAACACTAGGCCCTACCGAATGAATGCTGAAGTGAAAGCAGGTGTCACTCTGGAAATACAAAAATTATTGGAAGGAAACATCATACAGGAAGTGATGAGCAGCCCATGCAACTCACCGATTATGGGCATCAAAAAGCCTAGTGGCAAGTATAGGGTAGTGCAGGACCTGAGAAAGGTTAACAAAATTGTAGTTCCTTGCTGCCCTATTGTCCCGAACCCTGCAGTAATTCTGTACCAGATTCCTTGGGATGCTGAGTGGTTCACTGTGATTGATTTGTGTCATGCATTCTTTTCGATACCCCTGCACCCCGACAGCAAATTTCTTTTCTCATTTGCTTTCGAGGGTCACGTGTATTGTTGGAACAGGGTCCCTCAAGGGTATACAGAGAGCCCCTCTATCTTTAATCAGATCTTGAAAAAATGTCTAGAGACTTTGATCTTACCTGGGAACTCTGTATTAGTGCAGTACATAGACGACCTTCTAGTGGCGTCTAAAAGTCACAGGGACTGTGTAGTTGACACCATTGCCCTCCTAAATCACCTGTGTGAGAAAGGGCATAAAGTGGCCCCTGACAAACTACAGTTCTGTGCAAAATCAGTGAAATATCTAGGACACCAGATAGAAAAGGGTGTCAGAAAAGTCACTTCAGAAAGAGTGAGAATAATTCAAAAAATGCAGTTACCCCGTACTCAAAAAGATGTCAGAATGTTCCTGGGTGTATTAGGGTACTGCAGGCAGTGGATTCTAGGATTTGCAGCCTTAGCCAGGCCCTTGATAAAAATGACCACGAGAGGAATGCCAGATGTTGTACAGTGGGACGATGAAAGTCTAATGGCTTTCACAAGATTGAAAAACTGTCTGTGTACAGCCCCTGCGTTGGGAATGCCAGATTATTCCAAAGAGTTTGCACTATTCTGTGACACTCGCGATAATTGCGCATTGTCAGTCCTGACTCAAGAACATGGCACAACCAGGAGGCCTGTGGCCTATTTCTCTGCCACACTGGACCCAGTAGCCGCTGGGTTACCAGGCTGTCTGAAAGCAGTAGCTGCTACCTGTGCAAGTTTGGAACAGAGTGAGTCCATTGTCATGGGACATCCTGTGACCGTGTATGTTTCACATGGAGTGGTAATCTTATTGACCAGAACTAAAACACAGTATCTCACCCCTAGTCGGCTGACTAAATACGAGAGGATTCTTGTGGGTGCAGCAAATGTGAGCATTGTTAGGTGCGGTATTCTGAACCCTGCCACCTTACTCCCCGACCCCTTGGAAATGGAAGGTGGGGATGATGATGAACATGATTGTATTGACCTAACAGAGTTCAGTACCAAACCACGCCCAGACATAAAAGAAGTACCATTGCCTGAGCATGATAAAGAACTATTTGTGGATGGTTCCTGTCTAAGACATGAATTAGGAAGCTTGAGTGCTGCTTATGCAGTAGTGTCTTTCACAAAAATTGAACAGGCAGGTTACCTATATAACATCAAGTCTGCACAAGTAGCCGAATTGATAGCCATGATAATGGCTTGCAAAATTGGGAAGGACTTACGCATAACAGTGTATACTGACAGTCAGTACTGTTATGGCGTTGTGCATGACTTTGGCCAATTATGGCTGCAGAGGGAATTCATGACTTCCTCAGGTACTCCCATTCGGAATGCAAAAGTTGTTCATGACCTTTTAGAGGCCATCCAGTTGCCCAAAGAACTGGCAGTGGTAAAATGTACTGCTCATCAAAGGAGCATGGACAGAGTATCTCTGGGAAACGATTATGCTGATCGAGTGGCTCAATGGTGTGCCAAAGATCGGTATATTGTAAATCCAAAACGAGGGGGGCCAGGAACCAGCTGCCAGCTTCAGGTGTTTGAGGAAGTGCCTACATGGGATGAGGTGAGAGAGTGGCAGGAGTCGGCTCCTTGGCAAGAAAGGGAGAAATGGAAGGAGGATGGCTGTAGACCGAGACGTGTGGATGGTGTGATTTTGGGCCCGACTGGTATGCCTGTGTTACCCCGACACTTGCTTGGCACAATGGCAAGATTAATACATGAAGGATCACACATTGGTAGGGATGCCATGATTCTGGTATTTCAACAGACTTGGTACAATAAAAAGTTCAGGAAGGTAGCAGAGTCCCTCTGCCAGAGGTGCCTGTCATGTCAACAGATGAACCCAGGCAAAAGGACAATGGTTGAGCTGAGCAAGATTGGGAGATCAGGGGGTCCCTTTATAAAGATACAGGTTGATTTCATCACCATGCCCCGTTGTGAAGGGAAACGATATGTCCTTGTCATTGTTTGCGTATTTTCAAAATGGGTAGAAGCTTACCCTACTCCTCAAAGTGACGCACTGACAGTAGCGAAGTGTTTACTAAAAGAACTGATACCTAGGTTCGGAATACCATGCATTATTGAATCAGATAAGGGTGGACATTTCCAGAATGACATACTGGCTGAACTCTGTAAGGCCTTTGGAATAAGGCAGAAACTCCATTGTGCATACCACCCAGAGGCTTCTGGAATAGTGGAACAAGTAAATGGAACTATCAAAAACAGACTAGCAAAGCTGACAGATGCTACTGGCATGAACTGGGTGAAGGCCCTGCCCCTGGTCCTGATGGGACTGAGAAGTGTTCCAGACCGCAAGACAGGCCTAAGTCCCCATGAAATCATTATGGGAAGAGTGATGAGATAAGCATGGGTGCCAGGAAGCAAACTGTTGAGTATTACTGATGATTTGGTGCTTGAATACTGCAGAAGATTGGGTGACCAAGTGCGTTCTATCTCTCGCCAGATTGGAGACGACGGCATCCTCAATCCAACGACTCCTCTCCACAACTTGGTTCCAGGAGACTGGGTCAAAATAAAGAAGCATACTCGATCAAGCTGTCTGGCACCAAGGTGGGGAATTAAACGCCAAGTAATCCTGGTGACAACCACTGCAGTGAAAGTCGCAGGTGTTCCCCAGTGGATCCACGCCGGACACACTCAGAAGGTATTGCCAGACAAAGGATTTGAAGAACCAGGGCAACCAGCAGAGGACCCTGAAGGAGCCAGACCAGTAGCAACTGACAACGAGCAGCCCAGCACCAGTCAGGTTGCAGGAACAGCAGACGTTGGCCCAGGAGTAGTTGACTGCGAACTGCCAAGAAACCAGCCTGCTGAAGAGGTCCAGGAAACTGAGCCAGGAGTAGCTGAAGACGAGCTGCCAAGCATATGGCCAGAAGAATGGATACCGATGATTGATCTGACCGAAGATCCTATCAGAACAAGAGAACGACTTAGTGAAGGTAGAGAGTGGACTAGTCAGGAACAGCAAGGCACAGGCGAAGAACCTCAGAATCTTGAGATTCAAATCAAAACTGAGGAAGGAGAAGGTCAGACAGGGACAGAGCACGTGATTGATACAGAACAAGTGAATAAGACTGAACAAGTGCCCGATACTGAACAAGTGCAGGATACAGAGCAAGTGTTCGATACTCCTCCACTAACTCCTGATGTGGATAAGGGACAGACTAGACATAGAGTAATAGTTCGAGCAGAAGAAAATCAAGAGATCGAAGTGCTTGAACAGGATCAGATAGGGTTAGAAAAACGGGTTCAGGAAACAGAAACAGAAACAGAGACAATTGAAAGCCAAAAACAAAATATTCCTGAACAAGGCCAGATTAGCAACCAGGCAGAAGAATTTGATGCTAGCCCTGGAACTAGTCAGATAAGGGAAGTAGGAGAAGAAAGTGGAGAAGAATTACCACAAGATAAAGAGAACAAGAGAATAAGAAAAGAAAGTGAAGTCCAAGTACCAACTAAGAGACTAAAGAAAAGAAACAACCTTGAGCCTAGGTTTGTAAAAAGACTGAGACTAAGGATAAAGACAGTGGAAGAAAAACGTGCAGAAGCAAGAAGAAGTGCTCGAATAGCAGAGCAAGAAGAGGATTCTTCCAAAAGAAGGAGTGAGCGAATAAAAAGACAAAACAAAAAGTACAAATCTCCTGAATGGACACTGGTTTTGGAAGAACTTGAAGATCTTGATATAACTGACGTGAGTGACGGAGAACCTGTCCCAGAGTACTCAGCTGAAGAGGAAGACGAACCACCGTGAATTTGCACAAAGTAAGCTAGTTGTGTAAAAAGTAAAAAAAAAGAGGGGTGAGAACACTCCTTCTGAGCTAAAATGTCTGATTCAACAGTGAATGGTAGACCTAGTTGCAGCCGTTTTAAGACGTGTTGCAAGGTGTGTATATGTAGTGTAGTAGTACTGATAGTTATCTGGATAGGATTAACAATTTTCATTCCCTTTGCTGTAAGTAAAGATACTAACATTGTCCCTACTGAAGTTGTAAATACTGACAGTGAGGAGCTAACAACACAGAGTATAGAAAGACATGAGAGAGCATTGAGACAAACTAAACGAGACTTAGAAGCATCAGATGAGAAAGGACTACATTACCATGGAATGAAAAACAGGACACATTTGAATGTTTTCGCAAACTTGTTAATACATTATGTAGAGACTATGGAAATTGAAGATTGCTATGTCTGCATGAAGCTACCTACTTCGGTGGCTGAAGGCGTGACATACCATCATCTGCCATTAACATATGGAATTTCCTGTAGCATTTTAGCTAGTTTATTTTACAAAAGGGGACCGTTACAGTATTATTACTCTAACAATGACGTGATCTTTTCTGAACTTCCTATACGTGGGAACTTGAATCCTGTACATACCAAAACTGACACCATAAGATATATGGGAGACTACTTTCTGACTATAGGGAACATTGACATAGCAGACGCACACAGAGATAACTTGACTTGTTCTTTGCGTGAGCAGGAAAAGATGTTCCTGAACATGGCAGAGAAAAGGAGAATTAAAATTCAGAAGAAGGCTAATGACGAAAGTCAGAAAAAGCCAAAGTGGGCAGAAAACATGGAAGGCACCTCATCTGGTGGAGCGGGTCCTGCTCTGTTGCTGGATTTTGAAAAGAAAGGCAAGCTATGTCTTCACCGCGAGAAGACTAGCTATTATAACAATGTTTTCATTGGTTCCAGTGAATGCGAACATAATTACAAGGTAATTGGAGGTTGGGGTTTCAAAAATGGGTCAGAGCCTGTGTTTCCTGGAATTTATTATATTTGTGGGGACAAGGCTTATTTCAAATTGCCGGATCACTGGTATGGAAGCTGCTACTTTGGCATTGTCTTCCCGAAAATATACCATGTGAATGGAAAAGCTGGAAGCAATGAAGATACTAATGGCTTAGTGCGTAGTAAAAGAGAAAGTATAGGTGAAATTATGGGTAGTATTTTCAGTGCACTGATACCTGGAGTGGGAGTGGTTCTGAACACTCACCGAATTTGCAAATTGTCTACTATAGTAGATGTGCTGTCTACTGAAACAGCTCATGGATTTCTGCTGGTCAATACTGAAATGGTTGCGATCAGATCAATGGTTTTACAAAATCGACTTGCTCTTGACACCTTATTAGCGAAAGAGGGCGGAGTCTGCCGGATGTTGAAGGCGCAACATTGTTGCACTTATATTCCGGATAAAAGTGTACAGATCAAAAGATATGTGAAAAACATTACTAATTTGGCAAAGGAACTCAAACCACTCGAGGTTGATAGTGCCTGGAAGAGACTGGTAGATGGTCTCTCAAATGTAGGTCATTGGCTCGCTAGCATAGGTAAAAGCTTATTATTCAAAATTCTGATGCCAATTGGTATTATAGGTTTTATTATACTTTCCATTTTCTTATGCTGTAAATACCGCAAGCGCACCAAAAAGCACGAGGTTAATGCAAGAGGAGTGAAACGAAGTGTGGATGAGATTGAATTAGAGGAAGTGAATGATCAGATATATAAAAAGGTGAAAACTTCTCACCCTGCTAAAACTGAAAGAGAAAAGTTAGAGCGGTTGCTGGAAGAAATAGAACTTTATAAAGTGTGAAAGAAAGTTGGCATCTGGTTCCATTATAATTTGTGATGATAGTAGATATCATCAAAGAGGGGATTGATGAAGCAAAGCTTCGCATATTTTGCGGCTTGCCGAAATCAAGAACCTCGTTTATGTATAACAAGGTAATAAATGTACGACTTACTAACATTTATATTAAGTTTGAGTAAAAGTTTAAGACGCTTGCCTATGTGTATTTCTAATGAATTTAATCCATGTCCTCTAAAATGGCCGCCGCTTGTATTTTAGTTACTGCGCATGCGTCAGCCACACTCACGTGTCCTGACGCGTCTGCAGAAGTGGAGGGAAAGTTATGCGCATGCGTAATTCATAGCTGTGCTTATCATGTGGTACAGCTCGTGCCACTGCTCTTGTGTCCGTCTCAATGTAGCTAACATTTAATTGCATAAGTTTATATCTTGATGATGAGTTAAAAGTACCAACCCTGTGCTGTGTTTTTCATAATGACATTATTATGTATTAATTTGTTTTCGCTTACTTTTCATGTACCGCGGGAAATGGGGGTCTGAGTGAGAGGAGAGCCATATTGGAGGTCCCTTCTGCGCCTGTGCGACATTCGGCAGCACGAGGGACCTTGGCTGATGGAACATAGCCAGCTGGCAGTGATGAGCGAGATGCTCCTGAGAAAGTCACCTCTGCCCTGCGAGAACAGCGAATGTGGCTCCTTATATGATACAATGTAATGTTGCGCTACTGTTAGCTCATGGGAACCCCAAATCTGCTAGGCGGTACCCAAATATGTAAATGAAGGCTTCAAATCGTGTATTGTGATTGGTGTGTTACCCAAACCCTACCTTAGGACCAATCGAAATTGAGGGATTCTGACACTTTGCAACATTGGGGGGGTGGTACACTGTCCCCAAACTGTATATCTACCCTGGGTTCACCTAGTGAACCGTCCGACTTGTCTGGTTTAGCTGACCTGTCACTGACCCAACGCACTCAATAGGTGACTGAAGATACAGAGCGCTGCGGAGCACTCTGTCCGAATTTGACCATAGACCAAGGTTCTACTGAACCTTAAAGTGCTGGCAAGGCACTTAGCTGGGAGTTCGCTGACCCAATCGGGGTCTTGATCGATAGCTGCAGAGCGGGTGGAGCGCAGGCGTTGCTTCCGAACTGTGGGTTCCGGTCCTATCCTGAAGAGGGTCCTGTCCTGAGGGTTTGCTGTCCTGTCCTGAGGGTCCTGTCCTGATTCCTTTTCCGAGGGTATCCTGTCCTGTCCTGGGTGTCCATTCTGCACCTGCTGTCCTTTGAGGGGTATCCTTCCTTGAGGGTTTCCTGTCCTTAACTGACCCGTGGCCAGGGTTTGGTTTCCACACCTTTTCTAGGTAAATATCACTCTGAACCTCTTGAAATTCTTGCACCTTCTGAATTTCTAACTTTTGCTTTAATAAAGTTAAACATTGCATATGTTATATTTCCATGCCTTTCCGCAACTATTGAACAGTCATTTATAATTTTGCAAAGTTATTCCTATGTCTTCTCAATTGTTAGAAATTATATTTTGCATAGCAGTGTGTCATTTTCTGATATGGTCTAGAACTTCGTTGCCTAGATTGTTCAAAGGCCCTTCACCTTAAGTGAAGCGTGTTATTCATTATAAGCTCTTCTACAGTAAACACACTTAGTCTATCCCTGTTTAGATAATACTGACTTTACATAGTATTTTCTCGCTACATTTTATTAGTACTTTGATGATTACTCTGTCATTATTTCTTTATGCATATGTGATTTACGTTATCTTGGTTATTGATTGCCTTATTTTACTGTACCTCATGCAAGAAATATTGAACTTTAGATAAACATTTTAAAACTTCCAGTTGTCCGTGGTCATTTAAACAGTATTTGAATGTTATTGGTTGGGTTTGTATTTTGCTGCCTTTCCTTTACAGCTAGCTCCCTGATTCATTGTGGTCATTAGGCACCCGCATCGGTGGATGGTAAGTCGGGTGCACCGAAAATTGGTAGCAGGGAACACACACACACCAACTTGATAGAGCTCGTGAAGTCACCTGATCGATGTATATGGTGGTTTGAAAAGTATATGGGCCCTGAAGCCGGAAAACGGCGAAAACTGTTGGTCGGGTGGCCTCGCGCGCTCTATCAAAACCACCTGTGCTCCTGGACAGCCCTGAACACACACTCTGCATATACTTCAGGTTTACCAGTGCTTGCCCTTTTTGTAAACACTGACAGCCATTAGATGGACACAGGATGAACAAAATGAGGTTTAGAAGTAATATGGTAATTATCCGTCACTATGTAAACTATACAACGTACTATCACACTATAGTTAGGGTCGTCTGGCAAGCGAGCTAGAAGGAGTGTGTTTGGGAGTGCGCTACTTACAATATTTTGAAAGAGTTTGATTATTTAAAATTGAGCGGTATAACTATAACTTGGTAATTTCTAATTGTGCAATTTGATTAATTTTTATAGGAAACAAAAGATTCCCTAACAATAACTAAGCTTTAACGGTTTTTATTTTCTTTACATTCAATGATATGTTGACATTTTAATAAAATGTGTTTCAAATCATAGAGTCCAATCTCATCGAGAGGAGTGTTGTTACGTAAAGGGTCGTACCATACAGAGAAGGACTGTGTCGCACACTGTAGTGTTTTAGAGTAGAGTATCGTAGAGTGTAATACAGTAGAGTAGAGTGGGATAGCGTACAATGAATTAAAGTATGATAGAGTGGAGTGGTGCCTCCTACAGTTGAGTGGCTCGTATATACCAGTTCAGTGGTGTAGCGTGAAAGAACAGACATGCTCTTCAATTACCGGAGCCTCTAACGCCATCAGAGGACAACTCGGTGGGTTCTCAATGAAGCTGTGTGCCAAGAATTCTTGCGCCGCTGCGAACACATTCCAATGACCCAGTATTCCATGCATCGCTGCAAAGGCCATAATCCCTCCATCACAACAAAGCAATTCATGACCAACTAAGGGGCTCATGAGCTGATTATAATACAGATCAGGAGACACCACATTGCAGAGACACAAATCCAGGGCCCAGTCGAAATCGCAGCTCAGGCAATGAAAAACAGGCTGGACACATGTAAAATAGGAAAATCTAAACGATAATCCATAAACTGCACTTAAGGTGGCGAGCGGCAGCGCTCCATAGTATTCAAGCATCCTGTTGCGAAACAGTGCCAGCCGCGACAGCTCGTCTTGGAACACAGGATGTGCATCCATTTTGAATAAAACGAAACAGCAAAAGAACGCCTGCAGCCAGCACCAGTAAAACGGGAAATCCACCAAATAGGCTGGAAAAGATCGAATGCAAGAAAGCAGGAATGAACCCAAATATATTTTGAAATGAAGTCACAAGACCGCTGCGAACTCCTTTAAAAAAGTGCGCCAGCCCCGTTGAAGAGGATGCATTAAAGATTGTGTGAATTAACTCACCGAAATGCAATGGTAATTCTGTATTTAATAAAGCATGCACCTCTGTGCGGGTGTTAGCTACGTGAAGGACAAATGTTTCACAAGAAGATGTGAGGGCAACTTCTTTTTGGGACAATAGAGCTCTTATGCGACTCATCTTATTGAACTCTGCTTTCAAGGTCAGAATCCTCGGCCAGATAGAAACATCCAGCTTCCCATGCGTGGGTGGATACATCACATTTTTACAGCAAACCACACGCTCACTGACGGTAACAACATAATCAATGCCTTTTATTAACCCACAGCAATCCTCATTGTTCAATAGTAAATAACTCCCATTTGCCAGTAATGTGAATGTGTGAACGATATCAGGCACGGGGTACCTTTCAAAACACAGGCTAAATTAGGCTTGTCTTGATTACATGAGCCGTGTAATTGGATATGTCTACACATTAATGAGTGATCCGGTGTTTCAGTGCATTCTTCACCTTTCAAATAAACTTCCTTGCCCTCCCTAATGCATCTATATGTAAAAGGAAGCGACCAGGCTTCATGGAGATAGGAGCTACCAAGAGGCTCGTATCTACCAATGGCAAAATACTTCATACAATTTTTAAACTCGAAAAGAGCAAACGGTAGAGTTATTAACCCGTGGATAAGCCACGTTGCAGCAGTGGCCTCTGGCACAGAAAATGGTAAGGACTCTAATCGTTCAATGTGTAACATGGAAAAAGATGCATCCTTCATTGAAAGTAAACGTTGCTTATCAGTCAAATGAAACGGGGCAAATAGAGACGAGACATTCATATAATTCCAAGGCACTTTACCGGCCTTGAGCGTCTGCAGGGTCCAAGCAAACTGCATAACAGAACGCAATTGATTTTGACCATGGTATAATACCGACGTTTCATCTTTCACAATATCAACAACAGATGACACAATATTATCCAATATGTAAATGTGGGAAGAAAGCGTGTTAATGCTATTATCTACCAATGTAAGCACTTTTTCTAAATTAGCCTGATCTATAGCCCTAAGGCGGGTAGTCGCCTCAATTTGGGATGTTTTCCAGAGTTCGTTATAAACAGCATATATCCATCTTTTAGATCTACCTTTAGCCGGGCCTTTTATGAAATCATTCAGATCAACATCGTCAGTCAGCTTAGATAAATGCAGTTTAACTGATGCTAAGGTAGAATGTTTGAGCCAATTCTGACATAATTTGCCTACTGAATAGGTAGTTACAGAATGGTCACTCTCAAAACGGGGATCGACCCTGACCTGTGTAAAGCCTTCAGCTAAACCCAGAAAACGATGTTGGCACAAGTCAGCACTTCTGTGCCAGAGCAACCAGCCATTGGGATCCAAACTGGATATGTTAAAGGACGAATTTAGCAACAGAGTTTGCAACTCGCTGATCGAAAATTTTGTAGTATTGCCCCAACCTGAATATTCTTCCAAATCAGGGAAAGAAGGAGCATTCAATTTTTTAGAGGTAGCCAATCCAAAGCATGTTGTCTGCGAAATTGTAGAATTTAAAAACAACATATGATTCGGGATGAGACATTTTTTTTTTTCAAATATATTTTTATTGCAGAGTTAGAAACCACAGGATACAATCAATCAACCAGTGCTCTCGTGACATCCCCTCGTCCACTAAGAAGTCCAAACTGTACACAGCCATTCAGCCCGCATCCCGGGGGCCGGGCGGCATGTTATTACATTCAATAGGAAAAGCACGGTGCACGTCCCACAGGGACCATGGTCGAAAAGTCGTTGTACGTATCTGCTTTTATCCCCCCCACCCACAACAACATCTCCGTCAACCATCCCAAAGGTAAAACAGTGACACCGCTCATATCAGGGCCTGCCCTAGGTGCTATCGTTCTATCTCGCCTGGCTGCTCCCTCCAGCCCTTCCACACTCCACACTGTGCCTACCATCCTAGTAGAGTCAAGGCACCCAGGCGGGCTACCATCCAGTGGCTTCCGTCCCACCCCGAATCCCCGTGAACCAGTCCCCCCCAAGGCCCCCCCCCCTGGCAACTGCTGGGCGTACGCCTCGTCCTGTCGAGTTAGATGGATCCACCACAGTGCGGAATATAGCACTTCTGTGTTCGCCCCGTGGTGTCCACCGGCTTAGTTTTCCCCATCCTCGTCGTCCACAAAAGAATCACGCAAGGCCTGCACCACTAGCTCCCATGCACGCGCCGCTTCCAAAACCTTCTCATTCCCCATCTTAACAGCCTGCTGCATCCGGAGCGCACTCTCGCAGGCAGACCACCGCAGCAATTCATTCTTCCATCTACGCAGCGAGGGCCCCCCCCTGGACTTCCAATGCCACGATATCTCCCTCTGCGCCAATATCAGACCCAGGTCAATGAACTTGCTCGTCACCTTGGTGCGTTTGGTGTGCGGGAACCAGAGCAGCAGGCACGCCGCCATATCGAATTCCACCTCCCTATCTGACACTGCATTCAGGAGTCCCCCCACCTCCGCCCAATAGGTCCCCAATTGCGGGCACTTCCAAAACAAATGATCCATGTCCGCTCCCAGAGACGAACACCGTGGGCATCGGGCATCCGGCACCTGGAAGTACCGCTGTAATTTCTCTGGAGTTAAATAGGCCCTATGAAGCACATAGAAATGCACTTGCTGAAAGCGCGCATTTCTCGTGCCCTTCCACGTGCGCCGCAGGATGTGTCCCCAAGCCGTATCCGGTATGTGCCGGCCCACACTCTCTTCCCATTTAGCCTTGAGCGCCAGGAGTGGCTCCAGTCCCTCATTCAGCATCCTATTATGGAGGCACGTCACAGCTTTGACCGTGCCTGCCGCCATCATCACATATTGGCACGCCATAGTCGTCGTTGGTTCTACGAGCCCCCCTTTCCAGTGCTTCTGTATGGCAGCCACCACTGCCGCGTGTAGGAGGAACCCCCCGTCGGGCAGCGCGAACTGGTCCCGGAGCGCCTCGAACGGTGCCAAAGCCCCGTCTATGTACAAGTCGCCTACCACCTGTAGTCCCGCCTCCTCCCAATCCAGCAACGGGGACCAATCTCCCCCGTGCGGCAAGGCCGTCAGCATGCCGATCGGGATCTCCGGCGCATAAGGCCGCGAAGCCCTCGCTCTCCGAAGGCTCCTCTGCCAACACAGCCGGAGCGTCCTTTCCTCCATAGTGAGGGCCCGCAACTCAAGCCGCTGCTGCATGACAATATAGGACAGCACGTGGCGACGTATCCCTCGGTCCCGGTCCTCCTCTGGACCCCGGAACACCCTAGCTACGTTCTGTGTAAGAACCTGCAGCTGCGCCGCTAGATAATACAGCTCGAAGTCAGGCACAGCCATGCCCCCTTCTACCTTAGGGCGGAGGAGCGTGCTCAGGGCCACTCTATGGCGGCCGTGCCCCCATAGGAAGCCAATAATCATCGATCTCAGGTCTCTGAAGACCCCTTGGGGAATCCAGACAGGCAGCGTTCGGAAATAATAGAGGAAGCGGGGGAGCGCCACCATCTTCAAAAGCGCAATCCTACCCAGAACCGTCAGCGGGAGGGTCGACCAGAAAGACAAGCTGCCCCTCAGTGCCCGGACACAGCGACCAATGTTGCCCTCCAAGAGGTCCGCAGTCGCGTGGTAGATGCGAACACCCAGATAGGTGAAACAAGATGGCTCCCACACCACGCCCAAGTCGCCACCAGGAACGGGCGAGCCCGCTCGCAGCGGGAACACACAGGTCTTCGCCCAATTGACCTTAAGGCCCGACAGCCGGCCGAACTCCGACAACAGCTCCATCGCACCGGCCAATGCCCGCGAGGTGTCAGCTAGGTACAGGAGCAAGTCATCCGCATACAGCGATATATAATGCCACTGCCCGCCTCTCGCTATCCCCGCGTACCTGACGCCCGACCTCGCATGGACCGCCAAAGGTTCCATCGCCAGAGCAAACAACAGGGGGGACAGAGAACATCCTTGCCGCGTGCCCCTGCCCACCGGGTACGCCGCAGACACCAGGCCGCCCAAACGCACCCTCGCCGCCGCCGAAGCATACAAGACCCTTGTCCACCTGCGGAACCCCTCGCCCACGCCAAACCTCTCCAAAACTCCGTCCAGGAACGGCCATTCCAAGCTATCAAAGGCTTTCTCAATGTCCACGGATAGGACCGCCGGGGCTCCCTCCTCGTCCAAGATGGCGTCCATTATCCCCACCAGGCGGCGAATATTCAGCGCCTTGCTCCTCGTGGGTATGAACCCGGCCTGGTCCCTATGTACCAGGCCCGTCATATATGGGGCCAGCCTGGTGGCCAGTATTCGGCTCAGAATCTTATAATCCACCGTCAGCATGGATAGCGGGCGGTAAGACCTCACATCCGCAGCATCCCGGCCAGGCTTTAGGAGCGGCACAATCAAGGCCTCCCGCATGGACCCAGGCAATACCCCAGCCTCGAAAGCTTCAGCGTACACCGCCAGCAGCCTGGGCGCCAAACTGTCCGCATACCGCTGATAAAATTCAATCGGTAATCCGTCCACCCCGGGCGTTTTGTTGCGGGCCATGTGCTTAATGGCCGCCCGCATTTCTGAGAGCGTGATCGGGCGCCGCCCAGTTCCTTCGCGTCCTCCTCATCTAGGACCGGAAGCTGCCTCGCCCCCAGGTATTCCGTAATATCCTGGACCCCCACTCCCAGCTGGCCCTGGTACAGTTCCTCATAGTACCCCCTAAAACATTCCAATACCGCTGCTTGGGTGTATACCATCTCTCCCTGCGCAGTACGAATGCCGAGGATCGGGGAGCCCCTAAGTTCCGGATTAGCCAGTCTGGCCAAGAGGGTACCCACCTTGTCTCTTTCCGCATGCGCCCTGATGATATATTGCCTATAATCATAGCATCGCAAACGTTCCGTCTCGGTGGCGACCACTTCTTTCGCTTCTAAGAGCTGGGCCTGTAAGTCCGGCCTAGCCGGCCTGCGGCGCTCCAAATCCCTTAACCTTTCTTCCGCTTTCATGAGGTCAGTCAACACAGCCGTGCGAGCATTCGAAAACCTACCCAAACACACTCCTCTCACCACCACTTTCATTGCATCCCATTCAGTGGACCTACTCGTGGCCGTGCCCTCATTCACTCCGAAATAGCTATCAATGCCTTGTTGAACCGCATCGGTGAACACAGGATCTTCAAGCGTTTCCGGCCGAAGCCGCCATGTTGGAATTACTGAGCGCTCTCTCTGCCACTGAATGTGCACCAATAGGGGGTTATGATCTGAGATAGTCCTAGCCAAGTACTCCGCATGGGAGATCAACGAGGCTAGGGATCCACTGCAGAGCACCGAATCAATCCTGACATGCAGGTCATGAAGAGCAGAGTAAAAGGAGTAATCCCTGGTTTCCCTGTGCCGCTCCCTCCAGACATCCAACAACCCCCATCTATCCTGCCAGTCCTTCCTGTGCGTGGCTAACCTGTGCACCGGGGAGTCCACCAGGGGGGGATGGGACCTATCCAGAGCCACATGCGTGATCGAGTTAAAGTCCCCCCCTAGCACTATTGGGGCCGCCAGGAAAGAGGCCAAAGACCCCGAGAGGCTATCAAAATATCGAGCTTGATCAGTGTTCGGCGCATACACACAGCAGAAAACCACATCCCGTCCATACAACCTCCCCTCCACCGCCACAAACCTGCCATCCGGATCCACAACTTGATTCAGTAACTGAAAGGGTATCCCCGCCCTCACCCAGATCAGCACCCCCCTGGCATACGCTGAGTAAGTGGTGCCAAACACCTGGCCCCTCCACCTTTTCTGCAAGGCAGTACACTCTTTCTTAGTGAGATGAGTCTCCTGGAGCATGGCAATCTGAACCCCCCTGCGTACTAGATATGCATGGACCTTATGACGTTTCACCATAGTTCGCAGCCCCCGGACATTCCACGTCAGGCATTTCAGATTAGGTAACGTCCCCATTCCAACTTCGTACAGTCCAAATCAAATAACGAATGTTCACAGCCCCCCCAATGCAGTTGCCCCCCCCCGAACACACCCAAAACAGAAAAACTCCCCAAACCCCACTCCCACACGAACCCAATGTCCCCCCCCATCCAAACCTTGAACCAACTTCTCACACTCGTACCCTGTGGTCTCCACCACAGGCGGCCTTAAGGGCCCAAGGGGGGTGAGTCACCGCCGACCCCAGCAAGCGGAGCCCGCGCCCCGCGCCTCCATCCCTCCCGAAGCACACAGCCTCCCCTCCCGGCATCCCGTCCTCCAACAGCAGGATACCACCCTACCATGAAGTCTCGAACTAGCCCAGTCCAATCTCAGCAGCAAAAGATACCATCTGAAGTCTGTGGGGTCACCATCGGCCCCTTCGAGCTTTCCGCCTCCGAGAGTTCCTCGCCCGTCTTGCTGCCTTCCCCTCCCGAGTCCGTTTCTGCCCGTTCACTGTTCTGTTGCGACCCTGTAATGGCCGCCGTCGCTGCGAGTGCATCCCTCTTCTCCGCCGCCATTTGAGCCTCCCGTTTCTCCCGCTGGCGCCTGTTGCGGGATCTGATGCGTTGCGATTGCCTCACCCGGGGCCGCTTGAGTTCATCTCGTCTGCTTTTATGTGATCTGTCCGTCCCCGCTCTATACGACTCCAGCCAATGCCAAACCTCGTCCGGAGTCTGAAAAAAGTGCGTAGCCCCATCCATGATGATCCGCAACTTAGCCGGGTAGAGCAAGGAATACTGAACGCCTTCCTCCCTGAGTTCTTTCTTCACCGCCAAGAATGATGCCCGGTTTTTCTGGACCGCTTGGGTGTAGTCCGGGAAGATCGTGACCCTACTGTTCTCCACCTCATAAGGGCCCGACATCCTGGCCCGCTGAATGAGGAGATCTCGGTCCTTGTAGTGGAGGAGCCTCACCACCATCGGTCGGGGGGGGCGGCCAATCCCCGGCGGGCGAGCAGGTACCCGGTGGGCCCGCTCCAGCGTGAAAAAAGGAGTGAGCCCCTCCGGCACCACCACAGTGCGGAACCAGGTCTCCATATAGGCCACCGCATCCTCCCCCTCAATTCGTTCCGGAAGGCCGACGACCCGCACATTGTTCCGCCTATTGCGGCCTTCGGCATCCTCCGCCCTCCGCTCCAGCGAGTCCAGCCGGGCCAACATGTCCGCGATCCTATGCTCCGCGGCCACCACCGATGGTTTCAGGTCCAGCAACAGTTGGTCATGGTCCTTAACTCTGTCCGCTAGCTTCGCATGATCCGCGCGGAGCAGCCCTAGGCCCGTGGCCACTTGGGCGATGTCTTGGTGCAACGCGTCCTTAGTCGAAGCGATCGCATCAAGTATGGCATCTAACCGCCGGTTCAGCCGCTGTTCTCGGTCAAGCTCCGGGGAGGGACCCTCGCCCAGCTGGGTCGATGTCGCCGAGCCCTCCTCAGTGCATCTCACGGCCATCGGCCCTCCAGTCGCCGCCATTCCAGGGTGCTGCGTCACAGGTCCTGGAGCCCGCTGTCGTCAGCGCCCGTGGGCTAGTGCCGGTCGCCGGGCACCGGGCAGAGCAATGTCCTCACTGAAACTCACAGGAGCAACGACCAGCCAGGTACACTCCGCTCCGCCGCCCCCCCGGGAGCCTGAGGGGGAAAGGATGAGTCTCCGGGCGGCGGCCAGCTAGGGTCCCCAAGCTCCTGGCGAGTCAAGGCAGCGTCACTCGGCCCCAAGGCACAGCACCGCCGACCCCAGTGCCTTGATCAGCTGATTGCAGGGTCTCTTGCCAGTATCCCTTGCCAGTCGGCGACCACTCGGCTCAGAGCTGAAGTTCGGGGCCCGCCGATCTCCACGCCGCCATTTTCTTCGCACCCTCGGCAACACCTCAGCCGCTTCTTCGACTCGGTCTCCTCGGGGCCTGCAGTCCCCCAGCGGCTCACCAATAGTGTCCAGCTGTCCCCTCACACTTCAGAGGGCAGGAACGTCGTCTCCGGGCCGCCTAGGGTTCCGAAAACAGGAGAATTAACGGGATTCTGCGCGGAGCCACGAGCTCACGCCGCCATCCCGATCGGCGTCCAAGCCACGCCCCCCCATTCTGTCGTGTATTTCTATAGGTTCTGAATCGATCCCCCTATTCCTGGCCCTATTCTGGTTAAACTAACTATCTAGTTAACTAACAGTGAGCCCATGAGGCAAGAAATCCCCCATGATGCAGATACCGTTATCTGACGCAGTCGCACTACGGCACAGGAACGTGTTATCTGATTAGGTCATAACGCTTGAGATCTAATTAGACAAGCGACATTCCTCCAGCCCCTGATAAGGCATACGACGTTCTCATAACAAATCAAACCTATGACAACCTGGATAATCCGTGCGGCCATTGTTTTGATTTCACAGAGAACTTTAGTAAAGAATGTGCTAACGAGCAAGTCGTATGACATCTTTATTGACGTACCTATGTCCATCCTTACGTCAATCCCGGCACCTTTAAGGTATAAATATTGCCGACCTTGCCCTATGCAAACACACGCGTGGTGACAAGACGGAGCAGCCATACTTGCCGAAGCCGAGAGCAGAAGCAGACCCCGCTGGCAGCAGCCCCGCCTTCCTGACGCGCTGAGAGACGCGCTGCTATCTCAAGCCGAGAGACCCAGCACCGGCGCTTCTGGGCAGCCCTCGCAGGCAGCCTGGAATATCGAGAGCAGAGAAAGAGATACCATTCCTCATTCATCCTAACTTCCAGGTACAGAACTGAATAACCCCTCACAGAGAATTCTTTAGTTATTCACTTGGCAAAAACAAACTTAACCTAAACTGTAACTTTCTATTCCCGCCCACGCATTAGACTTAGGTCAGGTACACGGGGTAGGCGTATTTAGAAACACCAGTTGAGTACGTTTAGTCAAATGTATATGTGTATGTAAATATATTTTAATCATTATAAAACATCATATGGCTCAGAAACCATATCAATGTTTTTACAGTATTATTTTATACTATTGCTTTTTATGTATGCACTTTACTTAACTATAAGTATTGCAATAATATCGATCCATTTCTCATGTATGAGAAAAGAGACTGATCAATAAATAACACCTTTTTATTGAACACGCCCGTCTCTTCCTTTTCTCTACATTCTGATGAGACTAAGAATGCACGTACTGACTGAGTAAAATAATTGCCTTGTGCTCACACGACTCTTGAGATTGACTCTTGATTAGGGGAGAGCAAAGTTGTCATGTTCTATGGTTGTCAGAAACTAAATCCCTTCTTGTCTAATCAGGGGAGTTAATCCTTCCTTGAACATTCGAGAAAGTTTCTAGCGAACTCTGAGCTTAGCTGGCAAACCCAAAAATTAAGTCTAGTATCGACAGTAGTAGACCTAGTTAACGTCTGGCCTAGGCCTTTACTGCTGTAGGTACTATTCCAATGCGCAGAGCCTATTGGGAAAATAGGAGCTACACTACATGGCGCCCAACGCGTTTGGAAAGGGCGATAAAACTAACGTAAGACATTTAGAGTAACTCAGTCGTGCTTTCTCACTCAGACCCCTTTTCCCAAATACTCCAAAGACGTCTGGAGTGGGTGAAAGGTTATATCCTCCAAAACCTCGCAGGAGGGAACTCCTATGTATGGTTCTTGGTCTAGTCAACGTTGAAGGATAAACAGTGTTCCAAAATATTGTGCATCTAATCTCTGTTTCCATAAAGAAACCTGATCTGCAAATTAACATAATACCATCCTGTCCGTAAAATGGGAGACAGTGATGAAGAAAGAGAAGCAATTAGATTAGCTACTGAAATAGCAGATGCTGATGCTACCATGCAAACAGCAGACCCGGATATAATACTCATCCAGGTCGCCAAAAGGAGATCTATAACCTTAAAACTTATAGAAAATGGACTGACACCTAGAGGTGGCACAGTCATATTCGTAATTGAGGCACACGAATATCGGCAGACAGAGGTATACTATACATGGATACATTTTCCAGCAGCAAATGCTGTAACAAAGTACTTCCACTATTACAAAGTAGAGGAACCTCCTGACATTTACACTCCTTTCGAGGAGGTGGAAGTACCACTCAAATTCCAAGAGCATTTGCTCTTATTTGATGGCGCCCTAATACATAACAATCACATTACAAGGCTCGGTCCTTTAGGAAGACCAGGAGCAACGTGGCCGGTCCTAGCCGGATACACACCACATCCAGACATCGATAGGATGCCTGCAGCTGAATTATTAACACAGCTAAAACAATTACTAAAAATTCATAGACAACTAGTTCAGTATGTAATGCGGACTTCAACAATTCAGCCAGCGATTAAACTACCACAGCTGACCCCACACCAGGGGAACACAAATAAAATTACACCACAGAACATCCAATCCTGCCTAGGTAAAGTTCCAGCTAAACGGGAACAAATACCATTCTGGTTGGCACAGAAAATTACCCAAATAGAGGCGGTGTTTCCTGACACCACCCCATTAGAAAAACATAGGATTCTGACTATATGTCTTCCAATGGGAATCGCACCACACATTGAGGACTGTGACACTTGGGGTACAGTCTTTGCTTCCATCTACACAAAAACGCACGGTGTTCCATCCATTTCGGTGATACCAGATGTGCTAAAACAAATTCAAGATGAATACGGTCCAGAACCTGCTTTAACTCTTGGTATGAAATTACTGAAAGACTTCAAGCAGGTCTCGGCTATATTACTAGCCAACATAAAAGGTGAAGCAGCGAACGTGGCGATCCGCCAGAGGTTAAAAGAGACAGATATAGCAGACCAACCAGCTGAAATTGCCAGAATCATAGAAAAATCCTATGAAGAACTAGGCAGAGATAGTCTAGGTGGAATACCAGTAAAACCGCAACTGACTACAAGTCCAGAAAAAATGTTTTTTAACAATAATAATAATTCACCAAAAAAGAACTGGGATGGGAATAAACAATCCAATCCTAAAGAAAAGAAATTCCAGTCCAGAGGAAGGTCTCCTAGGCGAAGAGAGAAATCTCCAAACCCGAGACAAAGGTCACCCCAGAGTGACCCCTCTGGGAATCGATATAACCTTAGAAATAGGGATAATATTAAAAAACCTGATAGATATCAAGACATTGATACACGTCCCTCTCAATCTTTTCGGAATTCCTCGCAGAAATCGGAAAGAAGAGGACGATCAGAAGAGCACGCCAAGTCCAAAGACAAGGAACCTGCTCAACTGAAAAAGAAATTACAATTTCCCAAAAAGAAGGTAGCCAGTATCAAGGTAGTTAACAATGCCGAGAATACTGAGGACACAACTGAAAAACGGAGAGTGGGCTCAGACAATGCTAGACAGCGCAGCAGAGGTGAGCATAGCTCGCAAAGTCCTTATGAATCATCTGGAGACAGTGGACACGAATGAATACCTTCAAGTGGAAACTGCAGATACCAGAGTTAGCAAGCCCCACAAGATATACGAGATAACATTACGTATAGAGGGAGATAAGACTAGGAAAATAAGGGGACTATTTTGGGATAACCTCTCCAAGGGCTATGACATCCTTCTAGCTGAGCAAGACTGGCCACCAGAGTTTGTCAGGGAGTGCCCTCATGGCGAAGAAGTAATTATGCCTGCCTTCTCGAATCAAATCCCGATTCATAAAAAATATACACTTGCTAGAAAGTGGGCAGTGGCCTTAGCACCTGCTTTATATAAAAATCATGTAGGATAGGATGAGGATTCTCCTCCTCACAAAATCCAGTTAAAATCACAACCAACTGCACAAAGGCAGTACCCAATTAAGCAAGAAGCTAAAAAACAGGTAAATGAAATACTAGATCAGCTAGAATACCAGGGGGTGATTGAAACTTGCACCTCACAAATGAACAATCCTTTGTTTCCGGTCTCCAAACCAGACAATTCATATCGTCTAGTTTTGGATTACCGACACCTTAACACATGTTGCAAAACTTTTGCAGTGCAAAACTCACACAGTGCTGCACTAATGAATAACATAGTGCGCAAAAAATACAAAACAACCTTGTACATCTCCAATGGATTCTTTTGTCAAAACATAGCACCAGAGAGCAGATATTTAACTGCATTCTCAGTAAATGGCACTCAAAAACAATTCTGTCGGTTAGCCCAGGGGTACAAGAACAGCCCGGGGGTATTCTCAGCGAGAGTAACAGAATTACTACAACTATATGATGATGAAGCATTATCTTATGTCAATGTCATTTACTTAACAGATGATGACTTGGAGACTCACTTGAAAAGGGTGAACACCATAATACTTGGTTTCGCTGCAGAGGGTTACAAATTCAACTTTAAAAAATCCAGAATTGCCCATCTGACGGTCCTATTCTTAGGATATGAGTTATCAAGTGAAGGTAAAAGCCTGGCAGACAATTTCCTAGAGAAATGTGCCGTAATCCAAGCTCCTAAAACACTAAAAAACCTACAGTCAATTTTAGGCTTCCTAAATTTCGGAAGAACATACATTGCAAATTACGCAGAAAGGGTGAAACCCCTTTACGATCTAATTAAACCAGACTTTAAAAGATCCAGTTGGACTCAAACACACACAGAAATTTTGAGATCCTTACAAACAGACATGCTAATTAAAACAAAATTAGAAACCCGTGATAATACACGCAACCTTGTGATCCGAGTCATCCCAGGGAGATGCGGATTCACATACCTGACCTCTAATGAGGGAGATAAGGTACCAATTGCATTCAAATCACACATGTACACAGAAGCTGAACAGAAATTCAGTAATACAGAAAAAATCATTCGTGCAGTTCAAACCGCAATAGCTAGAGAAAAAGACGTAGCTGACGGTAGACATATCACAGTCAGAACAGCAGAATCAGCTTTTGAGGCACTAACAACACCGTGTAATTTACCAACAACAACATTGAATCCGGAATGGATACAATGGGTGAATTCAATCACAACGGACAAAGTAGACTACTACTTTGATCCAGAACTAGAAGAATTGAAAAATCTAAAATATGAAAATACGTATCCTCTGCCAATCGACATTCTGCCTCTACGACATTACGCCTGTGTAATCTACACAGACGGACATGCTCAACCGTCCGTTTGGGGAGAACAAGCATACAACCCCACATGTGAGATTACAAAAGAAGTGTGGCGCGGAGGTAAATTAAAACCTCTTTTAACAAAATCGCACTCAGTAGAGACTAATTCAGAAAAACAAACTGAAATAATCGCATTGAAAATGGCGCTAGATAATGCGGATCGCGAATTCCCGACACTTATAGTGTCAGATTCATATTACTGCGTCAAATCATATAACAGCGATTTGCAGACATGGATTCAGAACGGTTACAAAGATGACACAGATGCACCAATAAAGCAGAGACTGCTCTGGGAACAAGTAGCTCTTTTGAAAAAAGAACTACCAAAGACTCATGTGACTCACTCACTGAGTCATCAGCGTGATGGCGTTCACGTTGTAGGGAATTCATTGGCTGAAGCAGCCGCAGCGGCAGCCACTAAACCGGCTCCCGTAGATCGGAAAAAGCGTGCATTAAAATACATTGACGGCGAAACATTGCTGGCAGTGAAAACGTCATCAAAAGGCGACTGCTCAGCGTTACCGATCAACTATCCACTCAATTATACATACATAATCGATGCAAACTCCGTCCCTTTTGCTCGAATCCCTGGAGTGGGGGATAGAGTGATTCCAAACATGGACAGGAGACACTTGTTAATCGCAGACGCACATATGGGTGAGGGTCTCAGACACCATAAACTGAAAGATTCTCTGGAAGATTTACAATCACGGTACTGGTGGCCAGGCATGAGCCTGCACTACACCATGTTTGTAAAAAACTGCCCAAACTGCAACAGAGATCGCAGTGGGGAGAGAAGCAGTTTAATACCTCGTCGTATCAAGGCAGATAACATCACCACTAAAAAGAATGGCTTGCGATTAACATATACAGGCTAGTTTCCACTTATAATGTAGATCCACAGCACTCGGCTGACGTCCGGACTGTTATACAAGATTTGCGAGTCTAAATGGCATATACGCTAAGAGCAGGCTACGTTCGACCATTTTTTTATTCACTCAGGCAATCCAGCCTGGGGGGGGGGAAACATGGCCAAATGAGCACAGCCCAGCGGGAATCTTCTCACTTCCTTCCTGAGGGTACGGGACGGTGTAAAGAAAAAACCAAGGCAGAAAGCAATCTATAATAGAAAGGATATTAGGTTCGGGAGCTGGGTGGGTCAAACATCTAATAAGTGTCCAACGTAGTCTAAATAACTTGCCAAGAAATTCTCTGAAGGGATTCAGTCCGTACGAATTATTATTCGGAACTAGGATGTTGATCTCTGACCTTGATAGTCAGACTTCAGTGGTAATAGAAAAAACCTTTGATGTAAAAGACCGTATGGCTATTTTGCAGGACTTAAACAAAACAAGAAAAAGACCTGAGCAACATACAATTGAAACAACAGCCAACAACCACTGAAGAATCACCACCTGTCCCAGCAAGACCTGTCTGGATTCCAAAAGTCGGGGATCTAGTCAGGGAGAAGATCGCGGTAAAGAAGGAATTTGGGCCTTCTTACAGAAAAGCAGTTCCTGTCTTGTCTGTCAACGGGACAAGATCAGTTGTACTACCGCCACTTGCTGGAAAAAAGGAGAACCGAGTTGTATCCATCGACCTGGTAAAACCACAACATGTGGCCGATAACAAACGGTAGGCCAAGTGGACTCCCAATAAGTAGCAGAACACCAAGGTTTGCTACCAGTACAGAGGTCCTATCAAAGAGGCTCATCACATTCGAAACGCCTACAGAAGAACAACAAGGACTATGCAACAATGCAATAGAACTAAGACCTCTGAAAACCCAAATAAAAACATTTAGCAGAGACACACCAATCTACAATGAAGTTCCAAGTGAAAATGCAAGAAACAAAAATCCTGAACCAATTGGAACAATTGACAGAACTGCATCTGGTTACTTCATCAACTTCGATGATTCCTCTGAAGGTTTCAGCGAACAAAAGACACAGCCATCATCAAAATCCTTTAAAGACAAAGCTAAGGAACTTTTGAAACAACTGAAAGAAACATATCTGGTTTCTCCATGGATTGAATTTTGGGTGGGTTTTGGTGCATTTATCCTCATACTTTGGCTCATCATGGTATTTACTTTGGGATGCTTCATTGAGGGAAAATATGCTAAAATGGACACAGCAAGTCAGAACATCAACTTGGTCCTCAAACCACACACATCTTCACACGTCGAGAAAAGAGAACTTTCTTCAGAACTTTCTTCAGCCAACTTCACAGCAATTCCAATACCTGGTGGGGTAGCCTGGGACAACACTGACTATGAAATTTATGGTCCGGTCGAGATCCTGAAATATCCACACCAAATCAAGATCTCCTTGAGTGACTTTGCAAAACCAAACTCATTTGCTGATGATTGGGACTTTGAAAGTATAAACAATATGATGTCTGACTTAGTAATGTCTGCTAAATTTACAAAACATGATTATTTGCAAGGTTCTACAAATTATGATAGTATGTACTGCTACAACCATTATGGTAACCATTTCCTGCATAAATCTGCACAACCTAGAAATGTTTTAAATTATAATCAATGGGAACATTGTGCTACACCTCCAAAAGGGAGCTCTAGAACCGTTTATGACAAATATTCATATTTTTCAGGTTTTAACATAACTAATGCTGAAACATTTTATTATAAATTGTCAAACAAGACAGGGATGAAAACCATGATAACCAACACAAAATTGATATATTCAGATACATTCTTTGAAAAGATGAATACTTTTGGATTTGATTATTGGGACAAAAATGTTGATTTGAAAAGTGTTTGGGGTACAAAAGAATGGCAAGTACAGGGTTTAGAAGCTTTGTTTAGAGCCTGCATGATCCCAGAACAAATGATATTTTTAAATGACACTGTTCAACAAACCACCTGTCTTGGCTTAGCCAAAATCAAAGATTTAAATAACCTGTCTATTCCAAAGCCAACAATGTTTAGCAATAGCTCTGATACAGATGAAGAAATAGACATAAACCATATACTTAACCAAAACAGAACACATCCTGATTGGAAACAATGGTTGATCTGGCCCACAGATACAAATAACTGTCAAGATAGATTCCTGAATAAAACACAGGGTTTCAAAATGACCAGGCCAGACCCTAGATATCCCCAAAGACATCACCCAGGGATAATAACCACCTACAGTGTGGGTAAATTATGCCTTCAATGGCTACAAACTTCCACACTGCCTGAAATTAAGCAACACCTAACTTTACTTACTGATGGTGCTGACTTGCGTGATTTCATTCTGGGACCACGCAAACAGCGTCAAAAGCGTTTCATAGCAGCCTCTGTATATGCAGCATACAATGAGGCCTGGAAGGTTACTCAAATTGAAACAGCAGAGAGAATACGTGAAGTTGATCGTATTAATTTGGAAAAATCACTTTCTGTAGTGGACAATGGGTTAATGACTCTGTCCTCCAGAATATTTTCATTGGACAGCATTGTGTCTTCAGCAATCGATATATTATCGCAAGACTTACTGTTATTACAACATGGTCAGTCACAATTGCGTTCTATTGTACAGCTTGGCTGGACGTTACAAAATCTGCGTTCAGGCTATGTGCCTTGGCGTTTAATCAACACAACGTCACTATTCCAAATCTTTAACCTTACTGATAGACAAATCGGTATGGCGCAGAAGGGTGCTGATTATACAATCTTGAGCATTGAAAAACTAGAAAGATTACCAATGACAATGTCAGAACGACCTGTCAGTGAATGGATAATCCACGGAATCATAAATATTCCAATCTCAACCTTCAGGTTTCAATACTGCCAAAAATATATACAGGCTGGCATGTACGAGAAATTGGGAAAGGGGTACCTTAAAACAACTTGGAACCTGCCCTATTCACATGCATGTGTCAGTAATAAAGGACAGAAAGTGTTTCTTAGTGGCAACAATTGTGCTATGTCACTAAGCGGCACACTTCTGTGTAACGGTATTAGTTTGCACGGAGCCTGTGAAGGGAATTCATACAACCTTTCATGTCACCAGCAAGGCGCACCTGCAACTGAAATAGAACCATTCTTTCAAAGACTCTATAATGGGAGTTACATTCTTATTGTAGACCGCAGATGTTGTAGTCTTATGCCCGGGACTCCTTATCTCGTCACTACGACGGCGAAGGTCAAGTGCTGTGGACGTTCTTTGTTCCCCAGCTCCTTTCCAGACAGGGAGGCGAGGGCATGGCCCAGTTTGAAAATTACTTCTATTCGAATAGACACTTTAAGCAGAATGAAAACAGTGCTTCTTCAGACGCCTACAAGGCTCACGTCATCTAAAGAAACGTATGATCTACAAGTCGCAAGGACGACTGCAGAGATACATACATTATTATCAACCAATTCCCCCGTACATTTCGCGGAAATCCTGAGCGAAATCTTAAATATTTCTGATACCACTGGGGTCTCAAAGGTATTTAAGACAGTATTTTCGATGGCATTAACACCATTCAAAGCCATACTGGGTATTTTTCCAGATTTCGTCCATTCGATTTTTGGCGGACTTCCCCTGATCCTGGGACTAATTGCAGGAATCCTATTCCTAGTCCTTATTTTTCGTTATGGCAACCCATGTCACAGATCAAACTCTCGCGACAATGGAAGATACGATCCTAGCCATTGGATACCGGGACCGGATATCAAAAATCCTGGGACTCTCCCGGCTTAGAGACCTAAACATGACTTGGTTTCTATCATTTCGACCAATGTGGCAAAGGTGTGTTTTACCTGTACTAAGGTGTCTGCTATGCGGAGAAGAATGCGTGTTAGACACCTGTCTGACGCTACAATCGGATGCGCCGGTGGATGCAGATACACTGCTGGTTCCTACCAAGGTTCACGCTTTGTGCTGCCCTCAAAGGCTGCCAATTCTGATGACGGCATTCCTGGAATCTTCACCACTACGATTGAAGGGTAGTGAAGTTCAAGATGAAAGCAGCATCGAACAGGTACGACCTTCTGTCAGCAATGCAAATCAGAATGTCAATGGAGACAATCATGCGCACGAATGCATGGTTACCCCTATTTCCGACTTAGTGGAACTTTCCCATGAAGCTGTTGACAGTTTTTTCGAAAGCCTGAATGATATGATGTTCTCTCCGGAACAGAAATAGAGACTTTTGAGTAAACTCGCACACGGCGTTCCCTGAATTCGGCCTTCAACTTTTAAAAATAAAGTCACATGAACAATTACAATCCAGTTCACGGACAGCAACTTTTTTCAGCAAGCCCCTTAAAATATTTTTCTATATATTTTTTTCCCGGGACACTGATCTTCTGCTTAAAGTAAGAAACTATTCCTAGAGAACTAAGATTTCTATTTTTAGATACTTTATATAGACTTTAGCTGCCCGCTGGTATGTTCACAAATATTTTATTATGTGATGAAATGGTCTCGACTTTCCTTTCTGTATAGCTATATTAAGAGCCATTTCATGTGTACTACTCATATACCAATAAGCAATAATGCATAAAAATGCGTGTTTACTTTTGCATTTAATTCATAGCTTAAGTGCATACAATATATATGACTGCAATTTTTCAGTATATTTGAAAATTTCGAAATGCATTTATGTATTTTGGGGTGGTAAGGTATACACTATACTCTATAGTATGTTGTACTATGTTATACTATGCATAGATTAGTAGATATGACCATAGTTAGCGTGGAGTGGGTGTCGTGTATTTCTATAGGTTCTGAATCGATCCCCCTATTCCTGGCCCTATTCTGGTTAAACTAACTATCTAGTTAACTAACAGTCAGCCCATGAGGCAAGAAATCCCCCATGATGCAGATACCGTTATCTGACGCAGTCACACTACGGCACAGGAACGTGTTATCTGATTAGGTCATAACGCTTGAGATCTAATTAGACAAGCGACATTCCTCCAGCCCCTGATAAGGCATACGACGTTCTCATAACAAATCAAACCTATGACAACCTGGATAATCCGTGCGGCCATTGTTTTGATTTCACAGAGAACTTTAGTAAAGAATGTGCTAACGAGCAAGTCGTATGACATCTTTATTGACGTACCTATGTCCATCCTTACGTCAATCCCGGCACCTTTAAGGTATAAATATTGCCGACCTTGCCCTATGCAAACACACGCGTGGTGACAAGACGGAGCAGCCATACTTGCCGAAGCCGAGAGCAGAAGCAGACCCCGCTGGCAGCAGCCCCGCCTTCCTGACGCGCTGAGAGACGCGCTGCTATCTCAAGCCGAGAGACCCAGCACCGGCGCTTCTGGGCAGCCCTCGCAGGCAGCCTGGAATATCGAGAGCAGAGAAAGAGATACCATTCCTCATTCATCCTAACTTCCAGGTACAGAACTGAATAACCCCTCACAGAGAATTCTTTAGTTATTCACTTGGCAAAAACAAACTTAACTTAAACTGTAACTTTCTATTCCCGCCCACGCATTAGACTTAGGTCAGGTACACGGGGTAGGCGTATTTAGAAACACCAGTTGAGTACGTTTAGTCAAATGTATATGTGTATGTAAATATATTTTAATCATTATAAAACATCATATGGCTCAGAAACCATATCAATGTTTTTACAGTATTATTTTATACTATTGCTTTTTATGTATGCACTTTACTTAACTATAAGTATTGCAATAATATCGATCCATTTCTCATGTATGAGAAAAGAGACTGATCAATAAATAACACCTTTTTATTGAACACGCCCGTCTCTTCCTTTTCTCTACATTCTGATGAGACTAAGAATGCACGTACTGACTGAGTAAAATAATTGCCTTGTGCTCACACGACTCTTGAGATTGACTCTTGATTAGGGGAGAGCAAAGTTGTCATGTTCTATGGTTGTCAGAAACTAAATCCCTTCTTGTCTAATCAGGGGAGTTAATCCTTCCTTGAACATTCGAGAAAGTTTCTAGCGAACTCTGAGCTTAGCTGGCAACCCCAAAAATTAAGTCTAGTATCGACAGTAGTAGACCTAGTTAACGTCTGGCCTAGGCCTTTACTGCTGTAGGTACTATTCCAATGCGCAGAGCCTATTGGGAAAACAGGAGCTACACTACAATTCGGGATGAGACATGCACGGTGCAAAGCCTCAGTGCCTTGAACCTGCCAACTTTTAGAACCCCAAACAGATTTAAGGTCAACTGTTTCCTTCCACAACTCGTAGCCTCCAACAGCTAACTGGTCTAGAAAGGACTTCGAGTACAATAATTTAGTATCGGTAAGTCTAACTTTGGATATGGACTTTTCGGTCATTTTAAAATAAAATGCTTTGGGATTGGACTGATTAAAATCAGTAAAATAAGTGTACTTTTTCAAAAAGGTACCAGAACTGCCTTGTATAGGAGCTGGACAATGTTCCCATTGTGTATAATTTACAGTGCTCCTCCTGGTATTAGTTTTATGTAGGTAGTGATTACCAAAATGTTGGTAACAAAATAAATCACCATAAATTGGCAGATTCCAAATACAAATCCTCAACATCAAAGACAGTATAATATTTCACATCAGAAAACAATGCTTCTACGGCCTGAACATCCCAATCATCAGAATGTATGTTTTATTTAACTACATCCCCCATGTTAACTCTAAGCACATTAGGGACATTGATAACCTCAGTGGGGCCATGGATTTGAAATTTAACAGCATCCCATACAATCCCATCCAGGACAGGCCAAGCAGTGGCATTGAAGGTCTGAAAAATGAACGCAAGACAACAAACAAACAAGAAATCAAATCACCATCCGTCGTGTATGGTCCATAACCAGTCACCCTTCACCCCAACCCCCATAGTGGTCAGGAAAGGATGCCCATCAGTCACCACACGAAACCGCCCTTCATCATTTGGGTTTCTTTGAAGACCACCATAAAGGGTGCCACTAGTCTTTCACGAGAAGGGCCCAGATATTAAAAAGGCCTTAATCGTTCAGACAGATCTTCCGTGGTCTTCCTGCTCATTTGTAAGGATGTAAAAATAACAGGGACTGATGTTGCAGTGCAAAAAATGTTTGTAAAAAAGAGAGAAAACAGAGTGTATTAAAAATGGATTAGAGGGCACCGAAAACTTTATTCTGTTGTTACCCACTATACCAATGTTAAAAAGTAGTTAGAGACAATCAGATTCCTCTTAGAAATTAGAGAGGCATTTAGCTACGTGAGCCTCCAACACCTTTGCCAGATAGGGCAGTAAGGAGATGGGTCGGTAGTTTGCCTTACAAGATGGATCAGCCCCAGGTTTTTTCAAACGTGGTATGACCGTGGCTTCCTTGAAGGCCAGAGGGACTAGTCCGGAAGTCAGAGAATCATTCAGGAGTGTAAGGGCAGGGGCCGGGAGGGCGGAAAAACACTCTTGCAGGATATAAGGGGGGCAGCTGTCCGAGGGGGCACCGGATTTGACTCTTGTTAGTAGTTCCTGAAATTGATCCTGGGTGATAGGTGGGAAACTACTGAGAGTGCCAGGGCTGTTCTTGATTGCCATACCGGTAATAATTGGAGTCACAGGCTGGGGAAGGCTGGCTTTAATGTCTACAATTTTCTCACTGAAATAAGTATTAAGTGAGTCACAAAGAGACTGGGTCGGAGTTATCCTGGGGCGGACGTTATCCAAGTTCGTTAATTCATTAAGAATGGTGAAGATATCCTTGGATCTATTAGAGGATTTAAGGACTCGAGAAGAGAAATAGTCCACTTTCGCAGCGGAAATGGCATTCATATATTCCTTCCTGGCCTTTGTATATTTGATCTTTAACTCAGGGTCATAGTGGCAACGCCATTGTCGTTCCAACTGCCGCAGGGCTGATTTCCTGGATTTTAAATCAAAGGAAAACCATCTTTGGGCTGTCACCTTCAGTAGCGGACGCAGGGCCTCTCGTACTATGGTAATCTCCGCCACGCTGTCCAGCAAGGTCAGAGCCCATGTTTGATTCCGAAGCTGCGTTCTCACTATCTGTGGCATATCTCGCTGTTAAAGCGGCGACTTTCTTTTTCTGAAACTGGGGTCTTTTCGGTGTAGAATCATCCTGCTTGCCTTTACCGTCTATCGGGCGGGGCTGGTCGCGTCCTTGCTGGCCACCCCGACCCCTGCCGCCACCTCCACCACCGGTCGATGAGGCCGATGAGTCCTGAAAAGAACGAGGAGAGCGTTGATCAGAAACCTGAAAACGATCAGGTGATTTTATCGTCGCGCGATCGCGTAAGTCATAAATACGTTCTGGGGGCGCAGGCAATGGAGACGCAGGGCGAGACTCCTGTTTCTGTTTTTTAGGCCAATTTTGTTTTTTGGTCTTGGGCTTTTCTTCAGTTTCAGACTTCTGCCCTTGGGATTGTTTTTTCTCTCTAGTAGAAAATGGCTTGAGTCCCACGCTATTGCGGCCCACGGTTTTATAAGCCACCACAATAATTCTTGCTAACTGTCGGGGTTTGTCGACATCGGGAATCGCCTGCATAGCATTGGACACCTGAAAGTTCACCGCATCTCCCTTGACATTCGCAAGTATGAGATCGGAAACCACATCAAAGGAGCCACATAGGCGCATATCCAATTCAACAGCAGCCTCAGGTCCATGCTCATCTTGAACACGCTTAAGGACCGTCGGAAGGACAGTCATAGACGGAGTGCCGTAGCACCTCGCATACACTGCCGCAAAGGTCTTTCCCCATGTCTCACAGTCACCAATTTCTGGGGTCAAGTCTTTTGGCATGCTAATTGTCAGAATCCTGTGTTTTTCACCAGGAGTCGTTTTAGGAAATACTGCTTCCAGCTGGTCAAACTTTTCGGCAAGCCAGAAAGGAAAATCATCCCTATCCTGGGGGCACTTGCCCATCACAGCGTTGACCATTACAGGACTAAACTTCATTCCGCCCTGTCCGTCAGGAAGCACCGCACCACCTGGGGCCCCGCCCGGGAGATTACGGGTTATGTATTGCACTAACGACCTAATCGCGATGATTGCGACTACATGTAGACGTCTTAACTCAACAACGGAACACGCCCTGTGTTGAGGATGAGGTGTAAACCCAGCCAAAACAGGCCATGTCGTGCCCGGAATGGACAAAGGACCTAACCACGGAGCTGTCAAAGAGTGGGGTAGGGTGCCATCAAACCAAACGTGGTGCTGCCAAGCATCAATAGGAACTTCCTGTGCCCTATACGGAGCATATTCCTGTGGCAGAGCAGTGGGAGTGTACGTGTCGAACACAGTAGTATTTGCGTTCACAGCTGGGAAGGTCACCCACGAGTAAAACATTTCGTATGGGTAAGCCACCTCTGCACTCACCACCATTAGTATGGCCATGCCATCCACGGGGACATTATAAGTCTGCAAATAATTGCGTACCGCAATGCGACTATGTTGCGGAATGTCCACCGCGGCCATAGTGACACAGAAAGAAAGAGGTACTAAGTAAACTCTGTAGCACAACTGGGTAGTAATTCAAGGAAACCATTTGAAAGAATCAAGCTTGAAAAGACCTATGTAAGTATAGGTAGGTTTGTCCGACACCACCGTTAACTGGAAACAATAGCGAAGGGGTTAAGGACTGAATGTTGCACTACTCAAGTGTCATGTAATAAGACCACCAACGGTTGGGCGCCATGTCGCAGGGATTCCGTTCTCACACAGAACTGTGCATAGAGACTTGGAACCTCAGTAAATTAGGGTGTGCCAAAACTCACCTTAGTACCCAAAATCCCCTACCAGACTAGCTACAGTGTCTCATTGGTCATTACAAACTCCCAATGCTTAGACAAACCAGAACATGGACTTACTACACCACAGGTAACGTGGAACACATGAACACTCTTTCGTTATACAATCATATCAATCCAGAACAAGGAGTAAATGAGGGCGCGTGCACATTTGAAATGTTTATTTTCTAATGCAGTGTTCTCAAGCGCAGAATCTTAGCTAATACAAGCAAACATATTATAAGAAACAAAGTAATCAACATAGTTACTAGTCCATAGAATACAAAGGGAGAAAGCATGTTAAAATGCTAGAGCGAAGAACGCTGCAAGACACCTAATTCTCACCCTCCCTTACTAGTATATTATATTATATCTAAGAAGGTCTCTTTGGGTTTTAGCAGGGCGGCCCCATACCTCAGATACTAGTGGTAAGGGATCACATCATCTTCCACCAGCTCTCTGCATGCGAAGCATCATCAAGTGTGTGTATTCTCTGTGCGTTGCAATATTAAACGTGCCTAAAACCAAAGTTTGGCCGCAGCTGCATGTATGTTATGTCTAGAACATGCGCAGATCAGACCTCACAACAACCACTGTGTTGAGATATCCTTGAAGGCCTCGGCACTCACTGTACAGACACAGCTCACCAAGCAAAGCTGATATCAGAGCAACAACATATTATTCTCGTGTGAAGCAAAACATTCTACTAGACTCAAAGCTAAAATAACAAGTATGTGCCGTGTGCAGAAGCAGCAGAAAGGTAAATTGGCGTTTAAACTCTTAATAAGCTCATGCTAACTTAACACAGTGTGTAGGCAAAACATATCAATATGACAAAGTCTCCGATGCATCAGCACCTCAGGTGGAGGGAGCTTCATCACCCTGAGTGGAGGGAGCATCAGCACCCGTGGTGGCGGGAGCATCAGCACCTGGGGTGGAGGGTGCATCAGTACCTGGGGTGGAGGGGGCATCAGCACCTGGGGTGGAGGGAGCATCAGCACCTGGGGTGGAGGGAGCATCAGCACCTGGGGTGGAGGGGACATCAGCACCTGGGTGGAGGGAGCATCATCACCTGGGGTGGAGGGAGCATCAGCACCTGGGGTGGAGTAGGAATCAGCACCTGGGGTGGAGTGGGCATCAGCACCTGGGGTGGAGGGAGCATCAGCACCTGGGGTGGAGGGAGCATCAGCACCTGGAGTGAAGGGAGCATCAGCACCTGGGATGGAGGGAGCATCAGCACCTGGGGTGGAGGGAGCCTCAGCACCTGGGGTGGAGGGAGCATCAGCATTTGGGGTGGAGGGGACATCAGCACCTGGGTGGAGGGAGCATCAGCACCTGGGGTGGAGGGAGCATCAGCACCTGGGGGAAGGGAGCATCAGCACCTGGGGTGGAGGGGGCATCAGCACCCGTGGTGGAGGGAGCATCAAAACCTGGGGTGGAGGGAGCATCAGCACCCGTGGTCGAGGGAGCATCAGCACCTGGGGTGGAGGGAGCATCAGCACCTGGGGTGGAGAGAGCATCAACACCTGGGGTGGAGGGAGCATCAGGATCTCATGTGGCGGGAGCATCAGCACCAGGGGTGGAGAGAGCATCAACACCTGGGGTAGAGGGAGCATCAGCACCTGGGGTGGAGAGAGCATCAGCACCTGGGGTGAAGGGAGCATCAGCACCTGGGATGGAGGGAGCATCAGCACCTGGGATGGAGGGAGCCTCAGCACCTGGGGTGGAGGGAGCATCAGCATCCGGGGTGGAGGGGACATCAGCACCTGGGTGGAGGGAGCATCAGCACCTGGGGTGGAGGGTGAATCAGCACCTGGGGTGGAGGGAGCATCAGCACCTGGGGGGAGGGAGCATCAGCAACTGGGGTGGAGGGGGCATCAGCACCCGTGGTGGAGGGAGCATCAGCACCTGGGGTGGAGGGAGCATCAGCACCCGTGGTCGAGGGAGCATCAGCACCTGGGGTGGAGGGAGCATCAGCACCTGAGGTGGAGAGAGCATCAACACCTGGGGTGGAGGGAGCATCAGGATCTCATGTGGCGGGAGCATCAGCACCAGGGGTGGAGAGAGCATCAACACCTGGGGTGGAGGAAGCATCAGCACCAGGGGTGGAGGAAGCATCAGCACCTCAGGTGGAGGGAGCATCAGCACCTGGGGTGGAGGGGGCATCAGCACCTGGGTGGTGGGAACATCAGCACCTGGGGTGGAGAGAGCATCAACACCTGGGGTGGAGGGAACATCAGCACCAGGGGTGGAGGGAGCATCAGCACCTCAGGTGGAGGGAGAATCAGCACCTGGGGTGGAGGGAGAATCAGCACCTGGGGTGGAGGGAGCATCAGCACCTGGGGTGGAGGGAGCCTCAGCACCTGGGGTGGAGGGAGCATCAGCACCTGGGGTGGAGGGAGCATCAGCACCTGGGGTGGAGGGAGCATCAGCACCTTAGGTGAGCGCAGGGTTCTCTGGGTGGGACAGTGACTTGTCTGAGGTCACACAGTGTGTCATTAACTCTCTCTCCTCTCTCTCTATGCAGTGGTGGGGTCTCTGGACTGGACAGTGACTTGTCTGAGGTCACACAGTGTGTCATTAACTCTCTCCTCTCTCTGCAGCGCTGGGGTCTCTGTGTGGGACAGTGACTTGTCTGAGGTCACACAGTGTGTCATTAACTCTCTCTCTTCTCTCTGCAGCGCTGGTGACTCTGGATCCAGACGCAGCTGATGGACACCTGATCCTGTCTGAGGATGATAGACGCGTGACAGGGACAGACAGACTGCCGCCTCGGCGGAACAGTCCCAAGAGATTCATTAACAGTTCCACTGTGCTGGGGCGGGAGGGCTTCACCTCGGGGAGGCATTACTGGGAGGTGCAGGTGCTGCATGAGGAGGTGTGGGCAGTGGGGGTCGCACTAGAGACTCCAGGAAGGGAGGAGATTACCAGTGAGTCCATTGTGGGCAAGGCCTGGCTTGTGGGGCGGTGGAATAGTGTAACATATGTCGCTCTCGTTCCCATTCTCACCTACCTGTCCCCCCGTCAGCGCCCCGAGAAGCTGGGGGTGTATCTGGACTATGAGGGGGGGCGGCTTTCCTGGTACAACGCAGACACCTGGGAGCATCTCCACACCTTTAATGACACCTTCACTGGGGGCCTGCACCCCTACTTCTCGGTCCCTACTAGGTCAGACCTGCGCCTGGTGTAATAGAGCACCCCCCATCCCCCTCCATGGCAATAACAGGGCAGAGAGAGACAGAGACGCAGCACCCCCCCCACCTTTTAATGCCCCACTCTTTGATTTTCTGCATCTCCTGGTATTAATCCCCCTTATAGGGGGTGCTGCACCCCTATTTCTTCCACTTTTAGGGACAGATCTGCCCCCCCAGAACCCTCCCGCGAGGCTTCACTTCTACTTTTGATCCTACGGTCCAACAACAACAGATACTCCACTTCCGTACACTCACCTGGGCCCAGAAACTCACCGCGTGTAAACCGCTGGGGTCAAGTTTATAATTTTCACAAACTGTTAGGATCAGTTTATTCAATACCTCTGTTCATTCCTAACTAACCCTTCACAGATCAAAACGCTCTTTCTTCTGGTCGATGGACCATTAGTTGAGCTAGTTGATGGTGACAAATAACATAAATCTTTACTAACTTTTATATACCTCATAGTAAAATACCCACAGACTCTGAAAGTTTTAATCTTTATCTAAAATGTAGGTGCATGTGAACAGTCTCAATACAGTGCAGACACCATAATCCACAGGAGAGAAAATGCAATTTAGCAGACAGAGTGCATTTACCTTGAACTCACGCATTAATCAATGTTTTAACCCCTTGCATGTTCGTGGCGGAACCATTCCATCACGAGCCACGGTGGTGCTGTGCTGGTGACGGAATGGTTCCGTCATGGCCTGGCCGCGGCACCTGCGCGGCGTTGATTTCGCGCCTGCGCTGAGCGTTCCATTGAGCGGGCGGGTCCGTCACAAGCACAGCGCCATCGCGGCTCGTGACGGAGTGGTTCCGTCACGAGCATGGCGGCGCTGCATGGCCCCCCTCACCCCCTAGTGCCGCGGCGGAATTACCGCCGCGGCCAAGGGGTTAATTAGAGAGGATAGAAGGACAAGATAAAGAACATTAGCAAAATAAAGGAAAATTATGATTACCAAGGATGGTGTGGAAGACGTTGGGCTAAAGGGCTGGTAGGGGTCCCCTGAGATAGGTCAGGAGACAAAGGCTTCAGGGCAGGATCAGGACAGGACAGTTGACCTCTCTATAATACCGATGGTTGTGCCGCACCCCTCTCTGACACTCTCTCCCTCCTCGAGATTCGTCCGCAATCTTCAGATCTAACCGAATTGGATCAGGATAGGATGTTCTGCCTCAGGTTCTGCATTCAGCTCCCTCCACCCGCCCAGGCATCTGCTCCAGCAGCGATTCGCTCCGTTCTGCCACGCACGCCTGCAAAGCTCTCTCCAACAAAAGTGCCCCTGCAAATGCTAACTAACTAACTAAAGTTACCTTGATTATACCTTTCATTTCTCCATGTCCCACCCACTATAGTTTCAGTATTGAAAAAGTGCGAGATTTGATTGGACAGGGCAAGGGGGGATGTTCATCACACCACGCTGACATGTCGAAAATCAGTCCTTTCATTGTTTGCAAACCCATCCCCTTACTTTTTATTCATAAATTTCATTCTCATATATTAATTGTTTCTATTTTGCAACAAATAAACGTAATTTATGTTGAACTCTGCGCGGTCTTGTTCCAACGGATGTTCTCTTGTCCTTGGCGCTCGTTCGAATCATTCTGTCATCATTTCATGGTTCCCCTCTGATGAGCATGCGCGGACATCTCGTCACTCAGTTCAGTTCAGCCATACGAAAAAGGCCCAAATACGCACTAGTAATAAAAGTCAGAAGACAAATGTTAATTTCTCAAACAAAGGGTTTACACTGTATACCACCCACCTCTACTCTGTCCCATTTCATTATTATTACTTTTCCCGGCATTAGCATTAGTGAATTAGCTTGTTTTTATTTCAGATAAGCGTGTGCCATGCACGTGAGTCTTTAAGACTCCATTTTAGAAGCTGCTGCATATGCGCAAGAATTTCCCTCCAAGCATTACATCGCCATTCTACGTAGATGTAGTTGACACATGCGCAAAACTAATCTCCCGATTCAAAGCGGTATTAATCCCACTTCAGTGTTATTCGCGTTAATACATGCATACACAGGCTTCACTTTTCCATATGTTTGTGTAATGCGTATTAGTTTTCACAAAACTTTATTATTAACTTGTTAGTGAGTTAAACGAGTGGATTGTTCCGAACAAATCTCTTTTCCTCGAGACTTTCATCTACCGTTAGACCTCCACCAAGGGGATGTGGTGTTTTCCTGTTATTCGGCAATACCCTGTGGACACCTGAGGTAGGGGAGAGTGGGAGATGTCCCCGAGGGAGGGGGGAGCCAGAGATGCCTTAGGGGGGAGGGGGAAGCGGGACACATCCCCAAGATGTTCCCCAGGGAGGGGGGAGTGGGAGATGTCCTCGTAGGTGGGAGGAGCGGGAGATGCCCCGGGGGGAGGGGGAGCAGATGTCCCCAAGGGAGGGGGAAGTGAGAGAAGTTCCGCGGGAGGGGGGAGGGAAATGTCCCCGAGGGAGTGTGGAGTGGGAGATGTCCATGAGGGAGTGGGGAGAGGGAGATGTCCCCCACGGAGGGGAGAGCAGGTGATGTACACAAGAGAGGCGGGAGAGGGTGATGTCCTTGAGGGAGTGGTGACTGGGAGATGTTCCAGATGGAGGGGGAGATGTCCCTGAGTGGGGAGCGGGAGATGTCCCAGAGGGAGGGGGACAGGGAGATGTCCCTGATGGAGTGGGGAGTGGGAGATGTCCCCCGGAGAGGGGAGAGCGGGTGATGTCCCTGAGGGAGAGAGTGATGTCCCAGAGGGAGGGGGAGTGTGAGATGTCCCCAAGGAAGGGGGAGCTGGAGATGTCCCTGAGGGAGGGGGAGCGGGAGATGTCCCTGAGGCAGAGAAGAGCAGGAGTTGTCACTGAGGGAGGGGTGAGTGGGAGATTTCCCCAATGGAGGGGGAGCGGGAGATGTCCCAGAGGGAGGGGTGAGCGGGAGATGTCCCTTAGGAAGGGGGAGTGGAATATGTTCCCGAGGTGGGGTTGGAGATGTCCCAGAGGGATCGAGGAGAGGGAGATGTCCCCAAATGAGGGGGAGAAACACATGTCCCTCAGGGAGGGGAGAGTGGGAGATGTGCCAAAAGAGGGGGGAGCAGGAGGGAGGGGGTGGGAGAGATGTCCCAGAGGGAGGGGAAGATATCCCAGAGGGAAGGGGGAGCAGGAGATGTCACTGAGGTAGGTGTGAGTGGGAGAGGTCCCTGATGGAGGGAGAGTGGGAGATGGCCCAGAGGGAGGGGTGAGCGGGAGATGTCCCTGAGGGAGGGGGAGCAGAAGATGTTCCCGAGGGTGGCTAGGAGATGTCCCTGAGGGAGAGAGGAGAGGGAGATGTCCCTAAGTGAGGGAGAGTGGCAGATGTCCCTCATGGATGGGTGAGCGGAGATATGCCAAGAGAGGGGGGAGCGGGAGATGCCCCCGAGGAAGGGAGAGTGGGGTATGTCCCCAATAGAGGGGGGAGCAGAAGATGTCCCCGTGGGAATGGGGAGATGTCCCTGAGGAAGGGGGATCAGAAGATGTCCTGAGAGAGGGGGGAGTAGGAGATGTCCCCGAAGGGAAGGGTGAGCAGGAGATGTCCCAGAGGGAGGGGGGATTGGGAGATGTTCCAGAGGGAGGGGAAGTGGGAGATTCCCAGAGGAAGGGGGGAGCTAGAGATGTCTCCAGGGGGCAGCAGGAGATGTCCTCGAAGGAGGGGGGAGTGGGAGATGTCCCCGAGGGGGGAGCGGCAGTTGTCTCTGAAGGGGGAGGGGGGCAGGAGATGTCCCATGGGAGGGGTGGACGGGAGACTTGGTGAGGTAGGGGAAGCGGGAGATGTCCCAGGGAGGGAGGAGAGGGAGTTGTCCTCAAGAGAGGGGGTGCTAGAGATATCTTTCAGGGATGGGGGAGTGGGAGATGTGCCAAGACAGGGGGGAGCGGGAGATGCCCCAAGGGAGGGGCATGTGGAAGATGTCCCCAACGGAGTAGGAGGTGTCCCTGAGGGAGGGGGGTGCGGGGGATGTCCAGAGGGAGGGGGAGCAGGAGATATGCAGAGGGAGAGGGAAGCAGGAGATGTCCCTCAGGGAGGGGGGAGTAGGAGATGTCTCCAAGGGAGTGGGGAGCAGGAGATGTTCCGGAGGGAGGAATCAGAGGGAGATAAACACCGGGAGAGGGAGATGTTCCTGAGGGAGGGGGAATCAGAAGATGTCCTGAGAGAGGGGAGAGTAGGAGATGACCCCAGGTTAGAAGGGGATGTCCCCAAATGAGGGGGAGCGTGAGATGTCCCGAGGGAGGGGGGAGCGGGAGGTGTGTTGAGGGAGTGGGAAGCGGAAGATGTCCTTGAGGGAGGGGGGGCGGCAGATGTGCCAAGAGAGGGGGGAGCGGGAGATGTTGCCAAGGGAGGGGAGTGTGGGAGATGTCCCCCAGGGAGGGGGGATGAGAGATGTCCCCCGGGGGAGTGGTTGATATCCCAGAGGGGAAGGGTGAGCAAGAGATGTCCTCAAAGGAGGGGGGCAGAAGATTTCCCAGAGGAAGGGGGAGAGTGAGATGTACCCGAGGGAGGGAGGAGCGGGAGATGTCCCCAAGGGAAGGAGGAGAGGGAAATGTTCCCAAGGGAGGTGGGAGCGGGAGATGTCCCTGAGGAAGAGGTGATCGGAAGGTGTCCCAAGGGAAGGGTAAGGGGTGTTATATTCCAATAGGTACCTGTGGCAGAGGGCAGAGGGCTCGTGCGCTGAGCGCAGAAACCACTTTTAAATTACCTTACCTTCGCTGCTGACTACTAGCAGCCCCACAGCTTCCCCGTCCCGCTGAATACGAGCGGCGGACGGCTACTCTTTTTTAATTAACACCCCTCCTACCCCGCCCTCCTGACTCCTCCCACCTCCCTCGTCACATGCCTATTTAGGCTCCGTCTACTTTCTAGCGCAGACTTGAAGCCCTGTGGCAGAGGGCAGAGGGCTCGTGCGCTGAGCGCAGAAACCACTTTTAAATTACCTTACCTTCGCTGCTGACTACTAGCAGCCCCACAGCTTCCCCGTCCCGCTGAATACGAGCGGCGGACGGCTACTCTTTTTTAATTAACACCCCTCCTACCCCGCCCTCCTGACTCCTCCCACCTCCCTCGTCACATGCCTATTTAGGCTCCGCCTACTTTCTAGCGCAGAGGGCTTGTGCGCTGAGCGCAGAAACCACTTTTAAATTACCTTACCTTCGCTGCTGACTACTAGCAGCCCCACAGCTTCCCCGTCCCGCTGAATACGAGCGGCGGACGGCTACTCTTTTTTAATTAACACCCCTCCTACCCCGCCCTCCTGACTCATCCCACCTCCCTCGTCACATGCCTATTTATACGTCCTCCACGCGTCAGCGCAGCGGACGAGCGCAGCGGGCGCGCCGTAAACGCGCCGGAGTTGCGCCAGAGTTAAGCCCGTCTGCGCCCGTCCGCGGCTGGACGGGCCCAGGGGCCATACCCACTGCCTCTTCTGTGACATATACTTCTGGACAACTTCTCTCCTGTACTGCTAATGCACCTCTTCCCCATTCTCTCATGCAGCATCTCGTTGCATTAGGCATCTATGTCCCCCACTCAGCCCGTGCCTCAGCCTTGCCTACCCAGGACATTAGACCTCCCCCCATTACTACCTCACTATTTTCTCACACTGCCTCTGCCTACCTTCTTAACACTCGCTCGGCAGGCAAGCATCACCTGGAACTGTTCAACCTTCTTACCACCGACTCCCCGGATATTCTGTTCCTAACGGAAACATGGTTCTCTGAGGCCTCTCTCCCTGACATTCTAGCCATCCTCCCCGACTCTTATTACGCCCTCCGGGCCGATCGCCCCGACGGCAAGACCGGGGGGGGTGTCGCTATGATCGCTCGATCCACCCTTCAATTTCAGCCTCTTTCACAACCTTCTATAGCTGGGGTGGACTTTCTGGTTGCCCGCTCCACCAATCTTTCCGCGCCTCTTACTGTCGTCCTTGTCTATCGCCCCCCCCTGAGTATGCCTCTGTTTGTGGCCTCCCTGCAGGAACTTCTCGCTACCCTTGTAGTCAACAATTCTTCCGTCCTCCTCCTAGGCAACTTTAATTACTGGCCAGGTGACCCCAGGGAGGACCTAGCGTCCAAGGACTTCACGGCTACTCTCTTATGTCTGAATTTTAAGTCCCATGTACTGTCCCCTACTCACAATCTTGGACACATTCTGGACCAAGTTTGGTCATCCCCGGACATAGTTTCTTCCCCCAGCATTCTCCCTTGCACCTGGTCCGACCACTCTCTCATCTCCTTTACTATCAAGATTGGTCCCCCTCACAAACACCCTCGTCCCAAGAATGTTTTTGCACGTAGCTGGAATCGTGCTGACCTGTCTTCCCTTTCTCATTCCCTCGCCTCTTCTCCCCCTGACCTCACTGGCACTTCCCTTGACTCACAGGCCGCCGCAGTTGACAACTGGTTATCGTCTGCCTGCGATCTTGTAGCCCCCCTTAAGCTAGTTAAGTCCATCCGTCCCCACGAGGCTCACCGTTGGTTTAACTCTGAGCTCAAGGCCCTTAAATTGGAACTTAGACGCTCTGAGCGCCTTTGGCGCCGTAGCTACTGCCCCGACCTCAAGGAGAAATATAAATCTCTTCTTAAGGAGTACAAGAAAGCCATTCTCGAGACTAAGTCCAAGTATTTCTCTGAACAAGTAATCCTTTCGTCTAACAAATCTAAAGAGATCTTCTCCTTAGTCAAAAATTTGGCTACTTCTGATCGTGCCTGCCCTAATTTTACTCCCTCTCAGGCTCTTTGTTCTTCCTTAAACGACTTCTTCATTGAGAAGATCGTTAAAATTAAATCTAACATTTCTATCACTCCTTTCACTCCGCTTCATTCTGTCCCCTCTGCGTCCAATTCCTCCTTCTCCTCCTTCCCACCCCTTTCCCTGGACTCCTTCTTAATCCTGCTCACTAAAATCAAATCCGGCTCTCCCACCGACTGTGCCCCTGCTCGCATTCTTAAAACTCTCTTTTCTTCTTGCCCTGCTACCCCTCTTTCCCTTCTTAACGCCTCTCTCTCCACTGGATAGGTCCCTTCTTCATTTAAATCTGCTATTGTCTCCCCTATTCTCAAAAAACCCGGTCTCGATTCCTCCCTCCCTTCTAACTTCAGGCCCATTTCTCTTCTTCCCTACCTTGCTAAAATTCTGGAATCTTATGTCACCTCTTGTCTTTCTACCTACGTTGAGCAGAACCACCTTCTTGCTTCTCACCAAGCAGGTTTTCGCTCGGGTCACTCGACCGAATCTGTGGTGCTCGCCGTTCTTGACGAGCTGAAAGCCAAGGCTGACATTAATTCTCCCCAAGCTTTGGTTCTCCTCGACCTGTCCGCTGCGTTTGACACGGTCGACCATAACATTCTCTTGGACCGTGTCAGCGCAGCGGGCATTAGAGGCCCTGCCCTCTCCTGGATTACGTCCTTTCTAACAGGATGTTCACAAGCTGTTCACCTCCCCCGTTTTTCTGCTCCCCGCCTTCCGGTGCCCTCTGGGGGTTCCCCAAGGGTCTTCCCTCTCTCCACTTCTCTTCAATCTTTACATTCACCCACTTATTTCTTCTCTCCTTCAGCTGGGCGTCTCGGTGTTTAATTACGCAGATGACCTCCAGCTTGTCTTTGACCTTTCCTCTCCTTCTCACTCCCTATCCTTCTTTCGTTCCACTATGGTCTTTATTTCTGGTTGGATGGGCGCCAATCATCTCAAGCTCAATCCAGATAAGACTGAGCTTGTACTGACTGGCGGCTCATCCAGCCCTTGGTCCTCTGCTTTCTGGCCCCCCACCCTCGGCCCCCCTCCCACCCCGGTTGCTTCTGTTAAAACATTGGGCATCAAGGTCAGCCAGGACCTGTCCATGCACGGCCAGGTCAGTGCTGTAGTATCTTCCTGCTTTTTCTCCCTTCGTCTGATCCGAAAAATTTCCCGTTTTTTTCCCTTGAATCTCTTAAAATTATCATTTCTGCCCTCATCACTTCTCGCCTCGATTATGGTAACAGCTTGTTCGTGGGTATTCCTGCCTACGAAACCCGCCGTCTTCAAGCAATCCAGAATCAGGCTGCCCGTCTCATTTTTCACCTGCCTAAATCTCACCACATCACTCCTGTCCTCAAATCCCTTCACTGGTTACCCATTCCGCAGAGATCCTTGTTCAAATTAGGTTGCCTTGTTTACCGGGCCCTTGATCGCTCTGCACCGGCGTTCATCAACTCTCTTATCTCTTCCCACACCCCTGTCCGTACTCTCCGCTCATCTTCTTCTGCCCTCCTCACTGTTCCCCGTTTCCGCAAAACTCGCACCGGTGGGTCTAGATTTTCTGTTCTTGCACCCCGGTTCTGGAATTCTCTTCCTCTTTCTATGCGTTCTATCCCTATCTTCTCACATTTTCGTAAAGCGCTTAAAACATTCTTGTTTTCCTTAGCCTACCCCTGCTAATCCTCCCTGGCCCTGTTTATTCTGCTCCCGAGTCCTCCCAGCGCCAGGAAGCCGTTTGGCCATCGTGCGCTCAACAAATAATTTCATTCAATATAGGTTCAGGTAGTGAATGCACCTTTCACCTACATTCCCTGATATTGCACTACATACCGGTTCTTAGGACTGACCTTTTACCTAATTACGGTAATGACTAGAGGACATGGGGTTTTCTCCGAAAACCTTAAGTCTCATTCATTATACATGAGGATTCTTGGAATCACAGCAGGACAGCAGGCCGACCATCTCCTGCATAATAACTATGTACACGGGTCATTCCTTCCCTCATCCCAAGTCTGACATGACACAGCAAGGTATATCCCCTGAGGGTAACACTTTGGGTATATATACCCCATATCTTTGCTGAGACATGCAGAGGAGAAAAGGACTTCCATGCTGACACACGGACGCTGAGATTCCTGCACACAGACACTCCAGCCCGCAGTGGTCTAACATCACTTGCGGGGTGTCCATCTCGAGACCAAGACGGGGTCCCATAGTCTCTCACTTCTGGTAATGGGGTTGACTTTATCCTAGAGGGATTCTTGGCTTTTACACCTACATACATGCTCGGTACACTTAGGTACATCTAGTTAGGGTCGCATCGTACTATTACGCATTATCACTGTCATGTAGTTTTATACCTGCCTGTGTTCATCGTTTTTGCACTCTGTTAGAATTCTACCTTTTATTTACTCTGCTGGTGCTTGTAATCATTGAAACATCTATATCTGTTTCTGTCTTATGGTTGTTCCAGCACACCTATTTTACACTAGAATGACGCTGGGTCAATAAATGCTTATTGAAAACGTCCTCACCGTTTATTCTGTCTATCTCTCTGAGACAAAGTGAGTACGAGTGACTGAGCGAAAAGTAGCATTGTTTCCACGGTCCTGAGGGATCAAAGATGTCATGTTCGATAGTTGCCAAGAACTATGTTCTCCTTGGTAAGAGGGTTTTCTAGTGGCACTGTGAGCGAGCTGGTGCACAGGCTAGCATACCCAGTGGGGGAATCTGGAATCAGTCGGGTCACCAATCCCACAGTCTATGTTGTCTAAACGTGCAGATCCTATATAGGGTTTTAGGAACTACACGATATCGGGAGATGTCCCAGAGGGAGGAGGAAGTGAGAAATGTCCCGTAGGAAGGGGTGATCGGAAGAGATCCTGAGGGAAGGGTGAGCAGGAGATGTCCCAGAGGGAGGGGGAGAGTGAGATGTACCCAATGGAGGGGGGCGCAGGAGTTGTCCCCAAGGGAGGGTGGGCTGGAGATATCCCTGAGGGAGGGGGAGAGGAAGATATCTCTGAGGGAGGAGGGAGTAGGAAATGTCAATGAGGGAGGGGGGAGTGGGAGATATCCCCCAGGGAGGGGGGAGCTGGAGATGTCTTTCAGGGAGGGGGAGCGGGAGATGTGCCAAGAGAGGGGGGAGCGAGAGATGTCCCCAGGGAGGGGTGTGTGGGAGATGTCCCAGAGGGAGCAGGAGATGTCCCAGAGGCAGCAGGAGATGTCCCAGAGGGAGGAGGGTGCAGGGATGTCCCGTAGTGGGTGGAGCAAGAGATGTCCCTGAGGAAGGAATGAGTGGGAGATGGCCCCAGGGATAGGGAGAGAGAGATGCTCCTGAGGGAGGGGGGAGCGAGAGATGTCCCTGAGAAGGGGGGAGCAGGAGATGTACCCAATGGAGGGGGGCGCAGGAGTTGTCCCCAATGGAGGGGAGCGGGAGATATCCCTGAGGGAGGGGAAAGCGGAAGATATCTCTGAGGGAGGGGTGTGCAGGAGATGTCCCGGGGCGTCAGTCTATGAAGCTGAATTATGCAATTAATTCTCTGTGTCGTCTCTTCATTGCCGCCTCACGTGCATTCTACAGGTGGAAGCTGCAGCCCCAGCCCCCTCATAACAGGCTGCACCCCCTTACTTCAGTATCAGGGAGACCCCGAGCTGTTCTTGCATGGAGGAGTGGGTGGTGTTTGGCGGAGGGTAGGTGGGTGGCGGAGTTGGTTTACTTGGGTGGGGGGCATGTTGGATGGGTTGGGGTGCAGCTCGGCTGCATCATGCGATCTGGGGCTTGGAAACTCAACCCTTTCCTTTCTGTGAACTGCTAACATGAGGGGGGTGAGTCGGGTGGTGGTAGTGGAAAACCCAGCACTATGAGGCCAGAATAGAAATAAATGTGATGTCTACCCCAAGTACATGTGTGTGTGTGTGTATGTGTATAGCGCCAAGAGGCCACGGATGCTCTCTTGTGTTTCACCAATAATGCAGGCTCAGCTCAAGCCCAAGTATTGAGTCTTGCTGATATTTTGCTTAGCGCTGTGTTGCTGTGCCTCACCTTCATAGTGCTGTACTCTGTTGCTGATAGGTTTGTGATCTCTCTGACACGTGGCCAGCTCCAGCCTCCTCATTGGTGGTCTCAGGTCCGTGAGACAGTGACGTCTGCTGCCCTCTCCTTCCGGTCACAGGTGAATAAAATAAAGTTCTACACACTGAGCTGCTCCCCCTGCTGGTCCCACAGGTACTGTCCAGGACAGACCCACATGGGGACAGGTTGATAGAGGGGATGAATCAATTACAGACTTTAATGATTACAGCCATTAGAATACGATGCGAAACATGGAAAATGCTGCAGTGAACCCACATACTCTTTTTTTTAAAGTTTTAAAAGTAAAGTTTATTAAGTAGGAAAAGGAATTAACAAGTAGCAGGTTCATAATATAACATAATAACAATGTATTGAAAACATTTGAATAATTATAAGATAGAACAGGAACATTTTTGCAATTACATGTAGGAAACAGGATAAGAAGGGGAGGGAAAAAGAAAAATAGAAAGAGCAAAACATAAAAGCACTTCTCATGTAAGGAAATTAGCATAATTATAAACAGTAGTGGAATTACAAAAATCATAGAGTACATATTATCAGTGCAAAAAAAAAAGCAAAAGATATTACAATTAGTATGGCAGCTTCAAGAAGAAAAAGAATATATTCAAGAAGGTTTAGATACTTCATCAGCTAAGGGTTGATGTATGAAAGTCCTTGAAACTGAAGAATGTAGAAAAATTGTTACTGGAGACCAGAGAGAATTTAGTTTATTGTAAGAGGCATTGCAACCGTATAAGCTCTATCTAGTTTATGATTATAAAAAACACCATACAACCGTGCTTGAAAGGAGATCTGTAGAGCATTCTTCAAATTTTTAGCAATCTGTTGAAATGTGACAGCAATTAATAAGTCTACAATTTGTATATTAAAAGTACAACAATGCCAACCATCAGAAAGACTACCTAAAAATAAATTAGCAAAGGAGAATGGTATATGTGTATGTAAAATAGAGTTAATTTGTTTTCACACTTGTAACCAACATTGATAGGTGGTGGGACATTAAAAACAAATACCTTTAATATCAGAAATTGATGCTGAACAGGACCAACAAGATGATGAAGTGGCACTATCAAATTAGTGTAAAGAAACAAGAGTGATTAGAATGTGGTTATAAATAAAAAAGAGCGTTTGAGTTGTGTTGGCAGCAAGTGATGTCTTGCGAATTTTAAAAGTCAAATATCAATTTTCCCTTCTAAGATTTTTCCACTCATACATACACAAACAAATATCCACACGCGTCTTGTGCAGTCATCAACTATTTCACCAGGTAACACACCAAATCAGGATGTTAAGGCATTTATGAAAGTATTTGATAAAAGTTCTCACATTAATATGCTAAAAAAATACACTTTAATAAAGTTCAATTCAATATACATTAGAACACAACACTAATATAGTACTTTTGCAGAATTCCATCCACCCATGCAAAGGAATTGATCAGACACTTAAATTTGTCATTTAGAAGTTAATTTGCAAACATAGACAGCACAACACAGAGGAATTCCTTTTCCATCTTTTGAGTCTTTTACTGTCTTAAACAAATTTAACAGTTTCCAGCGTCGACGAGTTTCGGTGGATAAAATCAATCTGACCACCTTCCTCCGGACAAACATGTAATTCACGTTTCTCCTTTCCGTTTTTTAATAGTAAAAGCCAAATATTTCTTTAAACCTATTATGTAGAAAAAACGAAAATGTCTTCTTTACACAATGGGAAATCTACTGTCTCAAAAATAATACAATTATCCATCACACATTTGTATCTACAAACATTACACAAATTAATTTTAAAACAAACCCCAAAGGTATATTGTTAAAGTCATACAGTTTATAAGTGCTCCAACATCCCACCATGAGTTTTACCCACAGTCATACCTCCATCATGCTACCGTTACCCAGTGTGGCCTCAAATGTGCTCATACTTTTATGCGCTCATATTTTTATGCATTGATAATGATGCAACTTACCGGTGCAAACGCACTCAGAAACAGGCAGATTTTACTTGCCCTGGGGGTAGCTGGCATAGCGGGGCTATGCGGAGTTCAACAGAGTTGGCAACAACTCCGCTAGGACGCCCGCCACCACCCCCCTATTAAGATATACCTTAAGAGTACATTCAAACAATTAAAAAAACACTTACCTTAACCGCGGCGTCCCCGGGCTGCCCTCGTCCTCTCTTCTGCCACATTCGCATACAGCTTAAGAAAACTGTGCATGTGTGCATGCCAGCGCATTCACATTTCTCTCAAGAAATTCAAAGTAGCAGTCTGGTGACAAAATTGTAGGTATGTGAATAACAATACCTCACAGCTGCCATGGAGCTCAGTTAGCCATACTGCCATCTTCAGTGGGTGCTAAGCCACGCCCCTAAACCCACGTACTCTTAAAGTGTAAAATGCACCCGCCTGCCACACTCATTCATTGAGGCTTCTAGGCACTTAGCCAGGTTTCCACAGCTGGAGCTGAGACCTTAGCAAAAGGAGACTTTTGTAAAAAGAAGCCTTGCCCTATTGCTGACCTCTGGATAAGGCTTTTATAAATGTGTCCCTGCCGCAGAATGTTTTTACTGAATAAAATAACTTTCCTCTGCATCATATTCATGTTAAACATGCATTTTCTCTTTTTCCCATGACCTCGTGGAGAATTAAGCACTGATAGAATTATCAATGACTTCCGGTCATACAGAGTCAATCAGCAGCTTCTCGCCCTACAAGTTTCTGTTTACTAGTCTAAGTCCATGGGGTTTGCAATGAACCCCTGAACTGAGCATACCCCCCTGGACTCACGGGATAGAGGCCTGGCCCCTGAACCAAGCAGACCCTCCTTGACTCATGAGACCGAGGCCTGGACCCTGAACTGAGCAGACCCCCCTGGACTCCCGAGACCGAGGCCTGGACCCTGAACCGAGCAGACACCCCTGGACTCACGGGACCGAGGCCTGGACCCTGAACTGAGCAGACCCCCCTGGACTCACAGGACCAAGGCCTGGACCCTGAACCGAGCAGACCCCCCTTGATTCACGGGACCGAGGCCTGGACCCTGAACCGAGCAGACCCACCTGGACTCACGGACCAAGGCCTGGACTCTGAACTAAGCAGACCCACCTGGACTCACAGGACTGATGCCTGTACCCTGAACTGAGCAGACCCCCTTGACTCACGGGATTGAGGCCTGTACTGACGTACCATAAAAAATAACATAAGGAGCTATACTTACCAATAGCCCAAATACCAATTACCAAATAACCAGTCAGTTGGCAGTGTAGAAAACACAAGAGTTTTATTAGGCAAAATACTCTATAGAGGAGCCTCTCCCATCCTCACCCCTCAAGGTGCGCGGAGCAGACTGCTGGCTTACATTCAAAACCGGGCATATATACCTTCAGCATAATACATGAAATCACCATAGATGGAAAAACACTACTTGGCTCCTAGACCTAGAGGAAAGATCATATATGGCACACATGATTGGTTTCAGAGCTCGGTTTAGGTATCCCTAGGGAGGTCGGGAGGGGCGACTCCCTTTCATCCCGGGGCCTGGGAGTGCAGGTACGGCGCCTTCAGGAATGCGTTTATCGCACCCAAAGCCAGATGCGACCTTGGGTCTCAGGACAGAGAAAGAATAGCACACATTCAGCTGCTCTTGGGAACTCAACTACAGGGGCTTGACAACCAAGAGAAGGTAACACGTGACTGACCGTCCGGACCTGACTGATCAGGGAGAAGATGGCGTCTGTGTGGTTCTCGGCCTATCATGCTAACACAAAATATAGGTATGACTAGAGCTACAAACATTGGGGAAATCGGATTTTATCCATCAGAACCACCCTTTTAGCATGATGTAGCTAACTATAAAGGGAGGTCAGTCCTTGAAAATCCCTTGTTCAATCTTCATAAGATCCTGTATTTCTTGCTGAACTAATTGAGTCTTCACTGCTGCTGGAGAAGGACTAGTCACAGTGGAGGCAAGTTTAGTAGCACAATATGAGCAACAGGCAGGCCCACAGTGTATACAAAGACAACAGGTACATATGATACCAGCTATCCCAGCTATCATCAGAATTTTCGACACCCAGGTAGACAGTAAACCTCAGAACCAACCACAGAGGGACCATGTACCAGTATCTACATGTACTTCAAATGCCAAGCAGTGCAGCCTTTGAATGGCTAAATGAACTGAGGGGGCGGAGTCAGGGATATATACGCAACAGGAACTGCCGATCACGGGGCATGCTCCTCCTCGATCAGCCAGAATGACATCTAAAACCATTCTATTTTGAAGCGAGACGAGTCTTGTCGCTTGAAGCTCCACCATCAAATTGGTTAAGATGTCAGCAGTGGTGTTTATTACCTTCTCAACTACTCTGGCTAAACGTCGTGCTTCCTTGCTCGTTATTATGGGGCCCCTGATAGGGAATATTCCTTTGGCAATATCAATGAAGTGCTACTCAGGAGTGTCTGTTTGATCTATATCTGTAGTATCGATTGCTCTTCTGTTCCTAACTGAAGGCAAACTCTGCCCCTCTAACCGATGGTCCTTATGATAAATAGAGGGGGCAATATAAACTGGGGGATACAGAAAGGACAAATAACAGCAGCCAGCCCAGCTACAGGGAAGCCAAGTATAAGCATTTTCTCCACAGACAAAATACACATTAGGAGGGGTCAACAGAGGTGGGCTACTAAAAGTCTGCAGTCAATAGGTGTAATTACATCTACTTTCTCCTACCGAGACAGATCCTACTCCCTGAACACAAAAGGCAGAAGTGCTATTCAATATAGGTATGGGAATGGGCCTATCATCTGTGACATTTCGCTCCTTAAATTGCTGGAAATACTGGGTAAAGTTAAACTCCGCAAAATCCAAAATCTCATTCTGCAGCCAAGTAACATTTGTATGTGTCGTATACATATTCATGCAGGCAGTTGGGTCTAAAGAACCCCCCCCCTCGTTTCCCTTAGGGGTCAAATCCCTGATGTACCTCTATATATCAGAAAAGCCAGAATGGGAGGCCGTTCTTTTGCTTGGCTTGCCCCTTCACTCTGGAACTCTCTCCCCCTTCAGTCACGAAAAGAACCCAATTATCTTAGATTTCGCAAACAAGTGAAACACTGGCTATTTAACATGTAAGCTTCCGCCCCTCTGCCCTTCCCTCTCTGTTTGTTGAGTCAGCGCCGGGAAACCTACGGGTAGCTGAGCGCTTTACAAATTTAAATATAATAATAATAGGCTAAAATCATCTCGTAATCCAGTTCCGAATATCTCTTGGTATCCACTGTATAATGCATATACATCATTGATAACAATTTGAACCAGGCCTCACAACTTCCCAAATAAGGCAAAGGTAAGGATATGAATAAATCATGCTTGTGCATCACGGATGGCAAAAGGCCACATACCCAACAATTGGTAGTATTAGTAACACTGTGTGTCTGGTGAAGTATTTCAACAAATACATTTTTGGTATAGGTCTGGTGATGTCTTTCTTTATAAGGGGCTAAAGTAAAGAACATATGCTCTGGAGGAGGGGTAGTAGGTCCTAGGACAGTATGCATCAGGTGGTGGAATTCCAAATAAAAGAACACTCCCATCAGAATTATAAACAAAATTGCTACAGTTACTACAAATGCTATTTTAACATTTCGTGTCTGTTAGAAATGGGGATTTCCGGTTGGCTGAGGCTTGCACCAAAGCCAGGCAGAAATCACTATTCTAGTCAGGGCAAGGAAGTCACCCACCAAAGATATCTCTTGCTCACCCCCTTGTAGCTTGGCACGAGCAGTCAGGCTTATCTCGGAGGCGATGTGTAAAGCATTTGCGCACGCACCCACCAGCAACAACATCCAAGGCCCCCCACAAAAGGAACTCCACACAAGGTTATATATAAAAATAGCCTTTGTATTATACCAACACATTAGATAATAAACACACACTTTACAATGTGCCATAGTCACGGGCAGAATTTACAAGGGATTATATACACAGGACAGGGCCACATGGACCACTGTCAGGAATAAGCACTTGGTAGAACTAGCACTTTGTAGAACTAGCACTTTGTAGAAGTAGCACTTAGAACATAGCAATTGTAACACACAACCAGTAACCACTGGTAAGCGGTAAGTACCACCTACGCAACCCTAACCACCGTAGGAAAATATCACGCAGGGAACCATGATCTCACTAGCATAACTATACTAGAAAAAACAACCACCTAAGCATAAAAATACATTTAGGGGTATAGGCCAGAAGCTTTACACTTGATGCATGAAAACACATTCAGCGGTGTAGGGAAGACACATGATGCATAAAACACATTCAGCAGTGTAGGGAAGACCCATGATGCATAAAAACACATTCAGCAGTGTAGGGAAGACACATGATGCATAAAAACACATTCATCTGTGTAGGGAAGACACATGATGCATAAAAACACATTCAACGGTGTAGGGAAGACACATGATGCATAAAAACACATTCATTGGTGTAGGGAAGACACATGATGCATACAAACACATGCAGCAGTGTAGGTAAGACACATGATGCATAAAAACACATTCAGCGGTGTAGGGAAGACACATGATGCATAAAAACACATTCAGCGGGGTCAGAACAAAGGGTGCGCAAAACATACTACACACAGTACATTTCCTAACACCCAAAGCATTAGCGCATAAATCACATTTAGCACATAAATCACATTAGGGTCCAGGTTGTGACACTGCGCCAAAACCTAAACGTAGCAGCTACCCACTACTTGCTGGGCAGCTGAGGGACAAAAACAGGGCCTGAAAGCTGCAGCTGGCACTAAGTGCTGCGCAGCTGGGGAAGACCAAGGTAGGGATGAAGGAGTGTGACTCACTCCTGAGTCCAAAGTACATGTCCCTAGAAAGAAACCTAAATGGTGCAGCTGCCCACTACTTGCTGGGCATCTGGGAACTCAAAACTGCGACATGGCCCCCCCCTAGCCCTTAGAACAAAACTGCGCCAACTGGGAGCCTTGTAGGCTCTAGAACAATCATATGTGCCCTTCTGGGAGCCCTCTAGGCTCTGGAAACAAATGTGGTGCAGCCTGGAGCCCTCTGGGCTCTTGAAAGAACTGGGGCCTCAGAGCCACAGGCTCTAAATACAACAATGCCCCCGGGAGCCTCGTGGGCTCTAAAGAAATGCTGCCCCATGAAATGCCCCCCGTGTATGTAGGAGCCTCTCGGGCTCTAAACAATTGCCCCCGGGATTGTTGGAGTCCCCTTTCTGGGAACTCGGAAGGACAATGGCCCCTGGAGCCCTCGGGGGCCCTAAAGCATACATGTCCCCGACGTTGGAGTCCCTCTTGGACTCAGAAACAGCGGAAGCGCTGAGGAGTGACCCGCGGGGACGCCCGCACTCACCGGCTGGTTGGGAGGCGGCGTCTCCTCTCTGTGGTGTCTCCTCTGCTCAGCACTTGCGGGGGGGGGTCATTCTCTGGAGGCTGCAGGGCTCTCCCTCAGTCATGGGAGCCCCGCCATACCAGATGCCCTGCTTCACCCGGCCCCCCATCTCGAGCCGGGAGATAGGAATGGAGCCTGCGAGGCTCCGGGCTCTTTCTTCCTCCGGGGCAGCTTCCCCCAATCAGCACGCGGCAGCAGACGGGACTTCCCTTCCAAACCAGAAGTCCCGCCCAGAGTCAGGCACGACGGTGCCTGACTTCCTGTGTTCGGCGCGAGGGCCGCAGCGGTGATTACCTTCTCGGAAAATGAGGGGTGGGCACCCTCGGAACGCAAAATAAGAGTAGAAACGGGGTGGGAACCCGTTAAGGTGCCTTTAAAGAGGGGTGGCACCCTTAAATAATTATATGGCGATTAAGGGACCAAATACGAAGACGCAGGGTGGGCACCTGCGCACTGAAGGCCTCAATGGGGGGATCCCTCACGCCGGGATTCTCTCTAGCACCGCGCTGCACGGGCCCACGCACTCCTGCTCAGCTGGGCAAGGGAAATGTAGCGCTTCCAGGCGCTAGAGGCAGCCACAGCCCTGGGGCAAGGGCAAAGGCGCATCAAAAGGTCCTGGAGGTCAGGGAGGCAATGCAGGGCCCAGGGCCCAGCACATAGGGCACTCCAGCAAGGAGACAGTCCCCATGGCGGTCCCTCCTGGACCCCACCATCAGCAAGGCCCCCTCTGTCAGGAATCAAAAAGTCCCCCAGTAATCCTAGGCAGCAGGGCCCAGGGAGGCAAGCCTTCCCCTGGGCCCCAGCAGCAGCACGGCCCTGGTAGATTCAAGTTGAGCACAAGAACATTTTACAGGAGGTCACAGCCTCTTTTTATACACAAAATCCCTTTCTCTATAGGGTGCAGGGTGGGGGAGAAACCAGACGCAGCTAGTTTTGGAGCACTCTGTTGCTCAGCCCCTCTCCCCATTCACTGGCCAGGCTAGGGTCATCAGTCGCACCACAGGGGGCGGAGCCAGCATTGTGTGGGGAAAGCCCAGCCCTATTCAGGTCCCAGGTGCACTCCTCCCTCACATCAATCATGCAGATCTCTCCACTCACCACCGGGACAGACCCATCCTGAGTCCTGGAGCCAGGCTTACCAGCCAGCTCCAGCCAATTCACATAAATTTCACAGACATGCCAACTAGAAGTGGCACTTCCACACTAGCCACATGAACGCCGCACACATCATCGCGCAGCATTCGATCTCACGAGTTCGCACATACCAAACTCAACCTCGCACTCCCCACGCATCAGGAATTACCATGGACACACACATTCCCCGTGCATTCCTATGGGAGGGCAGGCCAATCTCACACACGCACTCAGAGAGCGCACACACTTTATACTGCGCCACAGTGCTAAAGTGCGCAAAGACCAGAAATCATTACACTGATATAACATTAAAAGGCAAAAAGTTGAGGGGTGAACCTGCCAGAAGGGCCAAGTCCAACAGTGTCCAACTAGAAAAGACAGATAGGATAATAACGAGGTGCGAAAGGACGTTCCTGTTCAGGGACAAAACGGGCAAAGGGATACATGCTAGCTAAAAGTCCAAAAATAAACTCGGGCAATGCAGTCCAACCTGCCAGAGGGTTCTTCTTTCCTGTGTCCATCTAGAGCCTCACAGGCAGGCTCCTATCGTTCATCACAAAGAAACCCCAAACAAATCCTCGAGTGGGACTTATGCTTGCCGTAACTCTTGAAGAAAACACAACCTGGGCCTCTTTCACCAAGTGCAGTCTTTCTTTCTGAACAGAGCAAAGCAAACTGTTCCAAGCTCTCAACAAGTTCAGTCCAGTGTCTCGCTCAGTACCCCAGGCAGGGCTCTGACAAACCCTACTACTCAAGTCTTTCCCTATCTCCTACCATCTTCACCTGGGGGACCGTGTTGTTTTCTGGGCCACAGGATGTATCGAGCATGGCCAGGCGTTTCCTGATCAGGGAACAACACAGGGGAAGGTGCATCTGTGGCAACAGGAGTATCATGAACCTTTCATACAACTGCAGGGGCAACAGAATCCGGGGTAATCACTGGTTCAGATGACAAAATCCTTCCGAGTCCGAGGCTCCTTGTCTTTGCCCTTCTTCTGTCTCTAGGGCGTCGGAAAAGGGAACAAAATCAGGGGCTCCTTCACTCTCCTGGGTCAAAATGCCTTCCTGCTTCTGCTGATCATAGGGACGCGAGAGGGGCAGTCGCTTAAGGTGTGACGCGTGAATCCAGTGTCGCTTGCCGTCCACCTTTACCGCCGTCCGCGTGGCCAGGAGGATTTGGTAGGGTTTGGACCACCAAGGGTCCAAGCTGGAGTTCCGCTGGTAATTCCTGACCAGTACGCAATGGCCCGGTTCCAACCGATGTCCAGGACCCTCGGGCAGGGGCTGCAATACTGCTGATACCTGTTGATGAATGGAACGAAGATCTTTAGTCAAAGCATACAGGTAATCTGACAACATAGGATATTCAATATCGTGGAACGTTCTAGGTCTCGGGACACCCCAAACATTGGCTGGTCACCCAAAGATGACCTCATAACGTGACAGGCCAGATCGGGAGTGTGGAGTACCTTGCAGGGACATCAAAGCTAAAGGTAAGGCATCGTGCCATTTTACCCCGGTACCCTCCTGAATTTTGGCCATTTTCAATTTCAATATCCCATTATATTTCTCAACCAGCCCTGCCGACTGTGGGTGACATGCGGCATGAAATTTCTGCTTAATTTGTAATCCATTACAAACGTGTTTGACCAGTTCTGCATTAAAATATCCCCGTTATCTGTCCAGATCACCCGAGGCAATCCGTAACGCGGGAAAAACTATTTTATCAGGGCTTTCGCTGTGGTCAAGGCGGTGTTTTCTTTGGTCGGGTAGGCCTCCACCCACTTGCTAAAAGAGCATTCCACAACTAGGACGTACTTCAAGTTATTTACACGCTCCACTTGGATATAATCCTTTTGGAGCACCTCAAAAGGCAAGGATGGTGGTGCAAAATTCCTACTGAGAACGGGTTCCCTGCCTCCCGGATTGTGTCGTAAACAGATCATACAATATCGAACAACATGAGCAGCAGTCTTGGAAATATTAGGATTATTCCACACAGGATCCAAAAGTGCACAGATGCCTTTCGCCCCGATGTGTGCTGGGCCATGTGCCATGGTCACTACAGCATTAACCAGTGCATTGGGTAACAACCACCTCTGTTTTTCTGTTAAATCAACCCAACAGTTGTTTTCATCTAGCCTCCGCACTGCCTCCTCCCAATGATCCAATTCAGCTGGTGTGCCTTCTTTCTGTATCTCTCGGACACTTTCCATAGTGTTATCGAACATTTCTGTTTCCGAAACCCATCTAGCAGAAGTAGTGACAAACATTGAAGAAATTTTTGATTTCGCTGTCTCCTTTGCCACCTGACCAGCGAAAGCATTTCCCTCACCTACTGTATCCACCACTGCCTTGTGTGCGCTGCATTTCACTATAGCCACCTTTTGTGGTAACGTTAATGCTGTTAATAACCGCAAAACCCCGCTCTGCCCACAGCCGTCCAAAACTATGAGCCACACCAAAGGCGTATCGGCTGTCCGTGTAAATGTTTACTCTTAATCCTTCACTCAATTCACAGGCTCGAAACAATGCTATTAACTCCGCCGCCTGTGCTGACTGGTAGGGTACTCGAGAAGCCTCAACTACAGTGTGGAGGGTCGTGATTGCATATGCAGCTGTTGTTGTGCCATCTGGTAACTTGAAACAAGAGCCATCCACATACAATTCCCCTTGGGGGTCAGATAGAGGAATGTCTGTGAGATCTACCCGTCCCTTCGTCTCTTCTTCGGTCCGAAATATACAATTGTGTACATCATTGGTTTTTTCGTCCAAAGGGAGGGGTAGCAATGTGGCAGGGTTCAGAGTGGCACACCGCTTAACTGTAATGTGAGGAGCAAACAAAGTCAATTCATATCCAGTAAGGCGTGCACTCGTAAGGTGCTGTGTTTTTGTTTTATTCAATAATGTGTCCACAGCGTGCAGTACCATCACTGTGAAGTCAGTATTCAAAACGAGCCCTTCCGACTGCCGAATGGCCACCGCAACTGCAGCCGTAGCCCTCAAGCAGCTAGGAAGGGCTCTGGCGACGTTATCCAACACCGCCGAGAAATAGGCACAAGGTCTCTGCTTACCACCAAATCCTTGTGTTAACACAGAAAGCGAACAACTGCCCACCTCGTGCACATAAATTACAAAAGGTTTTCGGTAGTCAGGAGTACCCAAGACGGGTGCAGAGAAAAGCGCAGATTTCAAAGAATCAAAGGCTTTCTGACACTCATCAGTCCAAGGCAAGGGTTCATGCACGTCTTTAGTACTTAGATACAGAAGAGGTTTAGTAAGAAGAGAAAAATTGAGAATCCATTGCCGACAGTAAGAGGTTATGCCTAGGACTGCACGAACATCACGCTGAGTACGAGGTACAGACATATTAGAGATGGTAGGCACACGTTCAGGAGTTAGTCTCCTCCCCTCTTTCGACAGTAGATGACCAAGATAAGTCACCTCCTGTCGACAATATTGGAATTTGAAGAGGGACACCTTATTACCATTGGTGGCCAAATGGGACAAGAATTTAACAGTAGCTTCTTTGCAGCCCTCTTAAGTATCGGAAGCCACCAATAAATCGTCGACATACTGAAGAAGGACATTACCAAGGGGCAGCGTCAATTCATCCAATAGAGCCTTCAAAGCTTGGCTATAAATTCTAGGGCTCTCGGTGTACCCCTGGGGAGCACGGCAAAATCCAAAACTACGGCCAGATAAGGAGAAGCCAAAAATATGACGGGTATCTGGATGGATCGGAATGCTAAAGAAAGCATTCTTCAGATCAATAACCGAGAAATACTTTGCATTGGGAGGAATCATAGTGAGAATAGTAGTGATGTCAGAAACCACCGGATACTGTGGTACCACTATCTTATTTATTTCTCGCAGGGCAATTACAAAACGATATGTCGGGATCATAATCGGGATCATTTCCAACCGGGGTCTGTTTTAAGATTGGTAATATAGGACTGTTGCATATATTAGCAGCTGTCTCTTTCACTACACCCTTATCACTCAAATCCTGAATAATAGCAAGCAGGGCTCGCTCACCCACCGGTGAAATTTTGTACTGAGGTATACGTGGTAAACGAGCATTTGGCTTCAAAGTAATAGAAACTGGAGGGATCTTCAATAGTCCTACATCTGTGTCCCAAGTAGACCATAGTGTGGAAGGGATAGCTGCAAACTAAGGCGGGAGAGGGTAGTTTTTAGCAAAACATTGTAACGTATGTTCACCAGGAGATTGGATAGATAAATAAATAGCATCAGGGGAAAAATGGATTTTCGCATGCAACTTTTTCAACAGATCTAAACCTAATAGATTCTCCCCACAATGTGAAGTCAACAAAAACGGGGAGTCCACTGTCACAGGACCAATAGTGAATGGTATAGGTTTAGATATGGGGCTCACTACCGGTATTCCAGAGAATCCTACCGAAACATTATTCTGCCCGGACAGAGCAGCCCCAGGGACCAGCAAACGAGAAATGGAATTGTTCATTGCACCCGTGTCAACTAGGAACTTTTCAGATGTCCCCATTATCCGCCCCTTTACGTAAGGGCCTTGCTGATCAACTGGTACTGCCACCTGGTCCCTACTCCGTCCCGGGCTATCCTGTTGGTAAGCATACCCCTCATTTCCATTGACCACACAATCCTCATTGTAGTACTGCCTACCTCTGGGGTGATCAAAACAGTTCTTCTCGGAGTCGCTGTGAGCGATCTCCTCTCTCCGCATATCACTCCGATCCACACCTCCCCGTCCTCGTCCTCTTCCTCTCACTGCCCCGTTCTGTGCTAGTAGCAAAGGACACTGAGCTCTCCAATGGCCCTCTTGCTTAGGCGCACTGGTTTATTTCCAGAGCGACAGCTGGTCCACCGCTTCCTCGTCCAGTTCCCACCCCCCTCGGGACGGAACCACTACTGCCTCTCTCCTTTCCCCGTCCCCGAAAGACCTGCTGCAGTAATACATATGTTTTAAGGTCCTTCGCCTTTTTCTCTGACTTATCCTTACTCTCATTTTCTCTGTGTTCATAATACTGGGCCATACTTAATATAACTGAAGGTGTAGACGTAGTCCAGGTGCTCTCGGCAGCTTGTAGCCGCGTGGAGACTTCTGGCAGCAGATTCGTCACAAATCTGTTAACAAACAACCGTATGCCTCCTTCTTGTGATGAATCCTGTCCACTGAAATCAATAAACACACCCTCGTATCTAGTGAAAAAATCCGAAACGCTTTCATCTTTCTTTTGTTTACACGCTGTCCATTTGTCCCAATCCACCTTACGGGGTGGAATTAAGTTATTATTCGTCCCGGTAAAGCCAATACCTCCGGTCTCGGCTTATCTCCAGGTTTTCGATCTTTATCCCAACCCTTAATTTGGTCCCAAGTCCCTCCCAGCTCTACAGCATGGTCGTGGTTGTGCACCTGACGCCATACATCAACGGGGACTAGCAATCCAAAAAAAACTCTATGTGAGCTAAGGTCATGACAGCTGAAGCCGCTGCCTCAGTAAGCTCTTTATAATAAGCTGTAGGATGTTTACGGGGGTCAGGAAGTTGTGATTTTAGTGAGCTAACTTCACTCCTTTTCCAAAGGGTATAAACCCATTGCTCTTGGAAACGGGCTTCCACGCCAGGTCTGGTTACTATATTCTGATCATTGCGCAATTCCGGTATTTCACGATGATAGATGGGATGAACTTCCCTCATGGGGTGCTGAGAGTCCCAATTCGGACATTTCAACTGCAGCCGTTCTCTGTATTTTAGTAAAATCTCCACATTTCTATATACTTCCTGTGTTTCCAAGTCAAATTTATGAGCTCGATCCCTAATATCATACAATACTTATGGGGCCTGGCCTCCCGGGAAACAAAGTTCCCAGAGGGAAATAAGACGTAGAGCCATGTTCTCTAATGCATATTGTTGCATAACTGGTTCATAATCTCGGAGGGTACTCCATATATCAGTTAAAGTGTATATCGGATTTCGCATCCACTGGGAAGACTGATCGGCAATCCTCTGTTTCTCTTCTTCCCCTACTGCTGAACGAGTAAACAATCTCCGTGCGTCAAGATCACCCGGAACGCGGGAGGGGGTAGCCAGGGCTGGAGTCGAACTGGAAGACTGAGCAGCCCAAGCGGATGTAGGGGGAGACAAGACAACCGTGGACGTCGTGGGAGATGCCAAAGCATCCGGCCACAAAGTAGCCGTTCCAAATGCTGAGGGAGACAAAACGGGAGGCCCCCCCAAGGGGAGCGGGGGAAGAGGAGACAGCAGGCACCGAAGCCGCTGGAGCCGAAGTGGGGGTCAGAGGGACCGCAGGATATATACGCTGTGGGGCATTGGGGGGGAGGTGGACGTGTGTCCAATAAATCTTCTATCTCATCTACCGCCTCAGACCGCTTCACATAACTTTTATCTACCTGTAGTCTGAACTACTGGACTCACCGGAGCGAGACCTGGACTCTGAACCATGCAGACCCCCCTTGACTCACGGGACCGAGGCCTGGACCCTGAACTAAGCAGACCCCCGGGATTCCCGGGATCGAGGCCTGGACTCTGAACCAACAGACCCCCGGGACTCACAGGACCAAGGCCTGGATCTTGAACCAAGCAAACCCCCTGGACTCAAGGGATCGAGGCCTGGATTCTGATCTGAGTAGACCCCCCTGGACTCACAGGACCGAGGTGTGGACTCTGAACCGAGCAGACCCCCCTGGACTCACAGGACCAAGGCGTGGACTCTGAACCGAGCAGACCCCCCTGGACTCACAGGACCAAGGCGTGGACTCTGAACCGAGCAGACCACCCTGGACTCACAGGACCGAGGCCTGGACCCTGAACCGAGCAGACCCCCCTGGACTCACGGGACGGAGGCCTGAACCCTGAACCGAGCAGACCCCCCTGGACTCACAGGACCAAGGCGTGGACTCTGAACCGAGCAGACCCCCCTGGACTCATAGGACCAAGGCGTGGACTCTGAACCGAGCAGACCCCCCTGGACTCACAGGACCGAGGCCTGGACCCTGAACCGAGCAGACCCCCCTGGACTCACGGGACGGAGGCCTGAACCCTGAACCGAGCAGACCCTCCTGGACTCACGGACCGAGGACTGCTCCCTAAACCAAGCAGACTCCCCTGGACTCACGGGACCGACGCCTGGACCCTGAACGGAGCAGACCAACCTGGACTCACGGACCGAGGCCCCCTGGACCCCTGAACCGAGCATATCCCCCTGGACTCACGGGACCTAGATATGGACTCTGAACCAAGCAGACCTCCTGGGACTGACAGGGCCAAGGCCTGGACTCTGAATTGAGCAGACCCCCCTGGACTCACGGGACCAAGATCTGGACTCTGAACCGAGCAGATCCCTCTGGACTCACGGGACCGAGGCCTGTACCCTGAACCAAGCAGACTCCCCTGGACTCACGAGACCGAGGCCTGGACCCTGAACCATGCAGACCCCCTGGACTCACTGGACCGAGGACTGGACCTTGAACCGAGCAGACCCCCTGGACTCACGGGAACGAGTTCTGGACTCTGAACTGAGCAGACCCCCTGGACTCACGGGACGGAGGTCTGGACTCTGAACTAAGCAGACCCCCCTGGACTCACAGGACTGAGGCGTAGACACTGATCCATAGCAGGTCCCCTTGCATGCACGGGACCAAGGCCTGGACCCTAAACCAAGCAGCTACCCCTGGACTCACGGGATCGAGGCCTGGACTCTGAACTGAGCAGACCCCCCTGGACTCACGGGACCAAGGCCTGGACTCTTGTTTGACTTGGCCCTTTCTGCAGGGTCATCCCTAAACTTTTTGCCTTCCTCCTATATTCTCTCTGACCTGTTTTTGTTGGTATAATGACTCTGGGCACTTTACCACTGCTGATCAGTGTTAAAGTGCATATGCTCTCCCTACTGTAAAAAATGTATATGTGACTAGCTTTCCCGTTGCGCGTTGCTGCGATCTCAGAAGAAAGGACATTTAAGGAAACTTGTTATGATAACATTCAATTTACATTGTGTCATTTTTATTGAAACTTATTCATTTTAATATGGAAAACATTTTAACGTATTGTTTTAATTCTGTTTATTTGTTTGAGTGCTTGTGGATACATAGTATTTTTTGTTTTTCCGTCCGGTGCGTACACAAATAAATCAGAAGGTTTTCCGACGCGTGAGCTGGCCACATACAGTTGTCCATGTGAGAAGCACGGATTCTCCAAATAGTCCACACACTTGCAGCGATTGTCCTTGTGCTTTGTTGATGGTCATTGCAAAAGCGAGTCGCACCGTAAACTGTAAACGTTCAGTATTGGAAAGATTAGGAGGGCCCTGGGGGGACTGGGGGACAATATTTAACAAATTATTTTTTATTTTTTATTTTGCCAGAAACCTTTGCGGGAGTGTACTCAACAACTTTTAACAATTTTTAATTTTTTTAATTTATTTTATTTATTTATTTCTTTGCTGCCAGAAACCTTCGCGGGAGTGTACTCAACAACGTCCCAAAGTTTAATGGCGATCTGATGAATGGTGTAGTAATGCACAAAGGACAAACAGGCATACTTTTGATTTTATATTTATAGATTGGTTTCCATGATTGGCTTATTTGGTTTACTGTCAGACCCAGTAAAGTGCACCAGGAGTGCCAGGGCTTGTAACTCCAAAAGCTGCTTGTGGGCCTGCAGCACTGGTTGTGCCACCCACAGAAGCAGCCTTGTAAAATGTGTCTAGGGTATGCCATTGCAGAACCTGCGTGCAGTCTGGTACTGTCATGCTGGCTGGGCAAGTGCACACACTTTCCAGCCCCTACAGCTCCCCTTTACTTCATGTGAGTCACCCCTATGGTAGACCCAAGGGCAGGGTGCATAGTAAGCATAAGGTAGGACAAGCCTTGATGTGTGTGGCATGTCCTAATAGTGAACTACAGCCATTTTCGTTTTTCACTATTGGAACGCTACCTGTTCTCATAGGCCAGAATGGGCTGCTGGAATTATTACACTCTATAATCCCAGCAGGCTCAGGGAACATGGTAGAAAGTCAAGTTTGGTATGCCTGAACTCAGCATAATAAAATAAATCTTTTTAGTAAAGTTTATTTTAATATCCTGTGTTCGCAAACACCACTTCAGCCCGCCTCTGCTCTTATGTGCATTTGCTGTCTGGTTTCTATGTGTGACATGGCTGGGGAATTCCAGGAGACAGGCTGGGGCTGCCAGGTGGTGAATAGAGATATTACACCAGGATGGGTGGGGGAGTGCCCCTTGACCCTGAATAGGGCTGTGCTCTTCCACCTCAATGCTGGCTCCGCCCCTTGGGGAGCGGCTGATGTCTCTGCCCTGCACCTTGTGAAGAGAGAGGGGAAGACTGTCAACAGAGTACTCCTGGACTGTACTTGTCACCACAATGCTGGCTCCACCTCCTGCAGGGCGTCTGATGTCCCTGCCCTGCTCACTGAAAGGATAAGCCAGAGTCTGCGAAACAAAGTGCTCAGGGACTGGACTGGATTAGGCAAAGATTTTGGGCTAGATGTAGGTAGCCCAATACCGGTCGGTAACGGCCGAAATTACCGATTTTTGGCCGTTACTGACCGATATCGGGCATTTGGGATGTAGGGGACCCAAAAACATCCAAATACATTTACCGATTCGGTAAATATACCGAATCTGTAAATTTTCCGAATCGGTAAAGTTTCTGAATCGGAAACTTTACCGAATCGGTAAATTTACCGATTCGGAAATTAAGAAATGAAAAAAATGAATTTTGAGATGTAGGTAACCTTTTAAATACCGAATTTGCATGAAATTCGGTATTTAAGAGTCGGTATTTACCATGGATTGAAATCAGGTGGTAACCAGGTGCAGGCTATAAAAAAGGCCCCAAAATGCAACAGTTTCACCAGAATTGCGGCATTCTATGTCATTGCGAGGCGGCTACGGCTACAGGCAGAAGGAGAGAGGGTCTGGAGGAGGGAGGAGCAGGTGTACAGGCAGAGGATCACTCTATTCCAGCTAACTGAGCCAGAGATCCTACAAAGGTACAGGCTGGCTCCCCAAACTATCCTGGACCTTGTCAGGGACCTCCACCCACTGTTGGACCATCCAACCCCAAGGGCGCACGCCATCCCACCCCATGTGCAGGTGCTGTGCAGCCTACACCTGCTTGCATCTGTGAGTTACCAAAGTGTGGTTGCTGCGGTAGGTGGGGTGTCCCAGAGCTGTCTGTCCCGTTTCTATAAAAATTCCTTGATGCCATGTTGCAGAGAATGCATCACTACATCAGCTTCCCTGCAACGCATGCAGAACTGCTCAGGACAAAGACAGACTTTTATCAGATGGCGCATTTCCCAAACATCGTTGGCTGTATTGATGGTACCCACATACCAATATGCCCGCCTGCTGCCACAGAGTACATTTATCGGAACAGGAAGTCCACCCACACCATAAACGTACAGGTGATCTGTGATTCCAAGTACATGATCACTGACATAGTAGCCAAATTCCCCGGGAGTACCCACGACTCCTACATCTTCCAAAACAGTGGGATCTACGCACGCCTGACAGCGGGCGAATTCGGCGAAGGATACTTGCTAGGTAACACACTGTGTGAAACTCCCTTGATATGTATTGCAGATGGATGTGTGTGTGTGCATGTGAGTAATGTTTTTTTCTTCCTACAATTAGGGCACAGTGCATATGCCCTCCGGCCCTTCATCCTCACACCCTACCTCAACCCTACAACACCAAGCCAGAGGAGATACAACAGGGCACACAAAACAACCCGAAACATTGTGGAGCGCACCTTTGGTATGTGGAAGAGCAGGTTTCGCTGCCTTTCTTAAGAGTGGAGGGGCCCGCCAGTACACACCAATCACCTGCTGCAAGATGATTGCAGGCTGTGCAATGCTGCACAACCTTGCGGTCAAGAAGGGCACCGAAGTGGATATCTCTGATTATGAGGACCATGATGACGAGGAAGCAGTGCCTGAACCACACACATCTGGAGTTGCAACACCAACTGATGGCAGACACAGATGGGAAGAGATCACACGCAACTTCTTTTAAGTAAGTAAAGCCACACAGACAGGTGGAATATGCACCCAATGTAGTTTAATTGTGTAATGACATAGGTTTCTAAAGCACAAATGTGCAACAAAAAGCATTTAACTTCAATGATGTCAGTCCTGGTTCACTTCACCATGAAGTCTGAGTTTATACAGCGCCTGGTTACACTAACCAGTGTGTCCCCGCGCTATTCAGTAGCCTCAGCAACCCCCCAATACAGCTCACAAACCTAATGCATCTAGCACCTTTGGAAAAAGTATGTTTTGAGTTCCCTGCGAAAGACAGCCTCCGAGGGCTCCGTGCGGAGTTTGAGAGGGAGAGTATTCCAACTACGGGCCGCCAGGAGGTGGAAAGATCTGCCACCCATCATGGCCCTACTGGTCCTCGGGATGCACATTAGGCCAGCACCCTCAGACCGCAGAAGCCGAGTGGGCTTGTACGGAATGAGCAAGTTCCACAGGACGCTAGGACCATTCCCATGAGCGATCCGATGACTAATACAAAGGACTTTAAACTGGATGCGCTCCATGATCGGCAGCCAGTGCAGCATCTCCAAGGCCTTTTTGGAGGGAGATCTTCTAGGCAGCATCAATACCAGACGTGCGGCAGCATTTTGAATATGCTGCAGTCGCTGGAGACAACTCGCATTAGCTCCCATGTATAGGGCATTCCCGTAGTCCAGCCTGGAGGTAACCAGGGCGTGGACCAGGGCCCTCCTAGCTGACAACGGGAGCAAATCGAGCGTCTTCCTCAGACTGCAGAGAATGCCAAAGCAAGTTCCGGCCACACGTATAGTATGATACTCGAAAGACATTTTCGAGTCCATCCAAATGCCGAGATTCTTAACCTGATCTTTAGGTACAGGTAGAGGGCCCAAGGTCTGAGGCCACCATGCAGATGTCCAAACAGACAGAGATGTGCCTACAATTAGCACCTCCGCCTTGTCCCCGTTTAATCTGAGACAGTTATTCGACATCCAGCCGGCCAGGTCCTGAAGACAAGACGCAAATTGTCTGGCTGCATGCTCAGCTGGCTGTGACAGAGCCACAACCAGCTGAGTGTCATCAACGTAGGTCACCACAACCACCCCATGTTTCTCCGTGATCAATGCCACCGGAGCAACATAAAGGTTGAATAGGGTGGGGCTCAAACTAGAACCCTGCGGGACTCCCTGATTCAGGGCAATAGCCTTTGACCTATGAGGCCCCTGCTCAACACAAAAACTATGTTTGTGGAGGAAGGATTCCAGCCATTGCCACGCCTTCCCAACGACTCCACCTTTCCTCAGACGCTGTAGCAAAGTGTGGTGTGCCACAGTGTCAAAGGCGGCGCTGAGATCAAGAAGAATCAGTGCCGCTGTCTGACCCTCATCCACATGTTTCCACAGCATCTCCGTGGAGTAACGCCGACTCCGTAGAATGGAGGGCGTGGAAACCTGCCTGAGTAGGATGTAACAGTCGGTGAGTTTCAATATGAGCCGAGAGTCGTTGATTAACCAATTTTTCCGCTATTTTAGAAAAATAGGGAAGGAGTGAAATAGGCCGTAGGTTGCTCAATTGGGTTATGCTAATCTGAGATTTCTTCTTAAGTGGAAGTACCACAGCTTGTTTCCAAACTGTCGGTACCCTACCAGAATCAAAAGACAGTGTAAGAAGATGCCTGATGTACAGCGCTAGCGTCTCCATGTTACCTCTTAAAATGTTGGCTGGGGCCGGATTTCTAGGAGAGCCAGATTTTACACCTCCAGCAATTTTGATCAATTGGTCCACGTCCGGGGCCATAAAAGCACACAGACTGTCTATATCCAGAGGTCCCTCCCCCAAGGGCTCTTTGCCATCGGAGCAAGCTCTGGCCGCAGTGGGAAAGGTAGAGTAAGTATCCTGTACCTTATTGTGGAAAAAGTCAGCTATCTGATTGCAGGATTGCACAGAGGCCACCACTCATTCTTCAAAAGAGGTCAGTGAGGATAACTCTTTGTACACTACAAAAAGTTCCTTAGCAGAGTAATCAGCCTTGTCAATCCGCTCAGTGTAATAAGCTGAGCGAGTTTTCCTTATCAAGGCATGATCCCCTCTAAGGCTCAATTTGTACGTCCTCTCATGGTCTGGCATGTACCCCTGTCTCCAGGTTCTTTCATGACGCTTGCAAGCTGTCTTAGCCATTTTTAAATCGTTATTAAACCACTCTGCGGATTTAGTTCGCCGCGTGGGTCCCTTGTTAGACCAAGGGGCAGTTTTATCAAGGGCTGGTTACGAAGGTCCAGTGCTTCACAGGCCCCATCAATGGTTGAGCCAAGTCTTTCCGGTGCCCCCCCCCTGTACCAAACTGGCCCTAAAATCTACTGGGGAAAACCTAGCCCATTTCCTCTGTTTTTTAGAGGGGCCACCCCCTTTCCCTGGGTTAATTCTCATGGAGCAGCTGATTTGAAATGGCACCAGAAAATGGTCCGTCCAGACCATTGGTTCAGGAGAATCAATTTTAAGAGTGTCCCAATTACAAAAAATGGGGTCTAATATATGTCCAAGCTGATGTGTGGGTAATTCAGATTTCAGAACTAGTTGCAGAGTTAGCAAATCATTACGAACCCCTTGGGCCAAGATATTCGAGGCATCATCGAAAGGCAAATTAATATCTCCCAACAGAAGGAATTTCTCATAGCGCATGGCCGGGGACAATATATTTTGTAAAATTCGGTATTTTAGAATCGGTAAGATCAGATTACCTACATCTGGGCCTTTGTGTATAAAAGTAGGAGCCCTGCTCCTAAGAAATCAGATCCTGCTTTTGAACCAAGAAGAAATCTCTGCCCGAGGAGGAGGAACCGGGAAAGCTGAAGGAGGAATACTGTCCCTATCCTGGGGAATTGGCCTGCAGTGGTTGCCTTGCTGCCAAAGGAGAGAAGGAACCCACAGAAACTTGTTTTATTTTACTAAAAAGACTTGTGCTCAAAACGATCTCCAAGGGCCTGGAAGCGAGCTTGCTCCCTGAACTGAGCCCCAGCCTTTGCTAGGAGCTGCTGTATTGCCTGTGCCCGTGCCTGCTGGAACCGTGGTCAAGTGTGGCTGCCGCCCTGCACCGTGTGACTCCGCTGCTCTTGAAGCGGTAGTTCGCACCGTACCCAACTGGGCCGCGCCGCACCGTGCTCCTCCTTTCCCCTTTGTGCGATTCGCACCACCACTGCACCCAGCCACCACGGACTACGGAAATGTTTCGCCAGCGAGATACGACTCATACGATCCAAGCATACTCAGTCCGCACCCCACTGACACCCTGCGAGTCCGCGCTGCACTGCCAGGGCCGCCCAGTACGTTGCGTACGGGCCGCTAGTGCCGCACTGTCTGGCTCAGAACAAGCCTCTTCCCAGCCAGGTACGGTTCGTACGCTGCCAGCGCACCGGACCACATGGTCCGCCTAAGCTCCTGAAGTCGTGCCACCCAGTACGTCTGTACAACTTGTTGAAACACCGTGCCGCCCACTCCAGAAACCGAAGGTACGGCTCGAACGCCGCCACCAGTCACGAACACCGCTGAGACCCGGACCGCACCGCATCAAAACCCTGTGACCCCTTCCGCTCCACGCCGCGCTCAGACGTGCCGCCCCGAGCCAGGACCCCAACGTAGAGGGGCCGCCCACTCTCCCAGGCTGTTCTTTGACCCACACACCGCCGCCGAGCCGGACGCTCCCCAAAAGGTACTGTGTCCCACTCCGCACCGTCAGTGCGTACGCTTTGGGCCGGACGGGCCCCAACGAGTGTGCCTGCCTTGTTTTTCCCTTTATTATATTATATAGGGGGGGTTTACCCAGTAAAGTCACTAGGGACCTGGGGGCTGTATGATACCGAATAGGGGGTCCCAGTGAGATAATATCTCAAGTACACACACAAAAATCGCTTTTGAACACACAATATTAACAAATCACAAACTAATGATTCAACACATTGTTGTTTATTCACAATGTGCTTGTTTCACATTTCTTATGCCAAATTCATAACAAAATTGTTAAAGTGCCCCAGGGGAAGGGAGGGTGAGGGACAGTGTTTGTGTGGGAAAAGGATGTGAAAGGTAGGTCATTGTGACATTAATATCAATATATGATTATTCAACAGTCAATAAACCTGGCTTCAAACCTCTGAGCCAGCACAATGGATGAGTTATTAATGCTCAAATTCGAAAAGAAACCATGATATCGATGCTACTATTTAATAATTGGAAATGGTGGTTACATCGACTGGTGAATGGAAAAAGCTGTCGACGTTTCGACCCCAAATTTATACTGGTAGGTATACGTCACACCTTAGAGTGGGGTCTTCATCAGGACCAACGAGCCCTGGGGAACACTGGTTTCTCTATGAGAAAAATTGAATAAAATAGTGTATTATATTTACAGTGATAGCCAATCAAAGTTAAAACGGGCGCACAAGACCGCCACACCGAAGAATAAAAAGAACATAAATGTATTCACCATGGAAAGTTGGGCAGAAAGCTCACAACTGGAACGGGAGAATGGGGAGCGTCACTAGATCCAAATGAAATTGCAAGGATCAATATATGTCAGATCAAATAAATTCTCTAGCGAGGAAACACTTCCAAGTGATGTCAGAATGATCATCAAATTACTAAAAGGAGAATTGGAGGACATATTAATAAAATGCTCCTTTAATTCATTACTGAGACAGTGAAAAAAACTGAGCCGACGCATTTGTGAACTATTATATAAATTAATTCACCTATGGCACAGATAGTACCCGAAGGGTACTAAGTAGACGCACTCTTGAACTATTACATAAATTGGTAACCAAATGGGTGGTAATTACTCTCACAATAGGATTTTATCTCTACAGAGGAAACTAATAAAAACCAAAATGGGTCCAGGACCGATTCACACCATACTGAAGGCTTTTGTGCTAGTCCCAATACAGTCTTGACACACCAAATAGACAACATGCTAATCACAAAGTAGATAACATGCTAATCACAAAGTCATAAGATCCACAGTCCTAGGGGTGCTTGTTAGATAGGAAATGCATACCAGAAGGGTCAATAATGGCGCGTTGTCGCTGTGTTTGAAACAGTCCAAAATTCGCTTTTCTTTACAGACGCTTGTGATAACATCACAGTTCTATGCCAATAGATAAAAAACGGATAGTGAATTAAGGGACACATGTAGAAATGTCACCGATACCCAGTTTTTTGTCGCCGGTACAGACCACAGCCATCATTCAATGTCGGCGGAGGTATTCATTTTCAAAACGGAGCGCACTCACTCTAAAGAACCAAAAAATGGCGACAGTGAGGGATCAGCTCCACACAGCACATATTATAACTATACTTGCCTGCCGCAACACTGTTCAAAAAGGTGAAAGATTCTAACCTTCAAAAGCGGCAAAACGTTGTCAAACATCCAACTCGCTCGGTCACCCGATCCTCGCCCAAAACCACCAGTCGGCATACATTTGCTCGTACGGCGATGTACGCACTGACGTCAGGATGATAGGGAGAGAGGACCGACTCCGGAAACAACCGGAAGTGTGGTTTATGTGTTTGTTGTCATGACAATCGAACCGACTGCTAACTGCGGGGTCATTTGACAGCAGGCTAGAGGGCTATGGTCCCGTTATGTTCTTACATCAGAACATGGAATATCTGCATAGTTCTCGATTAATCATTTAGATCGAGTGTGTCAATGTTGTTGCCTGAATACATTAAATGTCTGACAACGATTAATATTTGACAAAGTGAAGATGACGATCTTTTATTTCAATTCGCAAAATGTGTATTCAATAGTATAATTTAATAGTATAATTTAACTGTTAACGGAGTGGTCAGGTCTAAATCATACATGCAGTGACCAAAGGGGCCGGCTCTTACTTCTTGATGAACCGTGTCATAATTATTCTCAGTAGATATTGGTATCTTATCATAACAACCCTTTGGAATCATTCAGTGGCCATCAAATAAGGTAGTATACAGATTAATTCATGCAAAATTCCTTGACCATAGAGGCATCACGCACCTCCTATGCAGAGGGGTGTAGGCGACTGTATACGTCTATGGATCTAGAACATCATGCACCTCCTACGCAGAGGGGTGTACATGATTTGACATGTCACGTAACATCCAGTATTTAGAAACTGCATTATTTGCGTGCACCTCTCGCAGAGGAGGGTGAAAACAAAAAATTTAAATTTAGGAACATGAATTGCTTAGCGCCGACGATTCAAATCAGGGAGTTTAACGTCCTAATCTTGCTAACTGGGCATGGCTACTCTCTGCCTCATTGAGTCCATTATTGATAGAGTCCAGGATAGCCATCCATTTAGATTCTCGTGTATTGAGGATTGTTGATATATCCCCACCTCTAGGGCCCAAGGTCACCTTTTCAAAAACCAGCCATTTTCAAAACTTCGGGGGTATGTCCATGTCTCTTGCAATGCTCTACCAGAGGGGCACCCAGAACATTACATCTGATTCTACTCCCATGCTGTAATATTCTGACCTTCACTTTTTGCTGTGTTTGTCCCACATATATCAGATCACAAGGGCATCGGATCACATAAATTACATTTACAGTATTACAGTTGGTATGTGATTTCAATGCATAGTTCCGACCTCTGTGTGTAAATTCTTTGGTTTGAATAGCAGTGGGGCAAGCAGCACAAGAGCCACATCTAGTGTGCCCAATGATGGGGGCCAGGTTCCACATAGATGCGATTGTGGGTGGTTTTGGGCAATCAAGAAAGGATCTAACCACTAAGTCTCTGATATTTTTGGCTCTTCTGAATGAATGTAAAGGGAGAGCATTCTGCTCAATATCGTCAGACACTAAGGTCCAATGCTTGTTAATGACCTTTTTAATATCATTACTCCGGGTGGAGAATGTGGTTACACAAATGAGACGTTCGAGGTTTTCCTTATTACTGTTCTGCGGTTGAAGAAGCACCTCTCGGGGATTGTACCAACCCCTCTTTCGAGCTCTTATAATCAGTCTCGCAGGATAGCCTCGATCTAAAAGGCGATTGGACAGTTCCTGTGATTCTTTGAGGTAATCATCTTTTTGGGAACAATTCCTACGAATGCGCAGAAACTGTCCCACCGGTAAATTATCCTTAAGACCCCTAGGGTGGTGGCTCCCATATTCCAAAAGGGAGTTCCTATCCGCTGGTTTCCTATATAGAGTAGTTTGCAAAATGTTTTCGTCCTCAAATATCATAATATCCAGAAATGGAATTTCCTTCGGGCTTGATTGTAAAGTGAAGTGGATATCGATGTTTTGTTCATTGAGCCATGTGTGGAATAACGTCAGACCAGTATGGGTCTCATTCCATATACATAGAACGTTGTCTATATATCGGACCCAAAGTGCCAAATGGGCACCAAAGGGATTGGTATCATTGAAAATAAATGTATTCTCAAAATCATCCATAAATAATATTGCCAAGTTGGGGGCAAATGTAGCCCCCATGGCCACGCCCTTTGTTTGGAGGCAGAATTCCTCCTGAAACATGAAAAAAAAAATCATCATGGCGATTTTGAGTAATTCCAAGAGGAAATTCGTTGGTACTGGGACAGGCGCGGTTCTTTGGTTAAGAGCCCTCTCCATACCTGTGATGGCCTCCAACTGGGGAATACTCGTGTACAGCGACACAATGTCGCATGTAACTAACAGTTCTTTAGTAGGTTCAAAAGGTCTTTGATCTATCAGATTAATTACCTGAGTAGTATCTCGAAGATATGTTCTAGTCTGACTGGTAAGAGGTTTTAAAAAGAAGTCAATATACTGACACAGTGGCTCGAGCATTGACCCGCATCCGGAAACGATGGGACGTCCGGGTGGGTTTGCCATATTTTTATGTACCTTGGGTAAGGTATAAATAGTGGCCAAGCGTGGATGGCTTTGATTCAAAAACTTAAATTCTTGCTCAGATAGAAAGCCTTCCTCTAAACCCCTCTGGGTGACTTGTAGGATTTCTCAGGCCAGATCTTTTGATGGGTCATTGTTTATTTTCTTATAGCTCACTCCATCTGAAAGTTGTCGGCGGATTTCATCTTTGTAGTTACTAACATCCTGAACTACAATAGCTCCCCCCTTATCTGCTGGTTTAATTACCACTTCCTTGTTATTCTTCAGGGAGATTAGTGCCTGTTTCTCAACTTCACTAAGATTGAATCTAGTGTATTTTGGTCTAGACAAAAGTTTATCAACATCTCTAGTTACCAGCTCTTCAAATGCAAGAATTTTGTTGCTCATGACATATGTGGGAGGGAAAAAGGTGGAGGGTTCTCTGAGACCTGTCACAGATGGTCTCCGTTGTATGGCAGAATTCCTAAAATAATATCGTAACCGAGTTTTTCCCTTTGACACGGTACATTTTCCCTGGGTAGTCGGACAGAGTGCGCAACGCGAAACAAAGAAGACAATATGCTTATTTAAAGAAAACTTTGCCTGAAGAATCTCGTGGCTCATTTTTAAGAATGTTATGATGGTCTTGTATTAAGCCTGCATAGATATATATATTTACATAAAGCCTACTTATTTTTTTATAAATCAGAGACTGGTGTCCATTTGTGGTGGGTCAACTAATTACTGCGTGTATTCATAAATGCTTAACTAAAAAGGCCCTTGTCTGCTCACGCCATGCAACCTAGAGGGTGAGCAGGGGTTATTCTACGGAGTAAGTCCCTTGCCCTGACTAGAGGAGAGGGTCCCTGCTCATCACAAGTACTTACCTGTGCCAACCAGAGACCCCCAAATCTAACAACTCTGAACCGAGCCGACCCCCCTGGACTCATGGGACCGAGGCCTGGACCCTGAACCGAGCAGACTCCCCTGGACTCACGGGGCCAAGGCCTGGACCTTGAACCGAGCAGACCCCCTTGGACTCACGGGGCCAAGGCCAGGACCCTGAACCGAGCAGACCCCCTTGGACTCACGGGGCCAAGGCCAGGACCCTGAACCGAGCAGACCCCCCTGTACTCACAGGACCGAGGAGTGGACCCTGAACTGAGCAGTCCCTACTGGACTCACCGGAGCGAGACCTGGACTCTGAACCATGCAGACCCCCCTGGACTCATAGGACCGAGGCCTGGACCCTGAACCGAGCAGGACCCCCCCCTGTACTCACGGGATTAAGGCCTGGACTCTGAACTGAGCATATCCCCCTGGACTCACGGGACCTAGAAATGGACTCTGAACCGAGCAGACCCCCCTGGACTCATTGGGCCAAGGCCTGGACTCTGAACTGAGCAGAAGCCCCTGGACTCCCGGGACTGAGGCCTGGACTCTGAACCGAGCAGACCTCCCTGGACTCACGGGACCAAGGCCTGGACTCTGAACCGAGCAGACCCCCCTGGATTCATAGGATCAAGGCCTGGACCCTGAACCGAGCAGAGCCCCCTGGACTCACGGGACCGAGGCCTGGACCCTGAACCGAGCAGACCCCCTGGACTCACAGGACCATGGCGGGACTCCAAAAAGTTTAACTTGTCGGTTAATTCGCTGCTTATATACCAGTCTCTTAGGATGGTCTGTTTCTGTGGGGAAGGAAGAGATGGAAACCCACCCCTCATGGGAAGGTGCGATCCCATTGGATGAGGAGGATGTCACCTCATCACCGGTGATAACTTGCTTCTCCTGGTTTATAATAATGCTGTCCTTAACCAGTGCTTCAGATCCGGACATTAGAAAAGGCGCTATAAGGGCCTGAAGCCGGACACGGTGCAGACCGGACCTACTCTCAGGTGAGACTTACCTGACGGAATAGCTCCTGCTGTGTCCCCCCCTGCACTTTATTTACACAGATTCTGGCTGCAGCTGTATTTCTGACTCTGATTTATACCTGATCCCTTTACTTTTGATTCCACTGTTATGTGATTTGAGTTTCATGCATAAAGGGGTAGTCTTTCCTTTCTTTCTTGGACTCTTCATGAGCATTACTTAGTGCAATCCTGATTCTTAAATTCTTTAGAACAGGGATTTAAAGTCCTTTATGGAACACAGCTATAATTTATTTTATTCATGTTAACCAAACCCTTTTGGTTATTTATGTAAACTGGTTTGACAAACTAATTGGTTAAGGAACTTTTACTAAATCCAACTGAGATGTTAAACTCCCTTGACACAATTCAAAGCTCTCGGGATTGGCTGTACTTGGAGTGGAATTGAAATGACGTGTTATGAGAAGGAAATGTCTCCAACTCTGATACAGAAAGCAAAGATCCATTCACCGGAAGGAGTCCACGGCGTGGGGATTGGATCTGCACTTGTAAGTGATGGAATATAAAGTTAATAGGGGCCCCCTCTTCCGGCCTATCAAACAGACCTGAGCCTACATCTCACCCTGAGGCCGCTCTACCATCAGTAGCCCATGGTGACCAGACATGTAAAGCCAAACTCTGGGGCCAGCCTCAGACATAGAAGAAGGACTATCCCAGGCCAGTGACTGGGGTCACAAGGAGAGGACACAGTGCCCTGGCAGGATACTGCAACACAGACCACACAAACCTTCACATCACAAGCACCGCCCATGACCTCCTGTAAATACACGCAAACACCAACCTGCAGAGCAATGTGCAACCCAGACACTGCACACAGCATGTAAACATCACAGCAAGTGCACTTTGTACCTGCAGAATACCAGGTCTACCAGACAAATCCAGTACACCGTCTCCAGCACCATAGTGGTCAAGGCCTTATACAGTCCACCGTCTCCAGCTACATAGTGGTCAGGGCCTTATACAGTCCACCGTCTCCAGCCCCATAGTGGTCAGGGCCATATACGGTCCACTGTCTCCAGCACCATAGTGGGCAGGGCCTCATACATTCCACAGTCTCCAGCCCCATAGTGGTCAGGGCCTTATACAGTCCGGATCCCTGATCAAATATCGATAACTAAAACCCCGACCTACAAAAACATCGCCGCAAAAATATCGTACACTAAAATATCGTCACCATATACTTAAACAAGGTTTTACACAAATATCGATATTTTATTATCGACTAAAAAATATTGTGTTAAATTATATCGACTACAAACATATCGACTACAAAAATATCGAAAATACTTACAATCATATGAACAACTACAAAACTATCGACATCACTATTATCGACTTACATACAGCCTATTAACGAATACAATAAATATCGACAATTTATTTTTTACATTAAACACACTCCTCTCAACAACATAACAATAAAATTATTAATAAATTTTAAATAAATACAAAATAAACATATATAAATATAGTATATATTTAAAATACGTATAAAGTCATTATTAATACACCAAAAATTATAAACATAATTAATAATTCAAATATACTCAATAAAAAATATTTATTAACACACATTACATATATAAACAGTTTTTAAATTATAAAGCAAAGGTACAAATTGTATTATAAAACACATACAAAACATATTTCATTATATACTGGTGGAGGAGTGTGGCTCAATGGTTAGAGCGGCAGACCCTGATGCAGAGTTCTGGCCAGGGACCAGGGTTCGATTCCCACAGGGTCTCGGGCTCAATTTCCTCGGACCTGTTAATTCTCGCCTCGGTGCCTATTCTAATCACAGGACCCACGCTGCAACTCTGGGCAATAGCTTGCTTAGCCTCCACACCGGCCCCAACAGCGCTAAGGATGCCTGGCTTCACCCTGGGGGTGCCCAGGAGTGGACACTTCACAGGGAAAGCCAGGAGGGGTTCCACAGCGGTATGAGTATCAGCGCCAGGAAGCCGCATAGGTGACACCGCAAGGTGACCGTCTGGTGACAGTGCGCTCTATAAGTACCATGACATTTACATTTACATACTACAACTAAATAATACATAAAACACCCTCATTAAAAAATAACGGATACCAAATTCAAAGTAAACTTCTTAACCAATAAATTTAAAATAAAAATCCATCAACCAATCAAAATTCAGAAGTACTTAAGTAGCTACTATAAAAACAATTACTTAATTAACTACAATTTACCATTTTTGGAACAAACACGAATAAAAACGGTTACTTTGCTGAAGAGAATAGAAAACTTACCTAGACCAACTACTACAACATAATATACAGCAACTCAAGTAAGTAAATTCCCATTTTATGTACTATTAAAAACTCAAAATCCTTAGATAAACTCCCTAAAATATATAAATTCTCTCTTTTTTTTAATTTAAACCAAAACTTCCTATCAACAACACCAAAAATGATGAAATGTACTAAAAAATGTCCTACCTAATCAATACCTACATAGAAATGTAACTAAAAAATAAAGCTTTACCAAACTAAAGGTTAAAATGAAATTGTCTAAGCTGTAAATAAATACAAATATAATACACAACTAATACAAATACTTATTTTTTCAGCTTCAACAAACTTCACCTACCAAACGACATCTACACAAACAAAAGCTTCTACCTAATCAAGTAAGTATACTCACAGTTTAAATAAATATTAACAAAAGAGAAATAACTAAATATCAAACAATATCATTAATTACAACTATTTTCTACCACAACTACAGGAATTACAACAGTGAAACTCCAATAAAAAGAAATGAAGACATCAGGAAATAGAAAGAACAACATTGTTAGTATAATTTTAAAATTACTAATTAAATCTACAAATTGAAAAAAAAATGTTGCATATTTACTAAAAACACATATATATGTATTCACAGATATATCCTAGAAATGGCAGAAGGAGCTACTTTTATAACATCTCAAAAAGGAAAAATAATGCTCAGCTACATGGGTTATACCTACACCCAATAAAAAGTTAAAGATAACAAAACACATTGGAAATGTAGCAAATACTATTCAACTGCATGCTATGGTAGAGCTACAACTGTAGATAACAATGTTGTAAATGTACGAGAGCATAACCACCCACCCAATGTGACCGAAGTAGAAGTAAGGGAAGCATTAGAAACACTGAGAGAAGCAAGTACAGGCTCCCAGCAAAAAAGCACTGCAATTTTGAAAAATGTACTAACCAAAGTACCAGAACACGTAACAGGACAGTTACCCTCAATCCCCAATTTGAAATGATTAATAGCTAAAACTAAAAGAGCATCTGATCCAACTCCACCTCCACCCCAAACGTTTCAAGAAATTAAAATATATCCGGAATATACTATTACACATAAAGAAGACAAATTCTTGATGTATGATAACGAAAGCCATGATAAAAGAATTCTACTTTTTGCAACAAATAACAACTTGCAAAAACTACAAAATTGTGAAACATGAATGATGGACGGAACTTTTAAAGTGTGTCCAAAACCTTTTTATCAACTTTATACCATCCATGGTGAATACCAGGAAACTAATATCCCCTTAATTTATACATTGCTGCCAAATAAAACAAACGCAACCTACATAGAAATATTAACAACAATCAAAGAATTAACAGATAATTACTACCCACAAAGAATCATAATAGACTTTGAAATAGCTATGATACAAGCTATACTAAAAATATACCCACACACTGCCATACAAGGGTGTTATTATCATTACAATCAAAGTATATGGAGACACTTACAAAAATCTACCTTAAGTATAGACTACTCTACAAACAGCAACTTTGCTTACCAGATCAAAAAATTAATAGCACTAGCATACGTCCCAACAACAGAAGTGGCAAATTACTACAATTTATTAATTGACAGTCCTTTCTACCCCACTAATGAAAAAAAAATAACTCCCTTCTTAGACTATTTCGAAGACACCTGGGTAGGAAGATTACATCGTTCAGGTCACCGCAGACAACCTAAATTCCAAATAACCTGGTGGAATGTCTACGCTAGCACTATAGCACAAAAAGCCAAAACCAATAACGCGATAGAAGGATGGCATAATGCCTTTCAAGCCACAATAGGGAGAGGACAACCAACACTTCACAAACTCATCCAATGCATCAAAAAAGAACAAAGCTACCAAGAACTAAGAATAGAACAATCTTTATGAAAAATCGGACCAAAACTAAGCAAACAAACAATAAATATGTATGAATATCTCCAACAAAAAACCAGAATGTACCCAAGTATTCAAGGTCTAGACTACATAGACCTAATTGCAAAATTCATCCTTTAATAAAATACGAATAGCAAACCATAAAGACATATATAACACATATCAATGTTTTTTTTAATATTAGTTAAATTATGTCATGTGATGTACAATATAAATTAATATCACAAAACATAACATAACTAATAAAAATACAAATCCACAAATAAACATAACCCACCCCAAAAAACTAATAAATAATAACTTACGGTTCTGTAGCTTTTGAATATGTCCGAAATAGATCCTTTAAAAAGCAATCCAAGCAAAAAACAATCCACATAGTGATGACAAACCCCAAAAAATGTAAAAATACAACTGTTTAAAAAGATTTGAACGTAGCAATCCTCTCGATAACGAAACCATAAAAACCCGAAAATAAATCACTATAAAAAACGCATCAAAATCCCGACAAATAAGGAAATGTATGTAAACTATTAAAAAACACTAGTAACAACAATTTCCTTTATTTAAAAAATAAACGCGAGAGCAATTCTGTCCGTTCACTAAAACAGTAACCTGTAAATAAAGTACATACAAAACCCATCCATAACAAATAATAAACCCACAAATCGAATAAACAACATATAAAATGTATGAATATACATTACATAATATTTCAAAGCAAAACATTAACATTACATTAATATTAGATATTAAACAAACTACGCTATCACTAACGTACTTAAATAACACATACATTTTACATAACCAGTTAAATAACACACATAGCAACACATATAGACTACTTCTAACTAAAAAATAACTTAAAAGTAACTTAAAAGTAATTAAAATCAAACTTACATGAAGAAACACGAAGCAGCTCCCAACCACGAGGTTCCGTCTTCACAAATGACCCAAACAACGATGTAGATAGTCTAAAAAGTGAACGAAGTAAAACAAAATGGCGGCATAATTAAAACAAAAATAGGACTACATCCCCATAGAAATGAATAGAAACAAATTAAAAATTGTTTAAAATTGTGTTAAAAAATTGTTATTATTTTTAAAACGTGTAAAATAAACATATTAATATTGTAAAATATACATTACTTACTTTATGTTAAAATATATATATAAAAAAAGTAATGTATATTAAAAATATGTTTATAACATTAACTCTTTATTTACTTATAATAAATAAATTGTAAAACATTATGTATCTACTTTTGTCATTGCAAATTGTTTATAAATTATTTAACATATTAAAATTTATTTAAATTAAATAAAATTGAATATGCTAATTAACAAAACATTATATTTAAAAATGTACAATGTATATATATAACAAATACTGCAATGTTATACATAATTAAATACAAATGTTTTTTTATTTTACATGTATAAATGTTTTCATTTACAAACAAAAACAACACAATAAATACTGTTTATTCTTGAAAAAAAAATGTGGAATTCATTTTTATTCATATGGTATTAAATATAATCTATTAAATACTTCAAAATACATTACAGAATATAGAAAGAAAAGAATTAAAACAATAATATTTTGTATTTATTTATAATATTGTAATTTCAAAACTATTCACAAAATTTAATTTTGTATTATAATTCCAAATACAATTAAAGTAAAAGAAAACACTATATAGTAACTCAAAAAAAATACTATTCGAATTCCAAATTCTATATAAATCACTGACAATGCTGCACAATAAACCTTAATAATTTACTATTCTAACTTCAAATCCAACATAACTCAGAGAAAGTGCTTGACAGTAAACCATAATAATGTACTATTCTAACACCGAATGTAACATAACTCCGGGAAAGTGCTGGACGGTAAACCATTATAATTTACTATTCTAAATCCAAATCTAACATAATTCATTGAAAATGCTGGACAGTAAAAATATCTAATTTTAGAAAATTCTAATTTTAAAATACAAATTTCACATTTGGAAAGATAAATTTAATTTAATTATATTTTTCAAATATAAAATAAAATTATTATCTACTTTTTTAAATTATTACCCACCCTTATCCCCTATAAACACAACAACCCGCTCCTAAAAAATTTACACATTCTGTAAAATATAACAATTTAATTTATAATAAAAAAACTTCAAAATTCAAATTTTATATTTTGAATTTATAAAATAATTTCCTTCAAATGTTAAATTTAAAAAAAATGTTCGAACACTTTTGTAAATTACTACCCACACTTATCCCCTATAAACCCAAAGACCGCTCCTAAAAGATTTACACATTTTATAATAATTAAAAATTAAAAATAGAACAAAAATTTCAAATTTCAAATTTTAAAATTTATTTCATTCAAATTTTTCATTAAAAAAAATATCACACAATTTTTTTAATTTACTACCCACCCTTATCCCCTATAAACCAAACTACCCGCTCCTAAAAGATTTACACATTTAATAATATTAAAAATTTTAAATTATAAAAAAACATTTTGAATTTCTAATTTCGAAATTATACATTTATTTCATTCAAATTTCACTTCTTACAGAAAAACTTCAATTTTTTTAAAATTACTACCCACCCTTAACCCCTATAAACCCAACAACCTGCTCATAACAATTTTACATATTTTATAATAATTAAAATTTAAAAATATAATTAAAAATTTCTAATTTCAAATTTCAAATTTAGACATTTATTTAATTCATATTTTACTTCTTATTAAAAATTTCAATTTTATTTGTTAAATTACTACCCACCCTTATCCCCTGTAAACCCAACAACCCGCTCCTAAAATATTTACTAAAAATATTTAAAAATGTCATACAATTACTTTTATTATTCACATAAAAACATTAAAAATATAAATAAAATAACAGAACTATTAAACAAGTCAACAAATTATACCATTAAAAACATAATATCGATATTATTAACATCGATATTTATTTCTACTATATTTACTAAAACGATATTTAACAATGTCGATATTTCTGCTGTACTAAAAAAACGATATTTACTACATCGATATTTAATTCTTCAATATTTAACTCAGACGATATTCTTACCTCGATATTTCTGCTTGTCGATATTTCCCCGTCGATATTCCTGCTGTATACCATACAGTCCACCGTCTCCAGCCCCATAGTGGTCAGGGCCTTACACAGTCCACCATCTCCAGCCCCATAGTGGTCAGGGCCTTATACAGTCCACCGTCTCCAGTTCCATTGTGGTCAGGGCCTTATACAGTCCACCGTTTCCAGCACCATAGTGGTCAGGACCTTATACAGTCCACCGTCTCCAGCCCAATAGTCTTCAGGGCCTTATACGATCCACCGTCTCCAGCGCCATAGTGGTCAGGGCTTTATACAGTCCACCATCTCTAGCACCATAGTGGTCAGGGCCTTATACATTTCACAGTCTCCAGCCCCATATATGGTCAGGGCCTTATACATTCCACAGTCTCCAGCACCATAGTGGTCAGGGCTTTGTACATTCCACAGTCTCCAGCCCCATAGTGGTCTTGGCCTTATACAGTCCACTGTCTCCAGCCCCATAGTAGTCAGGGCCTTATACAGTCCACTGTCTCCAGCCCCATAGTGGTCAGGAACTTACACTATCCACCGTCTCCAGCCCCATAGTGGTCAGAGCCTTATACAGTCCACCGTCTCCAGCCCCATAGTGGTCAGAGCCTTATACAGTCCACCGTCTCCAGCCCTATAGTGGTCAGAGCCTTATACAGTCCACCGTCTCCAGCACGATAGTGGTCAGGGCCTTATAACATAACATGTACTTTTGTATAGCGCACGTATCACCCGAAAGTCTCAAGGCGCTGAATAACAGATGTATATTGTTACCCAACTCAATTGTACTCATTTTATCGACCTCAGATGGATGAAAGGCTTAGTGGACCTGCCGGGATTAGAACCTATGACCATGAGGTCAAACACAGGCCCCTACAGTGGATGCATTTGTCCACTGCGCCACCAGACCCGGCTTATACAGTCTGCCATCTCCGTTTATGATCTGTTTTACTTTTACTAAATTTGCTTTGTGATGGTTCTGACAGAGGTCCAGTTGGCCCTGTCATATGTAAACAATTCCCTTGTAAATATCATCTAGTGTCAGGTGGCATCATGTATACCTAGATTAAGGGCCCAACAAATACCAGCGGAATCACAGAGACTCCCAAGCCCCCCATCTTCTTCTACTAACAATCTGTTCCTAATCTCCTCACCTCCCGGACGGCACATTAGTTCAGATATCTTCACCCGACATCTGGAATATGTGCCCCCTTTTTGTCCTTTTACTTCTCCTCACCACTGCTTTCCTAGTAACACCCTTCTCTTATCCCCCCACCCTCCTCCTCATTGTCCCAACATGGCCACTTTTAGAAATGGGATTTCTGGTTGGCTAAGGCTTGCGCCAAAGCCAGGCAGAAACCACCACTCTAGTCAGGGCAAGGGAGTTAACGCCAAGATAACCCCTGCTCACCCCCTTGGTAGCTTGGCACGAGCAGTCTGGCTTATCCCAGAGGCAATGTGTAAAGCATTTGCGCAACACACACACAGCAGCAACACACTAGGTACACCACAAAAAGGAACTCCACACAAGGTTATATATAAAAATAGCCTTTGTATTTCCATAAACACATTAGATCATAATCACATAATTACACTGTGCCAACTGGCACTGGGCAGTATTTACAGGGGATTATGTACAAAGGACAGGGCCACATGGGCCACTGTCAGAATTAGCACTTAGTAGAAATAGCACTTAGAATGTAGAATAATTATAGCACAAAATAATTCTTGCAGAACATACGCAGTAACCACTGGTAACAGGTAGGTACACACTACGCAATCCTAACCACCTTAGGCATATATCACGCAGGGAACCATGAACTCACTAGCATAAATTATACTAGGAAACACAACCTCCTAAGCATATAAACACAGTTAGAGGTATCACAAGCATAAATGCATTGCACATTACGCGTAAATCACATTAGGCATCAGGTCATTAGCAACATGAACACAAGTACCATCACCTTGCGTAGAATAACATTAGATACTGACCCCCAGACCAACTTGGCCTCTCAGGGGCTCACACGCCCTTTGTCCAAAATGTCAGGGCTGGGGTGCGCAGGCAGCCAAAGAAGAATGTGCAAGGGTTTTTAGGGCCTAAACAATGCTGGGCAGCTGGGGAACTGATCCTGGCACCAGCGTGCCTCCTGGATCTCCTCTGGCTCTCAAATGCCCAATATGCGGCAAGGACCACGGGGGAGCCACTGGGATCTGTAGGAACAACCTTCCCCTCACCACGATGGAGCCTTCGTGGGCTCTAAAACAGAAATGCCCCAAATCACGTGGGAGCCGTGGGGCTCTGAAGTGCCAGGAAATGCCCCCGTTGGAGCCACGGGGCTCTGAATTGAAATATGTCCCCAAGTCCCCCTGGGACTTCTAAAAACAATGTTGCCCCCACTGGTGGAGCCCGACAGGCTCTAAAAACACATGTGCCCCGGCACCAACACCACGGTGCCGCCAGCTCCCCCTGACTCACTGGGGCTGCACCGGGAGATTCCTCTGGGTCCCGGTGGGTGGGGGCAGCCCCCAACAACATGCCTGGATGCCCTCTTCACCCCGGGCCCCTCCTCACCTGGTACTGGATGCGGGGTAGGCTCCCGTCTGCTCTTTGGGTCCAGAGAACACAAGCTCGGCGTCGTCGGTACTGGAGCGATGGGTATGCTCCCGTCCGCTCCTCTGTTCACGGCACCAGCTGGGCAGCGTTAACAGCCCAGGGGGCTCTCCTCGCTCTTGGGAGCCCTGTGGAGAGACGCCGGCTTTCCTCTGCTTACAGGAGTGCGAGGTGGGCTCCCGTTCACTTCCTGTTTCCCCTGCAGCACTTACGGGTCGCTAGGGACATCAGTCGCATCACAGGGGACGGAGCCAGCATTGTGTAGGGCAGGCCCAGCCCTATTCAGGTCCCAGATGCACTCCTCCCTCACATCAACATGCAGATCTCTCCATTCACCACCGGGCAGACCCATCCTGACTCCTAGAGCCAGGCACACCATCCAGCTCCAGCCAATCAAAAGCCAGACAGTTAATTCACATTTATTACACAGACATGCCAACTTCTAGAAGTGGCACTTCCACACTAGACACAATAACGCTGCACACATTATCGCACAGCAGTTAATCACATGAGTCCGCACATACCAAACTGGAGCCTGCACTCCCCACACATCAGGAACTACCATGGACACACATATCCCCATGCATTTATATGGGAGGGCAGGCCAATCTCACAACACGCACTCAGAGTGCGCACACACTTTACACTGAGACACAGTGTTAAAGTGTGCAGAAGCCAAAAACAACTAACACCAAGTCACCTTACAAAGCAAAAAGTTTTGGGGTGAACCTGCCAAAAGGGCCAAGTCCAACAGCCACCACTGGAGTTAAGGCTGGAATTAACTGCTACAAAATCATTTATCCTCCCAACCAGACGAAAGCTTCAGTAAAACGATTGAAGCATAACACTATTCAACGTTTCCCTGATTCCCTTTTTGTTGATCAATTTTACAATGGTCGTTTTGGGAGGCTCATAAACGATTTCATTGTCTTCACTCATGACACCCCCTCTTGGTCCACCAGCTCATATAATTCCCTTAACGCCACCTCCTCCTCTTCCATCCCTCATGGGAAACAACTAAAAATGTCTCCCTCTGTGTGTTTCAACGGCTCCCCCACTATCTCACTCTATAACAACGGTACTGTCATGATCCAAGGCAAAGACACCTGTCTCTCTCTCTTTGACCACCTCTTCCCCTTCCTACTCCCCTCCTCTGCGACCGGGTCATTCCCTGACTCTTCGTCTAGCTCCACCCATTACTCCCTTTCTCCTCACCTGACCCCCCTACACTCTAATAGGCTGCACCCTCGAGAAGCACAGGTCGGCCATCTACCCTTCCCCTCTCCTGTACCCTCCTCTCACATCCCCCCTCCACAGTATACCCCCCCTTTCATCACGTCAGCAGTCACCTCTAGCTAATACGCTCCTCGTCCAATCTGCACCATCCCGGTACTCCAATCTCATCTCCTCCCACCTATTCCTACCTGCCACCCCCCTTTTTAGTCCACCGCACCTCCAACCTTCTCCCCCAGTTAACTTTCCTTACGCTCCCCTTATTCCTCCCTCTGCCCCTATTCTCTACCCCCTCCTCCCTTTGCTTTTTACCCCGATTTTTCCACAAACCTATTGTATCTCTCTCCTCCCCCCACTCCTCCAGCATTGCTATGCTACCCTCTCCCCCGTTGGTAACCCTTTCCATCTCCCTCCATCGGGCCCAGCAGAACCATTCCCTTTCTTCAACTTCCCTTTCTCCCAACCCCCCTCACACCGCCAGTTGCCCGTTCTCTCACAGCCAACTGTCCTAGCTGACAGGACCTCTACAACCACCTCCCCTCTTTTCCGCCTTAACCTCCTACATCCCTATGACACCTCACAGTCCTCCCCTCTCCTTCTACCCGCACCGCCTTGATCCGCACCCATCTCCCCCTAAATCTGTCCTTAAATCCTTTCCTTCTTGCAACGCCAACAAAGACAACTCTCCCTTCACCTCAGATACACCAACTCCCGTTCTCAACCTCCACTCATCCCCACCTATGAACCCTATACCCCAACTCTCCTCCTGTCCCCCAACCTCTCCCCGCTCTTCACCACCAATTTAACCCCCTCCTGTTTCCATCGAGCCACCCAACCTTACGTGCTCTGCCCTACTCTCTCTGGAAAATAAGCTAGGCTTTCTTATCACCTCCATCTCCCAGCTTGTAGCTGCCATTTAACTTTTAAGCTCCAAGATCTCCACTCTTCCTAACACCTCAACTCCTTTGGAAAACTCTCACCTTCCCACGAGATGCACCTCGCCCCCCCACCCCATCATAGCCAAGCATAACCGGTCGTCTGCAAACATCATTAACTCACACAAGCACTTGAACGCCACCCTTCTTCCATGTGCATCTCCGAGTAACCCAACTATCTACACTCTTCCGACAATCTCCTCTCTCAGAACCAAGCATCCACCTAAACCATCCCGTGCACCCCGTCTAAGTACAATATCCCTATCACCCTGCATAGCCCAAATGCCCCAGTCACCAAAACAGTCTTGACAGAGCTACGCTCCACAACTGCAGATCTGCATTAAAACACAAACTCGAAATCTCCGATACCATCACCTTTCACAATATTGTCATGCTCTTCCTCACAGAGACCTGGTTCAACGATACCTCTCACTCTATGTTTGATCTCCTATTACCCACAGGCTATTCTATTTTTAGGAATGACAGAACTAACAAAGTTGGGGGAGATGTTGCAGTCATCTTTAGAAACTCCCTTCAAATTAAGGCTTTTCCTATCAGCTCCTTCCGCACCTTTGAATGCCTATCTCTTGAGCTTCAACTACACCACCGCTCACCCCTCAGATTCCAAGCCATTTACTGCGTGCCTGGCAGCGGCCCTTCCTCTATGGAGGAACTCACTGACTTCATCAGCGACCAATACTTGCAAACTGACAATCAGACCTTCGTGGGTGACTTCAATCTCCACAGGGGCTTACCCCAAGACTCTTCCACGAATATGCTGGCCACCTTCCTCTCTGCAAACGATCTTATCCAACACTGCACAGAATCAACACACTCCAAGGGCTCAATCCTTGACCTTGTTATTTCTAAAGCAGGCATGCTTTCTATCGCTACCCCTATTCATGTAGACTGGTCTGACCACCTCCTCATCCCATTCTCTCTTCACCTAGCACACTCTATAACTCTTGGCCAACCTAAGAGGGCTACCTCCTGGGACCGTGACACTTAAAATATTGACACCAGTTTCCTCTGTGAATCAGCTTTGCTGTCACTTCCAAGGCTAGACTCAAACCTAGGTTTTGACGAACTCACCTCCTAATGCCTCACAGTCCTTGTAGTCGAAATCAATAACGTCGCTAATCTCCAAAGCAAAAAGAAAAGGCCCATTTCCTCAGCACCTCGGTTCAACAAATCCCTCTATGAAGAAAGGAAGCACCTAAGACTCCTGGAGAAACAATGGAGGCAAGCGCCCTCCACCGATAATTTGGCCATGCATCGTTCAGCAAGATCCAAGTACCACAAGCACATCTTCCTTAGGAAAGCGTAGCACTTCAGAACCCTCCTTGACTCAGCCAAAAATAGACCCAAAAAAAACTATTTGATCTCATCAAGAATACTAAATGCTCTCCCCCAACCTCCAAGTTGGAAGATTCTACAAAGAAAGCAGTGGATTTCGCTGTATTCTTTGATGAAAAAGTGAAATCACTGTTGGATCAGGTCGCTCATCCTATCCCTCCAGAGGAGCGCAAATCACTAGCCATTTGGCAGAACTTTGACCCCAACTCTAAAGATACCCTCCTCAATTGCATCCACTAAACAAAGCCCTCCAACCATTCTCTGGGCCCCATCCCCAGTGCCATTGCCATTGATTTCTATACCCATTCTCTTCCCTATTGGACCACTCTGGTCAACCTCTCCCTCTGTCAAGGCTCCCTTCCTGTCCCCTTCAAAACTGGGCAGGTCACCCCTCTGCTTAAAAAACCCACTGCTGATGCGAATGACCTCAACAACTTCCGCCCCATCACCAACCTACCCTTTCTTGCGAAGATCACAGAAAGATGTGTTGCAAAACAATTCTCTTGTCATATCAAGGACAATGATCTTCTTGATAATTTTCAGTCCGGCTTCATCCAAAACTGCAGCACTGAAACAGCCCTGCTGCAAGTGGTTGATGACGCGCTGCGAATACTTGATTCTGGAGGGTCTTGTCTTCTAATTCTCCTTGACATTTCTGCAGCCTTTGACACTGTCAATCACAACACTCTCCTTAACACTCTTCAACAGAGAATGGGCATAGAGGGCACTGTGCTTAAATGGTTTGTGTCCTTCCTCTCTGATAGATTCCAAATGATCAAAATAGGGAACAGTCTTTCATCTCCTCTGGCGGTGGGTCAAGGTGTTCCTTAATACTTGCACCCACACTGTTCAATCTCTATTTAGAACCACTGGGAGATCTCCTAAGTTAATCCGGGGCCCACTATCATCTCTACGCAGACGACACTAAAATCTACCTCAAGGTTGCCTCCACTCACGATCTCTCCATCCTAAGCTCTACTCTGGACTCCATTCAAAACTGGATGTCAACACATCAACTGATTCTCAATCCCTCCAAAACGGAATTCCTCCTCCTATCCTTCTCACTCTCTCCTCCCCCGGTTCAATCATGGATGGATCAGATGAATCTACTTAACAATAAACCCATCATTGTCGACAGCACAAAATCCCTGGGTGTCATGCTCGACAAAAAACTCAATCAAATCTCCCACATCAACTCCATTTCAAAGTCTGCTCGATACCAACTGCGCCTTCTTTGGGGAATTTGTCGCTTCTTCCCTGAGCAAGACCTTAAAACCCTGGTCCAATTGCTGTTCCTCTCCAGACTGGACTACTGCAATTCTCTTCTCACTGGCCTCCCCAAATCCCACCTGTCCCCCCTTAAGTCTGTTCTCCATTCAGCAGCTCGTTTCATATATGGGGCCAAAAGAAGCGACCACATCACACCGATGTTATCCACCCTCCGCTGGCTTCCCAACGAGGCTAGAGCTATCTACAAGACTGCCTGCATCACCCACAAAGCCTTGCACTCCTCCTCTCCTCGCTACAAGGCGAATAAACTGAAACTCTCTGGAGGCTCTAGACCATCACGTAATGTGGAAAATGTACTGCTTGAACCTCACACTTTGGTTTTAATGAAGAGAGGAAGCACATTCCACGCCTTGAAAGCTCCCAGAACAAAGCCCCTGCCTCCCCAGGACACGTGCTGCAATCTGGACACTGTCTTCAAATTGTTCATGGATGACCGGAGGGACGTACCTGGCCTATACGAATGTAAAACAAATTCTTAGAAACGCTGGTCCTTGGTCATGCAGCGCTTTGAACGTGATACAAAGTGCTTTAATAACAATCCTCTGTCTAACTTTCAAAAACCTAGAGATCGACTGATATTTGGGAATTTTAAACAAAAGCCGGGCAGCTGCATTTTGCAGCACCTGCAGCTTATTTATGACTGACTGATGGGCGTTCAGGTATAGTCCATTACAATAGTCAATCTTTGCCATCACTAAAGCAGTGACTGCTAGTTTCTGCATCTGAATGATTACATTGTCTTTAACAGCCTAAGCTTATAGAACTGACATGACTGCATTAGCTTCGTCCGTAAACGTTAGTGTATCATTAAAAATGACTCTGAGAATCCTGGCCGTCCTAACAGGGGCTGAGGGGAGCCCAGCTTGGATAGCCACCAGGATGGAGACCGCAAGCATGGCTTTGCCCCACAGATCAATACCTCAGTTTTAGCTGAGTTAAGTTTAAGGCAATTTCTGGCCATCCATATACTGACCGCTTGCATGCATTCATTGAACCTTTGGTCACAACCCACATCACCTGGGTTCAGAGAGACGATGATTTGTGTATGACGTGAGTGAAAAATTGAAAGATCTGATGAGCACTGCCAGAGGGGTATCATATATATTAAAAAGTGTCGACTGAGTGATGATCCTTGTGGAACTCCCCAAGGAAGAGTGTATGAGGGTGAGGAAGAGACACCGAGGTTGACCATTTGTTCTCGTTTACTGAGAAAAGAACTCAGGAGTTCCCTGGCTACTCCGGATACCCCTATCCTGGTCAAGCGATCCATCACCAGCCCATGACTGACTGTATCAAATGCAGCTGATAGATCACGCAGGCAAAGGGTAGCTTTTTCTCCTTGGTCCAGGGTCATCCAAATTTCTTCGGGGGCTTTGATGAGAGCTCTTTCCGTGCTGTGTTCAGCACAGAAACCAAATAGCGTAGCGTCCATGCAGCTATTCTTCTGTATATTTTGCTGGAAGCGGAAGGCGAAAGATTGGGTGATAGTTTTTTGTTGCCTGGGGTGGTTCGTTTTTGGATAGTCAAGAACATTGCTTTGGACGTGTTACTTGCTTCTTCAATCTTTGCTTTAAAGTAAATCGTTTTTTCCTTTACGAATTTGCACCTTATAAACAGCCAAGCATCTTTTATAGTTGTCTTTTTCTACTACATTGTAGGCAGAACGCCATATTTTTTTTTCTGCAGTTCTGCTCGAGGATCCTGAATCCTCAAAGAAGCAAGGGCCTGAAAAGTTGTTCCTTCTAACCCAAGCTCTTTCTGCTGGTGCCAATGCTTGAGAAGCCCCTTCAAGCCAGTGAGTATATTGTGTAGCTGCTGTCTCTGGATCGTGAGTGCGAAGAGGGCAGGAACTATCCAGCCATGTGATAAATTCCTCAGCATGAATTTCATGTCATGCTCGAGAGGAGGCCAGTGGGCTCTGTGCAAGGTGTGAACATTGAATCTCAGATAAGATTGCCCTATGGTCTGACCGCACTAGTGGAACCCTGCTTCAATTCATAATGTCTGTACTGTTTGAGAATATTTCATCAAGGGTGTGGCCTGCCGTCTGAGTTGACCAATGACCCCTTGAGGAAGATTTATTGCTGACATGGTACATAAAAGAGAAGTAGTGTCATGATCAGAAAATGCCTCCAGGTAGAAATTAAAATCCCTTAAGATTATAAAATCGCTATACAGCGCATATCTTCGGGGGGTGTCTGAGAGGAAGAGAGAGACAGATTTTAGGTGTCTGGTCAGTTGATTGATTGATTTGATTTTAAAATTTATAAAGCGCAACGAATGCCCGGAGGCGTCTTGGCGCTGACAGCTAAAAGGTCGAGTCAGAGTGAAGCGGGTACATAAGATGTCTGTTTGAAAAAGCCAGGTTTTTAGAGATTTCCTGAATATAGTAAGGTTAGAGCTGTGTTTAATCTGGATAGGTAGATTATTCCAGAGTTTAGCCACTCTTACCAGAAAACTCCTACCCCCCAGCGAACCTGCTTAAATCTAGGTGCTTGGAGCAGCTTCTGTTGAGTTGATCTAAGGTTCCTGGAAGGGGTGTAGTACTTTATTCTGGAGGTCAGGTAGGAGGGACCTCTGCCATGGAGTGCATTAAAGGTAATGCAAAGCGCCTTAAATGCTATTCTCTTCCGAACCGGCAGCCAGTGAAGTGCTACCAGCCGCTGAGCCACTGATTCATGCCTGGGGATATTCAGGATCAGTCTGGCAGCCGTGTTCTGTAGGCGTTGAAACTTGCTCAAATGTTGATTTTGGATCCCAAGATAAAGAGCATTAGCATAATCCAACCTTGATATTGCAAGAGCAATTACCACAGTTTTCAGGGTCTCAGGGGGAATAAAAGATCGGATTCTTTCTGATCAACTTAGGTATGGCCCAGAACCTTGTCATGAGGGAGTTGATCTGGCTGTCAAAAGTTAACCGACAGTCAAAGATCACCCCGCGATTCCTAACCTTGGAAACTGGTTGGGGGCATTCGCCCAACTCAGCAGGCCACCAGTTCGGTGACCAGCCCAGAGAATTAGTCCCTAGCAGTAGGACCTCTGTTTTGCTGCCATTTAATTTTAGACAGTTAGATTGCATCCAGCTGTTAACGTGTGACATGCAGATGTTAAAGCGATCTGCCACCTCGTCTACATTGTTGGTAGTTGACACCACAATTTGTGTGTCATCAGCATAGCTGATTACTGAGAAATCAAACTGTCTAATCAAAGCAGCTAAAGGGGCCACATAAACATTGAAGAGCATAGGGCTCAGAGATGAGCCCTGAGGCACTCCACAATGCAGATTATAAATTTGTGAGCTAGTACCACCTGCTTCCACTCTAAAAGATCTCTCAGCAAGTTAGGATAGAAGAAGTGATGAAGACGCACTGTGAACACCCAGCTCAGATAATCTCGAAATTAAAATATTATGGTTGACGGTGTCGAAGGCCGCCGATAAGTCTAACAATATCAAGGCGGCCTTTCCGCCTCCATCGAGAGATTTCCTGAGCCCTTCACTTGCCGTAATTAGAGCAGATTCGGTCCCATGTCCTTCTCTAAATCCATTCTGAGAATGGTCCGGCAAATTGTTTGAAGAAATAAAAGTAGAAAGCTGAATATTAAGAAGTTTCTCCAGGACTTCAGAACAAAACGGAATCCTGGAGATGGGTCGATAGCTGTTAGCATCATCGGGGTTCAAGTGGGTTTTTTTAGTAGGGGGAGCACGGAAGCTTTTTTCCATGCCGTTGAGAACTTTCCGCGATGTATGATTCCCCCGAACAGATCTGCTAGTTGAGTGCTAAGCTCATCTGAACAGAGCTGGAATACTTTAAGGGGGCAAGGGTCAGAGGGAGCCCCTGATTTGATTTCTTTAAAAGTTCGAATGATTTGGTCCCTGCTAGGTGGAGAGAAGGAAAAACTCAGCGGGTTTTTTGAGGGAACGATTTTTGCATAAGGCTCACTAGGGATGTTTCGAAAAGTGTTGCAGACTGCTTGCACTTTATCGACGAAGGCCTGGCCCAAGATATTGCAGAAGTCTACATTGTCCCCCGACTAATCTTTCTCGGGGATTTTGGCCAGTTTTTTAACAGTCTTAAAAAGCTCTTTACTCGAGTTATTAGATGCTAAGATCTTGTCGGCGTAGTATCTGCTTTTCTCCTCCTTAATTAGCTTTTTATAGGTGGCCAATGACTGTGCATATTTACTTTTCAACTCTATGTTGTAATTCAATCGCCATTGTTTTTCTGTCCTGCGACATAACTGTTTCTGGAGCCTTAGTTTATCTGAAAACCATGGTTCAGATGGTTTTTTCCTTCTTGTTGAGAAAGTTCAGAGAGGCGCGGCTGTGTTGGCTGCCTGAGTGATCCAATCACTGAGATTATGGACCCCTGGATCAGTATCTAGCCCCAGTTTAGGTTCGTTCTTTTGAAGAAAGGAGTGAAAGAGATCAAGATTGATTTTATCCCAATTTCGATAGGAGAAAGTTGAGGGCGGTACAGACCCTATATATGTTTGGGAGGTGGCTTTGATTGTAAATGTGATAGCTCTATGATCTGACCATACAACCGGAAGAATCTTGTCAATGCTAATCATAGGATTGGAAGTGAAAATACCATCCAGAGTGTGACCGGCATCATTAGTTTGTTGATGTAGGCTCACCCTTTGTTGTACATTTGATGTAGATACTTAAAATGAATGATGTGCAAATTACAGTGAGATGTGGGTACACTCAGTTGCACACAGCAGAAAGCCCAGCCCACCGGCTCCAGCGGTTGGTCCAACACCGTATTCCACCTCTCCAGTGCCGGATCCAAGTCCACCAGTCTGTCTGCCTGCGCCGCATTGTATAATGTAGTGATCAAGTCGCTATGTGTGTCACGTCAGCAAGGTCTGCACGGCATTAAGCACAGGGTGTATCAGGACATTGAGCCGAGTACTCTCGCACGGCCATTCTGAGGCAATAGTATATGAAAGTCAATAGCAGGGTGTGTCGCTGAGTGTGTGATATGTCAGTCAAGTCTATAAACGTGCCATGTGGGTAGGTGTCTACCACTGTCTGCAACACAGCTAACAAAGATTGAGAAAGCCAATAGTCCTGGCTTAGATTAGGGCTATGTCAGTTTTTTGTTTTTGTTTTTTTAAACAAATTTTATAGGGTTTTGTTCCATACATCATACAAAATCAGTTATATTCCCATACTTCCTACTCTCCCAGTATAGGCCCCCCTTAGCTACATTTCGGATAACAGGCTAGAATGCGAACAAAATCAAATATTCGGAACCCCAGTAAAGGATGAGCTCCAACACTCCCTTCCAGATTCGTAATTAACTTCCCTATAAATCCTCCCACCTCCCCAGATCCCCATCATCGATGTGTACAATCAGCACTAGTCGTAGTATTCTGTGTGCACAGGAGTTGGCAGGTAATGTTCTGTGTGATGTGCCTGTCATGTCTCGGGGATATTCTCCAACTGTGTTACTGTTCCACTATTTCATCTTGTATACCATAGTCACGCAGAGATTGCACTAATGCGTCCCACGCCTGGGCTGCTTCTAAGGCATTTCGTTGTGTTGCCTCTGCGCAGTTTGGAATCTTAGCACACTTTCGCCTCTGGCCCATTTAAGGAATTCATTCCTCCACCTAGTACTACTGGGTCCCGCTGTCGCTTTCCAGTGCTTTGTTATTTTGCGTTTTGCCAATATGAGACCCATATCTATGAATTTTCTCGTGATCCTACACCTACGGCTAAATCAAATTCCAGGCCCCTCTCCGTTATCGCGTTTAGAGTGTCTCCCACCTCTTTCCAGTAAGGAGCTAACATAGGGCACGTCCATAGCATGTGATCTAATTCTGCCCCCATCGTCGTGCACCTGGGGCACGCTGCCGAGTCTATTGCAAAGTATTTTTTGATCTTTCCTGGTGTCAGGTATGCCCGATGGAGGACATAGAAATGCACGAGCTGGAATCTTGCATTACGCGTGCTCTTCCAGGCCCTCCGCATTAACTGTGCCCACATCGCCTCGGGAATATCTTTCCCTATGTCAGCTTCCCATTTTCCCTTCAGCATTGCCAGAGGTGGTAGCCCTTCACCGAGCATTCTGGAGTAGAATGGTTCCGCTCCTTTCTGAAAGACAGAACTTTCCGGGTATCAGCTCCTCCATTCCTCTCCCAGTCCCACTCCATCGGACAGGGAGTCCCTCAGGGCTCTGCACTCAGCCCATCCCTTTTCAACCTATATGTGCAACCACTTGCCGCAGTAGCCAGAGAATGGGACCTCACGCTGGTGTCATACGCCGATGACACGCAGCTGGCCATCACTCTCATCGAAGGTCCCTCTACTTCTGCCGCAAGGTTCAGAGATGGTCTGGCTGCTGTGGCCCAGTGGATGACGGACAACTGCCTGCAGCTTAATGCAGGCAAGACGGAGGTGCTGCTCCTCGGAAAGAATACTAGCCACTGGAACCAGTACTGGTGGCCTTTGTCGCTGGGCACCTTCCACCCCCCAAATCCTTGGTCAAAAACCTAGGCGTCTGGATGGACTCCTCACTTAACTTTCAGACCCACACAAAAAAAGTAGCGGCCACCTGTGTGGGCCTGTTGAGGAGCCTCAATCCCATACTCGGCTTCTTCGACTCCAAGGTTCGCCAAATGATTGTCCAAGCCACAATTCTCTCCCGCTTGGACTACGCCAATGTCTTCCTTCTGGGCGCCAACAAAGCGGACATAGCACGACTGCAACGCGTGCAGAACACCGCGGCAAAAACCTTGGCCGGTCTTCCCCGCAGATGTTCAGCCAAAGCCACAATCCGAAAGCTGCACTGGCTCCCCATCGAATCTCGAATCCAGTTTAAAACTCTCATCATGATCTTTAAAATCCTTAAAACTGGACGACCAGAACTTCTCCGGCCACTCCTCACACCTTATGTGGCACAGCGCAACTTGCGCTCTCTAGGCCAACATCTACTGACGGTCCCCCGCACAAAGCTAGCCCGTACTGATGGACGCTCTTTCAGGGTGCTGGGAGCCAAACGTTGGAACACCCTGCCAGTGAACATTCGCTCATTGGAAAATCTGTCTGCCTTCCGGAAAGCCGTCAAAACCTACCTATTCCCTTCCCCTTAGGCCTCCCAGCTTTTTTGTTCCTTCTGTCCTCCGTTGAGTTTCCGTGGTTCTTTAGCGCCGGGACGCCTCTTTGCTGGGGCAGCTGTTTGCACTTTATCAAATAATAACATAACATAACATAACATTGAGGCACGTGACCGCCTTAAAGGTGCGCGCGGCCATCATAGTATATTGGCAAGCCATTGTTGTTCTTGGATCCACCAAACCCTCTCTCCAATGCTTCTGTATTGCTCGCGTAAGTGCTGCATGCAGCAGGAAACCCCCTCTAGGTAAATCGAACCTCTCTAGGAGTATCGGGTATGGCATTAGTTCTCTGTTTTCATATAGGTCCCCCAGCATTTGAACTCCCGCCTCCTTCCAATCTCGCAGCTGCGACCAGTCGCCACCATGTGGTAGCGCTGTTAGCATCCCGATTGGGATTTCGGGGGCATATGGGTGTAATACGCCCGCCCTTCGCTGCGATCGATTCCAACATAACCGGATAGTTTTTTCTCCCTGCGTCAGATCCCTAAGGTCTAATCTCTGCTGTAGTGCTATAAAAGAAAGAACATGGCGAGGTATGCCTAGGCCTCTTTTATGTTCCGGACCTCTGAATTCTCGCGCTATTTCTTGTGTGTAGATCTGCAGTTGAGCTGCCAAGTAGTAGAGTTCAAAATCAGGAACCGCTAGTCCCCCCTCCGTTTTAGGTCTTATTAATGTTGTTAGTCCTACCCTTCGGCGCCCCGCCCCCCAAAGGGAGGACACTATCATGGACTTTAGAAGGCGGAAGGTTTTGGCAGTGTCCTGAAGTGTCTATGTCAGTTGTTGTGTTGTATCTCTGGATGCAGTAACAGAAACCTCAGAGATGCACCCAAATACAGGTGGTATGCTATGGGATTCACAGAAATTGTTTACATGTTCAGACCTAGCCATTAATTACATGTGCCATGCCCGTTTTAGAACCCCCTCCCCCCTCCACAGGTGTTAATAATCCCACTTAAATCCTAAAACAGAAAAAATATGTAAAAGGTTTGGGGGCGGGGAAAAATAACAGAACATGCTCCTCTGCTCAAGACAGGTGGGAGGGTGTGCTGGTGTGGTATCACACAGGAAGAAGAGAAGTGCTAAGGATTGGTGAAGAGTGTGGTATCACACGGGAGGAAGGGAAGTGCCAAGGATTGGTGAAGAGTGTGGTATCACACGGGAGGTAGGGAAGTGGCAGGGATTGGTGAGGAGTGTGGTAGCACACAGGAGGTAGGGATGTGTCAGGGATTGGTGAAGACTGTGGCAGCACACAGGAGGTAGGGAAGTGTCAGGGATTGGTGAAGAGTGTGGCAGCACACAGGAGGTAGTGAAGTGTCAGGGATTGGTGAATATTGTGGTATCACACAGGAGGAAGGGAAGTGGCTAGGATTGGTGAAGAGTGTGGCAGCACACAGGAAGAGGGGAAGTGTTAGGGATTGGTGAAGCGTGGCAGCACACAGGAGGTGGGGAAATGTCAGGGATTGGTGAAGACTGTGGCAGCACACAGGAGGTAGGGAAATGTCAGGGATTGGTGAAGACTGTGGCAGCACACAGGAGATAGGGAAGTGTCAGGGATTGGTGAAGAGTGTGGTATCACACAGGAGATAGGGAAGTGTCAGGGATTGGTGAAGAGTGTGGCAGCACACAGGAGGTAGGGAAGTGTCAGGGATTGGTGAAGAGTATGGCAGCACACAGGAGGAAAGGAAGTGTCAGGGATTGGTGAAGAGTGTGGTAGCACACAGGAGGAAGGTAAGTGGCGTGAACTGGCGAAGAGTGTGGCAGCACACAGGAGGAAAGGAAGTGTCAGGGATTGGTGACATGAGCAAACCAGCCCTCCTGGTGAAATGGCTCCGCAGGTTACAAGAGCACACCAGCCCTCCTGGTGAAATGGCTCCGCAGGTTACAAGAGCACACCAGCCCTCCTGGTGAAATGGCTCCAGAGGATACAAGAGCACACCAGCCCTCCTGGTGAAATGGCTCCAGAGGATACAAGAGCACACCAGCCCTCCTGGTGAAATGGCTTTGCAGGTTACAAGAGCACACCAGCCCTCCTGGTGAAATGGCTCCACAAGTTACAAGAGCACACCAGCCCTCGTGGTGAAATGGCTCCAGAGGATACAAGAGAACACCAGCCCTCCTGGTGAAATGGCTTTGTAGGTTAAAAGAGCACACCAGCCCTCTTGGTGAAATGGCTCCGCAGGTTACAAGAGAACACCAGCCCAACTTGTGAAAAGGGGTTTGCATGTTCCAAGAGCACACCAGCCCTCCTGGTGAAATGGCTCCATAGGTTAATGAGCACACCAGCCCTCCTGGTGAAATGGCTCCACAGGTTACAAGAGCACGCCAGCCCTCCTGGTGAAATGGCTCCACAGGTTACAAGAGCACGCCAGCCCTCCTGGTGAAATGGCTCCATAGGTTACAAGAACAAACCAGCCCTCCTGGTGAAATGGCTCCACAGGTTACAAGAGCACACCAACCCTCCTGGTGAAATGGCTCTGCAGGTTTCATGAGCACACCAACCCTCCTGGTGAAATGGCTCTGCAGGTTTCATGAGCACACCAACCCTCCTGGTGAAATGGCTCCATAGGTTACAAGAACACACCAGCCCTCCTGGTGAAATGGCTCCACAGGTTACAAGAGCACACCAACCCTCCTGGTGAAATGGCTTTGCAGGTTACAAGAGCACACCAGCACTCCTGGTGAAATGGCTCCATAGGTTACAAGAACACACCAGCCCTCCTGGTGAAATGGCTCCACAGGTTACAAGAGCACACCAACCCTCCTGGTGAAATGGCTCTGCAGGTTACAAGAGCACACCAGCACTCCTGGTGAAATGGCTCCATAGGTTACAAGAACACACCAGCCCTCCTGGTGAAATGGCTCCACAGGTTACAAGAGCACACCAACCCTCCTGGTGAAATGGCTCTGCAGGTTTCATGAGCACACCAACCCTCCTGGTGAAATGGCTCTGCAGGTTTCATGAGCACACCAACCCTCCTGGTGAAATGGCTCCATAGGTTACAAGAACACACCAGCCCTCCTGGTGAAATGGCTCCACAGGTTACAAGAGCACACCAGCCCTCCTGGTGAAATGGCTCTGCAGGTTACAAGAGCACACAAGCCATCCTGGTGAAATGGGTCTGCAGGTTACAAGAACACACCAGCCCTCCTGGTGAAATGGCTCCACAGGTTACAAGAGAACACCAGCACTCCTGGTGAAATGGCTCCATAGGTTAATGAGCACACCAGACCTCCTGGTAAAATGGCTCCATAGCTTAAAGAGCGTACCAACCCTCCTGGTGAAATGACTCCGCAAGTTAAAGAGCAATCCAGCCATCCTGTTGAAATGGCTTAGCAGGTTAAAGAGCACACCAGCCCTCCTGGTGAAATGGCTTAGCAGGTTAAAGAGCACACCAGCCCTTCTGGTAAAATGGCTCTGAAGGTTAAATAGCACACTAACCCTCCTGGTGAAATGGCTCGACAGGTTACAAGAGCACACCAGCCCTCCTGGTGAAATGGCTCCACAGGTTACAAGAGCACACCAGCACTCCTGGTGAAATGGCTTCACAGGTTACAAGAGCAAACCAGCCCTCCTGGTGAAATGGCTCGACAGGTTACAAGAGCACATCAACCCTTCTGGTAAAATGCCTTCATGGGTTAATGGAGCACACCAGCCCTCCTGGTGAAATGGCTCCACAGGTTACAAGAGCACACCAGCCCTCCTGGTGAAATAGCTACGCACGTTACATGAGCACACCAGCCCTCCTGATGAAATGACTCCGAAGTTTAATAGAGCGTTTGGATCAGATCCAAACGCACGAGATGAGCACCGCTGAGACCAGACACCTTCAGGTCTTCGCTACACAGACGCACCCTCCTGTGTTTTCCCCCTTCATCCTCAGTACTGGAACTATGGCCCATGAACAGGTATCACCCTGTTTGATGAAACACGTATCGGCTGGCATTGTATGTTCTGAAGAAAGGATAAACATAAAACGACGTGTTTATCACACCACCGATGTCGACTTACTTTGTTATAACTCTCCCAGTATCAATACTGTTTTATTGTACGTGTGCCCAGTACCTGCTATACGTTTCTTCAGTGCCAAGGTTTCTCTTCTTTGGCTCTTTAAGAGGTTTAGGGTATTCCTCTATATTGGTTGCACCGTCCTGAAGTTGTTTAAACCTACCACTCCCCACTAATTCCCTTTGACTGCTAGAGCGCCAGAGTCCTGCTCACTTCAAACCCGTAACAGGCCTTCCATGCTCTTAAGGTATACTAGGAACATAGGGTTGGAGCTATGAATATCCCAAGGTATTATAGGAACACAGGGTTGAAGCTACAACACTCCCAAGGTATACTAGCAACAGAGAGTTGGAGCTACAACATTCCCATGGCATACTAGGAACACAGGGTTGATGCTATGACACTCCCAAGGTTTACTAGGAACACAGGGTTGATGCTATGACACTCTCAAGGTATACTAGGAACACAGGGTTGATGCTATGACACTCTCAAGGTATACTAGGAACACAGGGTTCAAGCTACAACACTCCCAAGGTATACTAGGAACACAGGGTTGATGCTATGACACTCTCAAGGTATACTAGGAACACAGGGTTGAACCTACAACACTCCCAAGGTATACTACGAACACAGGGTTGATGCTATGACACTCTCAAGGTATACTAGGAACACAGGGTTGAAGCTACAACACTCCCAAGGTATACTAGGAACACAGGGTTGATGCTACGACACTCTCAAGGTATACTAGGAACACAGGGTTGATGCTATGACACTCTCAAGGTATACTAGGAACACAGGGTTGAAGCTATGACAATCTCAAGGTATACTAGGAACAGAGGGAGGAAGCTACAACACTCCCAAGGTATACTAGGAACACAGGGTTGATGCTATGACACTCTCAAGGTATACTAGGAACACAGGGTTGATGCTACAACACTCCCAAGGTATACTAGGAACACAGGGTTGATGCTATGACATTCTCAAGGTATACTAGGAACACAGGGTTGATGCTATGACACTCTCAATGTATACTAGGAACACAGGGTTGAAGCTACAACACTCCCAAGGTATACTAGGAACACAGGGTTGATGCTATGACACTCTCAAGGTATACTAGGAACACAGGGTTGATGCTATGACACTCTCAAGGTATACTAGGAACACAGGGTTGAAGCTATGACACTCTCAAGGTATACTAGGAACACAGGGTTGAAGCTATGACACTCCCAAGGTATACTAGGAACACAGAGTTGATGCTATGACACTCCCAAGGCATACTAGGAACACAGGGTTGGAGCTATGACTCTCCCAAGATATACTAGGAACACAGAGTTGAAGCTGCAACACTCCCAAGGTATACTAGGAACACAGGGTTGGAGCTCGAACACTCCCAAGGCATACTAGGAACACAGGGTTGAAGCTATGACACTCTCATGGTATACTATGAACACAGGGTTGGAGCTCGAACACTCCCAAGGCATACTAGGAACACAGGGTTGAAGCTATGACAATCTCAAGGTATACTAGGAACAGAGGGTTGATGCTATGACACTCTCAAGGTATACTAGGAACACAGGGTTGAAGCTATGACACTCCCAAGGTATACTAGGAACACAGAGTTGATGCTATGACACTCCCAAGGCATACTAGGAACACAGGGTTGGAGCTATGACTCTCCCAAGATATACTAGGAACACAGGGTTGAAGCTATGACACTCTCAAGGTATACTAGGAACACAGAGTTGAAGCTGCAACACTCCCAAGGTATACTAGGAACACAGGGTTGGAGCTCGAACACCCCCAAGGCATACTAGGAACACAGAGTTGAAGCTGCAACACTCCCAAGGTATGCTAGGAACACAGGGTTGGAGCTATGACACTCCCAAGGTATACTAGGAACACAGAGTTGATGCTATGACACTCCCAAGGCACACTAGGAACACAGGGATGAAGCTATGACACTCTTAAGGTATACTAGGAACACAGGGTTGAAGCTATGACACTCCCAAGATATACTAAGAACACAGGGTTGGAGCTATGACACTCTAATGGTATACTAGGAAAACAGGGTTGAAGCTATGACACTCTAATGGTATACTAGGAACACAGGGTTGAAGCTATGACACTCCCAAGATATACTAAGAACACAGGGTTGGAGCTATGACACTCTAATGGTATACTAGGAACACAGGGTTGAAGCTATGACACTCTCAATGTATACTAGGAACACAGGGTTGAAGCTATGACACTCTCAAGGTATACTAGGAACACAGAGTTGAAGCTGCAACACTCCCAAGGTATACGAGGAACACAGGGTTGGAGCTCGAACACTCCCAAGGCATACTAGGAACACAGGGTTGAAGCTATGACACTCTCATGGTATACTAGAAACACAGGGTTGGAGCTCGAACACTCCCAAGGCATACTAGGAACACAGGGTTGAAGCTATGACAATCTCAAGGTATACTAGGAACAGAGGGTTGATGCTATGACACTCTCAAGGTATACTAGGAACACAGGGTTGAAGCTATGACACTCCCAAGGTATACTAGGAACACAGAGTTGATGCTATGACACTCCCAAGGCATACTAGGAACACAGGGTTGGAGCTATGACTCTCCCAAGATATACTAGGAACACAGGGTTGAAGCTATGACACTCTCAAGGTATACTAGGAACACAGAGTTGAAGCTGCAACACTCCCAAGGTATACTAGGAACACAGGGTTGGAGCTCGAACACCCCCAAGGCATACTAGGAACACAGAGTTGAAGCTGCAACACTCCCAAGGTATACTAGGAACACAGGGTTGGAGCTATGACACTCCCAAGGTATACTAGGAACACAGAGTTGATGCTATGACACTCCCAAGGCATACTAGGAACACAGGGATGAAGCTATGACACTCTTAAGGTATACTAGGAACACAGGGTTGAAGCTATGACACTCCCAAGATATACTAAGAACACAGGGTTGGAGCTATGACACTCTAATGGTATACTAGGAACACAGGGTTGAAGCTATGACACTCTAATGGTATACTAGGAACACAGGGTTGAAGCTATGACACTCCCAAGATATACTAACACAGGGTTGGAGCTATGACACTCTAATGGTATACTAGGAACACAGGGTTGAAGCTATGACACTCTAATGGTATACTAGGAACACAGGGTTGAAGCTATGACACTCTAATGGTATACTAGGAACACAGGGTTGAAGCTATGACACTCTAATGGTATACTAGGAACACAGGGTTGAAGCTATGACACTCCCAAGGTATACTAGGAACACAGGGTTGGAGCTGCAACACTCTGTCAAGGTATACTAGGAACACAGGGTTGAAGCTACAACACTCCCAAGGTATACTAGGAACACAGGGTTGATGCTATGACACTCTCAAGGTATACTAGGAACACAGGGTTGATGCTATGACACTCTCAAGGTATACTAGGAACACAGGGTTGAAGCTATGACACTCTCAAGGTATACTAGGAACACAGAGTTGAAGCTGCAACACTCCCAAGGTATACTAGGAACACAGGTTTGGAGCTCGAACACTCCCAAGGCATACTAGGAACACAGGGTTGAAGCTATGACACTCTCATGGTATACTAGGAACACAGGGTTGGAGCTCGAACACTCCCAAGGCATACTAGGAACACAGGGTTGAAGCTATGACAATCTCAAGGTATACTAGGAACAGAGGGTTGATGCTATGACACTCTCAAGGTATACTAGGAACACAGGGTTGAAGCTATGACACTCCCAAGGTATACTAGGAACACAGAGTTGATGCTATGACACTCCCAAAGCATACTAGGAACACAGGGTTGGAGCTATGACTCTCCCAAGATATACTAGGAACACAGGGTTGAAGCTATGACACTCTCAAGGTATACTAGGAACACAGAGTTGAAGCTGCAACACTCCCAAGGTATACTAGGAACACAGGGTTGGAGCTCGAACACCCCCAAGGCATACTAGGAACACAGAGTTGAAGCTGCAACACTCCCAAGGTATACTAGGAACACAGGGTTGGAGCTATGACACTCCCAAGGTATACTAGGAACACAGAGTTGATGCTATGACACTCCCAAGGCATACTAGGAACACAGGGATGAAGCTATGACACTCTTAAGGTATACTAGGAACACAGGGTTGAAGCTATGACACTCCCAAGATATACTAAGAACACAGGGTTGGAGCTATGACACTCTAATGGTATACTAGGAACACAGGGTTGAAGCTATGACACTCTAATGGTATACTAGGAACACAGGGTTGAAGCTATGACACTCCCAAGATATACTAAGAACACAGGGTTGGAGCTATGACACTCTAATGGTATACTAGGAACACAGGGTTGAAGCTATGACACTCTCAAGGTATACTAGGAACACAGGGTTGAAGCTATGACACTCTCAAGGTATACTAGGAACACAGAGTTGAAGCTGCAACACTCCCAAGGTATACTAGGAACACAGGGTTGGAGCTCGAACACTCCCAAGGCATACTAGGAACACAGGGTTGAAGCTATGACACTCTCATGGTATACTAGGAACACAGGGTTGGAGCTATGACACTCTAATGGTATACTAGGAACACAGGGTTGAAGCTATGACACTCTAATGGTATACTAGGAACACAGGGTTGAAGCTATGACACTCCCAAGATATACTAAGAACACAGGGTTGGAGCTATGACACTCTAATGGTATACTAGGAACACAGGGTTGAAGCTATGACACTCTAATGGTATACTAGGAACACAGGGTTGAAGCTATGACACTCTAATGGTATACTAGGAACACAGGGTTGAAGCTATGACACTCTAATGGTATACAGGGAACACAGGGTTGAAGCTATGACACTCCCAAGGTATACTAGGAACACAGGGTTGGAGCTGCAACACTCTCTCAAGGTATACTAGGAACAAAGGGTTGAAGCTACAACACTCCCAAGGTATACTAGGAACACAGGGTTGATGCTATGACACTCTCAAGGTATACTAGGAACACAGGGTTGATGCTATGACACTCTCAAGGTATACTAGGAACACAGGGTTGAAGGTATGACACTCTCAAGGTATACTAGGAACACAGAGTTGAAGCTGCAACACTCCCAAGGTATACTAGGAACACAGGTTTGGAGCTCGAACACTCCCAAGGCATACTAGGAACACAGGGTTGAAGCTATGACACTCTCATGGTATACTAGGAACACAGGGTTGGAGCTCGAACACTCCCAAGGCATACTAGGAACACAGGGTTGAAGCTATGACAATCTCAAGGTATACTAGGAACAGAGGGTTGATGCTATGACACTCTCAAGGTATACTAGGAACACAGGGTTGAAGCTATGACACTCCCAAGGTATACTAGGAACACAGAGTCGATGCTATGACACTCCCAAGGCATACTAGGAAAACAGGGTTGGAGCTATGACTCTCCCAAGATATACTAGGAACACAGGGTTGAAGCTATGACACTCTCAAGGTATACTAGGAACACAGAGTTGAAGCTGCAACACTCCCTAGGTATACTAGGAACACAGGGTTGGAGCTCGAACACCCCCAAGGCATACTAGGAACACAGAGTTGAAGCTGCAACACTCCCAAGGTATACTAGGAACACAGGGTTGGAGCTATGACACTCCCAAGGTATACTAGGAACACAGAGTTGATGCTATGACACTCCCAAGGCATACTAGGAACACAGGGATGAAGCTATGACACTCTTAAGGTATACTAGGAACACAGGGTTGAAGCTATGACACTCCCAAGATATACTAAGAACACAGGGTTGGAGCTATGACACTCTAATGGTATACTAGGAACACAGGGTTGAAGCTATGACACTCTAATGGTATACTAGGAACACAGGGTTGAAGCTATGACACTCCCAAGATATACTAAGAACACAGGGTTGGAGCTTTGACACTCTAATGGTATACTAGGAACACAGGGTTGAAGCTATGACACTCTCAAGGTATACTAGGAACACAGGGTTGAAGCTATGACACTCTCAAGGTATACTAGGAACACAGAGTTGAAGCTGCAACACTCCCAAGGTATACTAGGAACACAGGGTTGGAGCTCGAACACTCCCAAGGCATACTAGGAACACAGGGTTGAAGCTATGACACTCTCATGGTATACTAGGAACACAGGGTTGGAGCTCGAACACTCCCAAGGCATACTAGGAACACAGGGTTGAAGCTATGACAATCTCAAGGTATACTAGGAACAGGTTTTGATGCTATGACACTCTCAAGGTATACTAGGAACACAGGGTTGAAGCTATGACACTCCCAAGGTATACTAGGAACACAGAGTTGATGCTATGACACTCCCAAGGCATACTAGGAACACAGGGTTGGAGCTATGACTCTCCCAAGATATACTAGGAACACAGGGTTGAAGCTATGACACTCTCAAGGTATACTAGGAACACAGAGTTGAAGCTGCAACACTCCCAAGGTATACTAGGAACACAGGGTTGGAGCTCGAACACTCCCAAGGCATACTAGGAACACAGGGTTGAAGCTATGACACTCTCATGGTATACTAGGAACACAGGGTTGGAGCTCGAACACTCCCAAGGTATACTAGGAACACAGGGTTGGAGCTATGACACTCCCAAGGTATACTAGGAACACAGAGTTGATGCTATGACACTCCCAAGGCATACTAGGAACACAGGGATGAAGCTATGACACTCTTAAGGTATACTAAGAACACAGGGTTGGAGCTATGACACTCTAATGGTATACTAGGAACACAGGGTTGAAGCTATGACACTCCCAAGGCATACTAGGAACACAGGGTTGGAGCTATGACTCTCCCAAGATATACTAGGAACACAGGGTTGAAGCTATGACACTCTCAAGGTATACTAGGAACACAGGGTTGATGCTATGACACTCTAATGGTATACTAGGAACACAGGGTTGAAGCTATGACACTCTAATGGTATACTAGGAACACAGGGTTGAAGCTATGACACTCTAATGGTATACTAGGAACACAGGGTTGAAGCTATGACACTCTAATGGTATACAGGGAACACAGGGTTGAAGCTATGACACTCCCAAGGTATACTAGGAACACAGGGTTGGAGCTGCAACACTCTCTCAAGGTATACTAGGAACAAAGGGTTGAAGCTACAACACTCCCAAGGTATACTAGGAACACAGGGTTGATGCTATGACACTCTCAAGGTATACTAGGAACACAGGGTTGATGCTATGACACTCTCAAGGTATACTAGGAACACAGGGTTGAAGGTATGACACTCTCAAGGTATACTAGGAACACAGAGTTGAAGCTGCAACACTCCCAAGGTATACTAGGAACACAGGTTTGGAGCTCGAACACTCCCAAGGCATACTAGGAACACAGGGTTGAAGCTATGACACTCTCATGGTATACTAGGAACACAGGGTTGGAGCTCGAACACTCCCAAGGCATACTAGGAACACAGGGTTGAAGCTATGACAATCTCAAGGTATACTAGGAACAGAGGGTTGATGCTATGACACTCTCAAGGTATACTAGGAACACAGGGTTGAAGCTATGACACTCCCAAGGTATACTAGGAACACAGAGTCGATGCTATGACACTCCCAAGGCATACTAGGAAAACAGGGTTGGAGCTATGACTCTCCCAAGATATACTAGGAACACAGGGTTGAAGCTATGACACTCTCAAGGTATACTAGGAACACAGAGTTGAAGCTGCAACACTCCCAAGGTATACTAGGAACACAGGGTTGGAGCTCGAACACCCCCAAGGCATACTAGGAACACAGAGTTGAAGCTGCAACACTCCCAAGGTATACTAGGAACACAGGGTTGGAGCTATGACACTCCCAAGGTATACTAGGAACACAGAGTTGATGCTATGACACTCCCAAGGCATACTAGGAACACAGGGATGAAGCTATGACACTCTTAAGGTATACTAGGAACACAGGGTTGAAGCTATGACACTCCCAAGATATACTAAGAACACAGGGTTGGAGCTATGACACTCTAATGGTATACTAGGAACACAGGGTTGAAGCTATGACACTCTAATGGTATACTAGGAACACAGGGTTGAAGCTATGACACTCCCAAGATATACTAAGAACACAGGGTTGGAGCTTTGACACTCTAATGGTATACTAGGAACACAGGGTTGAAGCTATGACACTCTCAAGGTATACTAGGAACACAGGGTTGAAGCTATGACACTCTCAAGGTATACTAGGAACACAGAGTTGAAGCTGCAACACTCCCAAGGTATACTAGGAACACAGGGTTGGAGCTCGAACACTCCCAAGGCATACTAGGAACACAGGGTTGAAGCTATGACACTCTCATGGTATACTAGGAACACAGGGTTGGAGCTCGAACACTCCCAAGGCATACTAGGAACACAGGGTTGAAGCTATGACAATCTCAAGGTATACTAGGAACAGGTTTTGATGCTATGACACTCTCAAGGTATACTAGGAACACAGGGTTGAAGCTATGACACTCCCAAGGTATACTAGGAACACAGAGTTGATGCTATGACACTCCCAAGGCATACTAGGAACACAGGGTTGGAGCTATGACTCTCCCAAGATATACTAGGAACACAGGGTTGAAGCTATGACACTCTCAAGGTATACTAGGAACACAGAGTTGAAGCTGCAACACTCCCAAGGTATACTAGGAACACAGGGTTGGAGCTCGAACACTCCCAAGGCATACTAGGAACACAGGGTTGAAGCTATGACACTCTCATGGTATACTAGGAACACAGGGTTGGAGCTCGAACACTCCCAAGGTATACTAGGAACACAGGGTTGGAGCTATGACACTCCCAAGGTATACTAGGAACACAGAGTTGATGCTATGACACTCCCAAGGCATACTAGGAACACAGGGATGAAGCTATGACACTCTTAAGGTATACTAAGAACACAGGGTTGGAGCTATGACACTCTAATGGTATACTAGGAACACAGGGTTGAAGCTATGACACTCCCAAGGCATACTAGGAACACAGGGTTGGAGCTATGACTCTCCCAAGATATACTAGGAACACAGGGTTGAAGCTATGACACTCTCAAGGTATACTAGGAACACAGGGTTGATGCTATGACACTCTCAAGGTATACTAGGAACACAGAGTTGATGCTATGACACTCTCAAGGTATACTAGGAACACAGAGTTGAAGCTGATGGAGGGAGGGAGTGAGGGATGAAGGAGGGAGTGTCAGATCACGAGGGGAGGCTTCACTCAAGCCTCCTCTGGTGCCTGCCTCAGGGTCAGCTGTTCTCCTCCCTCCACCCAGTGCCCATAGCCAGAGATGTGCAGATGGCACTGGCTGGAATGTGCTGATGGAGGGAGGGTGTGAGGGATGAAGGAGGAAGGCAATGACTGACAGATCACGAGGGGGGCTTCACTCAAGCCTCTCCTGGTGCCAGCCTCAGGGGCTGCTGTTCTCCTCCCTCCACCCTGTGCCACAGCCAGAGATGTGCAGATGGCACTGGGTGGAATGTGCTGAGGCTGCAGGAGGTTCGTGTGTGATTGTCATCAGGAAGTGTGTGTCTTCATTTCCTCTTGTTCTGATTGGATATCTTTGCAGAAGCCATCTCCGGATGCTTCTATCTCATTAGAAGACCATGTGCTCTGAATGTGGGCTCCAGGGCTGAGATCCAAGACATGGCACTGAGAGCCTCTCAGCACAGAGGGGAGGGTGTGGGAGGGGAAGAGATGAAGGAGGGAGAGAGTGAGGAATGGAGGGGAGCAGTGGAGGGATAGGATGGAGGGACATTGGCTCCAGGGCTGAGGTCCGGGGCTGCGAGCCTTACACTGCAGAGGGGCGAGGGTGGGGTCGAGGGAGGGAGTGAGTTAAGGAGCTTGGGAAGGTGCAAGGGTTTGGGTTATTCAGAGAGGAATTATTGCAAATTTTTATTATGGTAATATCAGGCATTGGTCTTATACTAAAAAATGCTGCTCATTAAATGTTGTTCTCTTTAAACAAATTAAGTAGAATGAATGAATGTTCGCTACACCTTTCCAACTATTACGAAAACCTCTAAAAACTGAAAGTGAATATTCTAAATATACATAACTTAACATACCATACCATACCATACCATACCATACCATACCATAACATAACACAACATAACATAACTTAACACTTCCTAGCATATTTACTCAGGGATATGAATGCAAGAATTAGAATCAGTACTCGGAGATGTTGCGATGATATAGGCTTCCACCGTTGGGTGAGACAAGCATGTAAAACATTGGAATGTTGCTCTGTGGGCCTTTACCGGCCCGTAGAAGCATGGAGCACTCCATTGTCTACAGCGGAGCTTCCCACGTATACCCCTCGTACACCCCTTGTGCCCTTACATGTGTTTGTAAGGGCACGAAGGGGTACCCACTGCACAACACATATCCTCATATCCAGTTTTTGAAGCACAAGTGAATTTTACGCTAAGAAAATAGAGCCAAACGCCCCCTCTAAAATCGGGTCTGAAAGATTAAATCACAAAACACTCTAGAATGCTGCTTTGCCTTTATATACTGAACCCTGGACAGTGATAATGGTCATATGTCCACTGTGAGTACACACGTGGTGTGATTCTCAAGGTCACAGGACAGATTCTGGACCCTATATTGACATGGACAGACCTAGGCCTCTGCAGACATGCCTGACACTAGGTACAAATAAAATTCAGACAAGGTACACAGAAGGTTGGGCACTGAGGTTGTGTGAGGCTCATGTCAGCCTCTTCTTGGCCTCATATCAGCCTCTTGTTGGCCTCATGTCAGCCCCCCTGGAGCCCATGTGAGGCTCATGTCAGCCGCCCTGAAGCCCTTGTGAGGCTCATGTCCTCCTCATGTTGGCTTTGTGCTGTTAGGAGCCGTAGTTTCTCTTTAACCACAGTCACAGTCGGCGATCCCCCTCGGTGAGATGTGCTGACGCTGCTGGATGTTTCCAGTGTGATTGTCATCAGGAGATCTGTGGAGTTGATTCCTTTTCTGCTGATCAGTCACATTTGCAGAAACAACATCCTGGTTCTTTATTTTTGTAGAGAACTATATTTTTCTTTGCATGAAGTGCAAAAGCACCTAGCTAAATAGCACCTTGTATGCATGTATGTATGCACTCGTTTATATATGTATGCAGATATGTAGGCATGTATGTGAGTTTGTTTAGTGAGTCAAACAGACAAAAGGGGATGGAGGATGGGGGAGCGTGGCTACCGGCCGATCAAGATGGCCGCTTAGCCTGTGAGCTCCGGGGACCCGGGCGCCCTTTTCACTAAATCCGTGCACTGATCCGACAGAAAACACGGCCCTGACGGCGGCCTCTGGTACCGGGGTGCGGGCGGCACGACCTGATATGCTTGCCGTCCGAATCGGACTTGAATTCGCCCTGTACGACGGCTCGGCGATCTGAGGCCTGACGTTGCAATTGAGACCGGGGACTGCAGCAGTGGGCTGGCCGTCATCCGCCGCCTGGGAGCGCAGGTCGGGCGCCTTCTCCAGTGAGGTTGACGAGTTATACGGACTGTGCCCTTCGGCGCCGGCGTGCGCTCATCCAGCAGCCCGACCTTCAGGACCGCTGAATAAAGGAGATGAGACTGCCTGCCCCGCCTGACGCTGAGTGACGGCTCCGGCCGCTGGCCGCGTCGGTACCGGGGACTGTGGAGGTGGAGGGACTGGGACACCATCGAGCCGGCCACTGCCATACAATGAAGACTCTGCCTTGGGAATGAGTCTCCCCCCCCACTCCGACCCCCGTTGTGACCGCCAACTGACGCCGGCGCTCGCCCTGAAGGCCCGCCTTGGCAGGGGGTCCTGCCCTTCGCACATCATCATTCCGCAGTGCAGTGGAGCAGGGGACTGAGTAGTGGGGCGCCATTGAACAGTGCCGCGACTTCAATGACATTGCTGATCAGGACCTCGACAGACACCCTCATACGGCATCGGTGTGGGGAGCCGGAAGACTCCTCAGACTATTTGACGCCCTGGGACTCACGGACTGCTGGAGGCACAAACACCCTTACGATAGGCAATATACTTACTACTCGGCTGCCCACGATTGTCTCTCACGGATAGATTACATCTTAGTGTCTGGGGTTGGGCTGCGGGGCATTGAGGAGATAGTCATCCGCCCTAGGGGAATATCTGATCACTCTCCGCTGCGACTCACATACACGAACCACCGCCCCCATAGAAGCCGAATTTTCCCGATCCACGCGAGCTTCCTGCAGGTCCCCTCTCTACTGAAAGGTTTACATAAGACTACTGAACAATATTTCCAGGAGAATTCTGGATCGGTAGATTCACACAGTACCCAGTGGGAGGCTTACAAAACGGTCCTGCACGGACAGGCCATAGCCTCCGTTGCTGACCACAAGCGAACACAGCGACGGGAACTTAGCGCTTTGGAGGAGGCGCTTAACACCGCGATCCGGGAACAGGAGACTCGACCGTCCCTCGGGGCTGCCCAGGCAGTCCGGCTTCGGCGTGCCGAGTGGATGTCATACCAGAAAGAAATGGTGCTGAATACAATTCAGGCCACCCGTCATAGGGTTTACGAGCTGGGGGACAAGGCCGGAAAGATGCTGGCTTGGCTGGACAAGAAGGAGAGAGTGGGTAGAGTCATTGCACAGCTGACGTCACCTTCTGGCCATACGACCTCGGATCCCGAGGCCATAGTCGACCTACTTGCAGACCACTTTGAAACACTGTATACCCCCCAGGCGCAATACTCGATCGAGGAGGCATATGACTATATCAAAGATTTGACCATTCCTGGCCTCTCCCCAGAAGCGGAGCTCCAACTTGAGGCGGACATCACAGTGGGAGAAATACAAGAGGCAACCCACGCATTGGCTTCAGGCAAGGCACTGGGCCCCAACGGGTTCCCAGTGGAGCTGTACAAGAACTCGGTTCAAATCACGGCCCCCAATCTCATCAAAATGTTTACCGACAGTCTGGAAGCAGGAGAACTCCCTAGAGATCAGCGCCTCGCCACAATCATTCCGATCCATAAACCCGGTCAGGCGGCTGAGGCCTGCGCCTCTTACTGCCCAATCTCTTTAATAAATGCGGAACCGAAAATCCTTGCCAAATTGCTAGCCCAGCGACTGGCCCCGCACCTTACTACCTTGGTGCACCCAGATCAGTCTGGCTTTATGCCATCTCGCAGTACGTCGTATAACCTACGACGTTTGCAGGCTGTTTTGGCCCACCGGGACAGTATAAAAGAACCAGCTGTTCTCCTCTCCCTTGATGCCACCATGGCATTTGACACCGTGGAATGGCCCTATCTATTTGCTGTTCTTCAGCATATGGGCTTTGGCCCCAAGTTCTGTGCCTGGATCCGATTACTTTATACAGGTGGTAGCAAATGGTCACATATCTAGGGACTTCCCGCTCGGTCGAGGGACTAGGCAGGGCTGCCCACTCTCCCCCCTACTGTTTACTCTGGTTCTTGAACCATTGGCAATTTGGATCAGATGGGAACCATCCATTAAGGGTATCCGATGGTCACCGACGTGGGAAGATCGTATATCTCTCTATGCGGACTATATCCTTCTCTATCTCACCTCTCCCAAAAAGTCAATTCTTGAGCTTCTTAACGTCTGCGACAAATTTGGGAGAGTGTCGGGATATAGGATTAACTCGACTAAATCGGTCCTATTCGTTCTTGCAGGCCATCCACCGTCGCTCCCGGCGATCTGCCCCTTGAGTTATACTGGCGCGTCGTTCAAATATCTGGGTATTTATGCTTCGTCAGATCCGGACGAATTCTACGTCCTGAATTTGAAACCCCCATTGGACCGTTTCAAACGGGATGTGAAGGTATGGCGTTCCCTCCCTCTTACTCTCCTTGGCAAAGCTGCACTGTTCAAAATGATGACGCTTCCCCGCTTCTTGTATATTCTCGAAAATACGCCGTTCCCAGTCCTCCCCTCCTACTTCACGGCGATATCATCTGCGGTTTCGGCTTTGCTATGGGACGGTAGGCCGGCACGGATTGCTCAATGTAAACTGGTAAAAGATTGCTATGATGGTGGCATAGCACTCCCCGACATAGAACTGTACTACTGGGCGGCCCATCTCAAACAATTTAACTACTGGCTACATTCCACGCAGACTGAACCCGCTTATTTAGCTGATAGACACTGCTTGGAGCCCAGGGGCTTGTTGCGAAACCTCTATAGCCGGACGGTGCCGGCCGACCTGGTGGGACCGACGCGACACACGATTCAACTCTGGTACAAGGCACACAGGTACCTCCAATGCGCTAACACGATCACGCAAATGACACCATTGTGGGACTCACACAGACTAGGTTACCTTGGCAACAGTAAGGGGTTCCAGGCGTGGGACAACAAAGGAATATCGGTTGTGGGAGACCTTTGGAAGAGGGGCAAGGTAGTGGACTTCGCGTTTCTACAAACCAAATATGAGATGGCACAGTCTGAACATTATAGATACATACAAATCCGCCATGCACTGCAGACAGCCATCCCGGCAGAGACAGTCCTTCAGGAATCCACACCTTTAGAGGATAGATTGCTAACAGAACACATGCCCCGCAAAGCAACATCCTTCACATATCGAAAGTTGGTAAACAATCTTCCGGACAGGTTGGCTAGGTTGCGGTTGAGCTGGTCGAGTGATGTGGGCGACTTTGAGGATTCAGAATGGCAGGAGGCTATCTCCTCGCCGCGGGAAACAGCGATCCCCTCCAGATTTAAATTGGTACAGTTGAAAATACTGCACCGCACGTATTACACCAGAACAGTCCTGCATAAGATAGGGAAGACCTCTCACGAGTACTGCCTTCGTGGATGTGGGGAGAGGGGTATGTTCTATCACACTATTTGGGACTGTGGTCGGGTGGCTATGTTCTGGGCTGCTGTGATGCGTACCATATCCCAAACCATGACTGTTTCCCTGCTACCTGAACCCCGGCGTTGCCTGTTAAACGTATGGGACGCAACGGATCTAACCCTTCGACAGCAGGACTGGGCCATGCTGGGGAAGATGGTGGCAAAGCGAAACATAGCCAGACTGTGGGGTGCTGAAGCTTCACCTATGCTGAGGGACTGGTGTAGGGACATGGATGTAGCGATGGTTGCCGAGAAGGCGGTGTTTGTTCATCGGGGGTGCCCCAGGAAATGGGGGCAGATCTGGGGGGCATGGAACAAGTTCAGGGGAGATATTTGTGAACCGCCCCAGATTGACTCGGACGAGGCCCTTTTAGATTAAGAGTCCCATTCCCGCGATCCAGTGGTGTACGGCGGGTTTTCTGTTCCTTCCGGAATTTAGCCATTAACTGCAGAAGGTTTACCGATGGGGACTAACCTGTATTTGCACTACGTTTTTTCCAAATACTGCATACACGCTTGTTTATGTCGTCTTCCACATTTGATACGATAATAACAAGTTTAGTTGTTTTAAAATAAAAATGGACCTACTCAGATTTATGATCCCTCTGTGCATTACGTGCTCGCATGATTATACAATGCCGCCGTACCCCTGGGATGTCGGCACATGGACTGTGTTATCATTGATATTATAGAGTAACTGTGGATACGTTGCGGCCGGCCCAAGGGGTTGTAGGCCAGACGCTGTGTATGATGGTGGAGTACAATAAAGGTCTTTAAAAAAAAAAGGGGGGGGTGGAGGATGCTTACAGTAAGTTTAACCTCTGACTGGGTTATCTCATTAGTGGTATTCCATTGCACGACTGGTAATGTTACCTTAGTAGTGGCCATTGGTAGTATCTTATTGGTAGTGTGGCATTCGTATTATCATATCGTACCACCATTGGTAGTGTCACATTAGTAGTGTCTTGGGGTGGGCAGAAATTGCTGATTTTTACTTTGCGGAATTCCAAGGAGTTCCATAAAAACTCTGCGAGATTCTGTGGAATTCCACCAACTGTTGGAGATATGGACAATGTGCTGCGATTTAGCTCCGGTAGCGCATTCCGCACTGAAAAACCCATGCAAACGGCACAATGTGGTGTGAAAGATTGTACAGCCATTGGAGTTGTTTTGCTGCCGCTCAAGCATAAATCTAAATGAGAAGCAGCCCTCTGACTGCGACCACCCTCCTAGTGAATGGAAATCGGGCTCAGGGCTCCAAATGTCGCTTGTCCTCATCATCGCTCGCACGCTCGCATTCCTGAAGGCTCGTGGGGTAAAAATTATGCCATATGGTGACCAGTGTTTTTGGTCTAGAACTATGCTTCAAGGGCGAAGCAGTGTCGCCAAATTCCACCAATTCCCTTTTCACCCTCATTTTGGAACCCTTGGTGATGCGGATACGGAAGAACCTGATTATGGGTTAAGATGGGCTGAGGGATAGGAGGACCACATTTTGCTGTATGGCAACGAAATATTACTGTACCTGGCATCGCCGACGGCCTCCCTGAACAGAGTACTCCATATTTTTATAGTCTTTGGGAAGTTCTCAGGTTATACAATTAACTGGTCCAAGTCTGTCCTATATTTCCTCAGTGGTAACTCACCAATCTTACCCAGGGGGTTCACTATTGCTAAAGTCACATCAGGATTTAAGTACCTGGGGAGTCGCGTGTCCAAAGACCCGACTCTTTTTCTCAATCAAAACCTCCTCCCACCTTTGCATTGACTGAGGAGTGATGTTGTGCATTGGAAGATGCTGCCACTGTCCCTGTTTGGACATGCAGCCCTATTTAAAATGATGTCCCTTCCACGTTTCCTCTATACCTTGCAGAACACACCACGCCCAGGGAGGCCAGAATATTTTAAATCCATCGACTGTGCTTTAAGAGAACTCCTATGGAGGGGAAACCACCTCAGATATCGATTCAAAAGTTAACGAGAGGCTGGTACGATGGGGAAATCGCCCTCCCGGATATAAAAAGATATTACTCGGCGGCACAACTCGCTGCAGTAAACCAATGTATGTACGGGCCACAGGGCGATCCTGGATTTCATATGGACAGGTGGTTACTTCCTGGGGGAGGATTTATGGGCGCACTTTATGCCAACCCCTCTAAATTGAAACTGACTGGTCCCACTGGGCACGCAGTCCAAGTGTGGCGGACTGCCATGACGAGTTTGGGCTGGAAAGATATAGTTACACGGGCCTCCCCTCTTTGGGATGCTGAACAACTAGGCAACCTACACCTCACTAAAGGCTTTGACAGGTGGGACTTGATAGGCATTTCCAAGGTCGGAGACCTACAGAGGGCAGGGGAGGTAATTTCCTTTCCCCAACTGACGGAAGAATTTACTATTTATTTATTTTATTTATTTATTTCAAAGGTTTTATATAGCGCTACTGGACCCAAGAGTATCACAGCGCATTACAAGGAAGGTGAACATAATGAGATAAAAATTAGCATTATGCGAAAAAAATTCACAAAATGATATTGCATTCAGCAGAGCTAAGGGGGCAAAGAAACAGAGAGATAAAATTAAGGGGAAAATGAATATTGAAAGTTAGGAGAGAGAAGAGGGTGAAGAGAGGGGGAGTGAGAATATGAAGGGATTGAGAGGGGGTGGGGAGAGGAGTAGACAAAAGAGTGAACATGTTCAGAGACAGTAACATTAGATACCCCAATATTTGTTGAGAAGAAGTACTTTGAGTTCTTTTTTGAAGAGAGGGTAAGAGGGGTTGCAGCGAAGATCCTTGGGAAGAGAGTTCCAAATTGTAGGAGCGTTACCAGAGAAAGTACGGGATTGGGTCTTTTGACATTTGAGTCTGGGTGGGATCAAGACAAGGGAGTTTGTGCTCCTCAGGGACCTGGAGCAACCAGCTTTGTGTAGTTTTGTTGTACGGTAAGATGGGGTGTTTTGGTGAAGAGCTTTGTGAGTGATGCAGGCAATCTTGTAGGTGGATCTTCCTTCTATTGGGAGCCAATTGAGATTTTTGAGGACGGGGAGATGTGGTCAAATACAGTCAGAGATAAGTCGCGCAGATAAGTTGAGGACAGATTTAATCGGTGCAAGATGGACTTTAGGGGTGCCAGCCAAAGTGGCGTTGCCATAGTCAATCCTGGAAAGGACAAGCGATTGGACAGCAAGTTTTAAATTGTCTGCTGGAATAAATGGTTTAATTTTCTTGAGGTGGAGAAGGGTAAAGAGAGCACTCTTGGCTGCATTTTTAATGTGGGGGATGAGATTTAGATTCTTGTCAATACGGATGCCTAGGGATTTAACGGAATTAGAGGTGGAGAGTGAGCAGTTAAGAGCTTTGATGTCATTGATCCAGAGTTGAATGTGAAGGGAGTTGTTTTTGGGGGAGAAAAGGATGATTTCAGTTTTTTTCGGGTTCAGTTTGAGATGGTTCCGATGGAACCAGGTTTGAACTCTAGTCAAGGTCTCATTGAGGTGAATAATGTCTTTGTGGGATTTGATCTTGTAATATAATTGGGTGTCATCGGCATAGAGATGGTAACTTATATTAGCTTGTTTGAGGATGAGGGTGAGCGGTTCCATGAACAGATTGAATAGGGTTGGGGAGAGGATGGATCCTTGAGGGACGCCGAGTGAGACAGGTTGAGGTTTAGAGAGGAAGTGGCTGAGCTTGATTTGCTGTGATCTGTTTTGAAGGAATGAGGAGAGCCATTTGAATACATTGCCATCTAATCCGAACCGGTCTTTGAGAGTGTTGAGAAGGGTGGGGTGGTGGACGGTATCAAATGCAGCTGAGAGGTCAAGGAGGATAAGTAGAGAGGATTCCCCTTTGTCTAGGGAGCGATGAATATTATCAGTAATATTGAGCATAGCAGTTTCTGTACTGCATCCCTTTCGAAAACCGGATTGGAAAACATCAAGGAGATTGAAGGAGGCGATATGTTTCTCTAATTGTAATACGACATATTTTTCAAGGGCTTTAGAGAGGAGTGGAAGGTTAGAGATAGGGCAAAGGTTGTTAAGGTCATTAGGGTCAGCAGAGGTGTTTTTAAGAATGGGGGAGATTTGACCTAGCTGAAGGGAGGCAGGAACACAGCCAGTGGAAAGAGAAGAGTTGATGATTTTTGTCCATATAGGGGCAATGATAAATTTAAGTTCTCAAACCAAATGGACGGGAAGAGGATCTTTGAAGTGGGAGGAAGGTTTTAGTTTGGCAATGATATTAGTGATCGTAGATTTTGATACTGGACTAAAGTCACTCCATGAGGCATTGTTTTTAGCAGGGGGGCTTATTTTCGGCAAGGGGTCTGGTTGGGGGAGAGCAGGGAGGGCTTGCGAAGGACCGAGAGGTGTGGAAAAAGTGGACGAAGGTGAGTTAGGAGTGTTGGGGAGGGTGTGTAGGATGGGGGAGGTTGGAGTGAGAGTGGGAGGGAAGGAAAGGATAGTTCGATCTTGTTGACTTTGTTCGTAAAGAAGCTGGCAATTTCTTTGCATCTGTCAATAGAGGCTAATATTTTAGGAGGGCCAGTGGAGGTTTGTTTTTTGACAATGTTAAAGAGTTCTTTAGGGCGGTTTGTAGCCTAATCAAGTTGTGACCGGAGAAAGGAGGCTTTTTCGTTGAAGATATGTTTTTTGTACTGGGCTCTAGCAGTTTTAAGGAGAGCCAGATTGTCAACGGTTGGATGATTCCTCCAAACCCGTGTAGAATGTCTAAGAGTCCGTCTTTCATTATTAAGTTCGGAATTGAACCAAGACTTAGGAGGGTTGCTTTTTTTTTGTTTGAGTTTGATTGGAGCAATTTGGTTGAGGGCTTCAAGAATAGAATTGTTATAATGGTTAGTTAGGTCGGTGATGCTGTCAGAGAGAGGGGGAGAAGTAAGCGGGCCTAAATTGTGGATTCCAATTCGCCAGGAGGAATAAGGTGAAAGCTGCGTGTGGGTTTCTTAAGTAAAATGCTGATGGGGCGGGGCGAGTAATGGATCTATTCATGGTGAAAGGATAAGGTAGTGGTCAGACCAGTCTTCCAGAAGTATATTAGAGATGGAGGCCAGATCGTTGCTAGTCATAATAGAATCAAGGGTGGCACCTTTGTAATGGGTGGCAGAATGGTAGAGTTGGGACATATTGGTGATGTCCATGGTATCATTAAATAGGATGACAGCAAGCTCATCACTTTTGTTCCAATGGATGTTGTAGTCACCGAGGAAGAGATTTTTTGAGTGTGAGAGTGATGATTGAATAATAAGATCAGTCATCTCTTCCGTAAAGGGGATGTTATTTCCAGGGGGGTGGTAGATAGTGTGCAACCGGGTGGTGGTGGAGTCAGGCATAATGAGATCAGCGCAGAGGTATTCAAAGGATGAAGGGTCTTGTAGATGGACAAGCGAGATGTTAAGTTCAACTTTAAAAATTATGGCGAGTCCTTCTCCTGTTTGTTCGATTCTATCTTTCTTAATGATAGAGTAACCAGGGGGAATAAGCAAGTCGTGGATGGGAGGGAGGTGAGCCAGATTCAGTTAGGAATGCGATGTCAATGTTTTCACTGAGAATGGTTTCCGCAATCTCAGTAGCGTGGCAGGAGGCGGATCGGCAGTTAATCAGCATGCAACAGAGGGGAGTGGGGTCGGGTGTTTGGGAGGGGGGACAAGGGGGGATAGGTCTAAGTTGTTGGGGTGGTCTAGGGGAAGTCGGAGGAAGGGGGGGTCTGCTTGTTCCTAAGAGAACTGGGATAGTAGACAGATGAGTAGGGGGGATAGTGGACGAAGGAGGTGAGGGAGAGATAGTTAAGTTAGTGGAAATGTTAACTTCAGAGGTTATTGGGCGAGTACCAAGTTGTGGCGGTGTGGGCATGTTGGAATTGTAGGGAGGGATGATTAAGGAAGGTTGAGTGGGTAAGGAACTGGTTGTGTAGTTACTGGAAGGGGGAGGAGTGTTGCTGTTGGTAATAATGTTTGGCGGGCAGTATGTGGATGGGTTGAGGAGAGTGTCGTTGTGCGAGGAGATGGTTTTAGTAAGGAGTGAGATATCGCTTCTGAGTGAGGAAAGTTCTAAGACAAGGGACGTAAGGACAAGTTCAATGTTAGGGGATGCCAGTGTGTGGGTTGATGAGTACGGTGGAACCGTATTTATTGGGCTGTTGGTTGTGTTAGAGTTGTTTAGGGGGGATAAAGTGTGGAGGGTGAGGGGGAAAGCCTGGAGGGGGGAGGGGTGGGATTATAATGTGGGGGAGGATCATTTTTGGAGGGCGGAAGTGAACAAGAGGAGGATGTAGGAAAGGTATTCTTTTCGGACTGATAGTTCGGTGAAAGTGTCATAGCGGAAGTAGGAGGTGGCATACCTGTTGGATTGTGAGTTGTTGAAGATAGCTGGGAGGTGTGAGAGGGTGATTGTGGGGGATATATGGGGGCAGTTAAGGGGGTGTGGGGCAGTGAGTCAGAGGTAGATATGGTATGGGAGTCATAGGGAGGGAGGATCATAGAAGAGAGTGTGTGGTTGGAAAGGGGGGTACCATGGGGTAAGTGGCAGAGGGAGAAGTGATAAGGGAGTCAGGGGGAGGGAGGAGCATATAAGAGAGTGTATTAATGGAACAGGGAGGAATCAGGGGATAAGTGGCAGAGGGGTAAGGGATGTGGGAGTCAAGGGGGGAGGCGCATTGAAGAGAGTGTATTATTGGAACACAGGGGTCCCAGGGGGTAAGAGGCAGAGGGAGAAGCGGTAAGGGAGTAATGTAATGTAATGTAATATAATGTAATACGTTTCTTGTATAGCGCGGGCTACACTCCAGGGAGCATCTTTGCGTTTTTAGAGAGAGAAACCTGAAACTGGGGGTCTAGGAGACTGGTACAGTTTAGACTAGGGATATACATTGTGTTTCGGTTAGAGTATAGATCCAAGTTTTGAGGGTCTTTCTAAATATGGATTCAGTGGGAATTAGGCGAAAGTGTGGTGGAAGCGTGTTCCAAGCTTTAGAGCCTAGAACTGCCAGGGCTTTCCCTCCTCTTGTTTTTAGTCTAAACTTGGGAATGGTGAGGAGGTTGACAGTTTGGGATCCGAGACATCGTGAGGGGGTGTAATGTTTGAACATACTCTGTATGTAGCTCGGTCCGCTGCCATTAAAGGCTCTGTAGGTGATCAGGAGTATTTTAAAGAGCACCCGTTTGTGGATTGGCAGCCAGTGCAGGATGTTCAGTGCTGCTGTGGCTGATGTTCTCCTTTTCCATCCTAACACCAGTCTGGATGTGGCATGCTGCACCATTTGTAGTTTATGGAATATTTCTCTGTTGGTCCCTGCATAGAGGCTGCTGCAGTAGTCGATGCGGGAGGTTATAAGGGCTACTGCAACCATTTTCCTTGCTGATAAGGGTATCAGATCAAAACATTTTCTGAGCCCTTTTATAATGCCAAAGCAAGTCCCTGCTACGGCCACTGCTTGCTGTTTGGAACTAAGGGAGGGGTCCAATTTGATCCCTAGGTTTCGGACCGAGAGGGCAGTATTGGGAGGGCAATGGCATCCTCTGGCCACCAGGATTCGGGATTGAATTGATTTCCTTTGCCAAAAGGTAAAATCTCAGTTTTACCGGAGTTACATTTAAGGTGGTTCGAGTCCATCCATTTGAACGTCGCTTTAAGGCAGTTCTTGAGTTTCAATTCAGCTTCACCGGTATTGTCCTACATGACCAGAATGAGCTGTGTATCATCTGCGTAAGATATGGTATCTATGCCATAAGATGATATGAGGGCAATTAAGGGGGCCATATATATATTGAAGAGCGTAGGGCTCAAACAGGAGCCCTGGGGCACTCCCGTTCCTAGTTGTTTTTCTTCTGACCTATATTGGCCTAAGATGACCACTTGTCGTCTATTTGCTAGGAAGCTTTTGAGCCATTTCAGCACATTTCCAGTGATCCCTGCCGCAGCTACACGGTTTATCAGGATGGTATGTGACAGCGTATCAAAAGCCGCGGACAGGTCCAGCAGAACCAGGACTGCTTTCTTACCCTGGTCTAATGCAGCTCTAAGAATTTCAGATGTAAATATTAAAGCTGATTCGGTTGAGTGCTGAGCTCTAAAGCCTGCTTGATTGGGGTGCCAGATGTTATTGGCTTCCAGAAAAGCGGTGAGCTGTTTGTTAACTGCCTTTTCAGTTAGTTTACAAAAGGTAGGAAGGAGGGAAATGGGGCGGAGGTTCGTGAGGATTGCAGGATCAGGTAGTGGCTTTTTCTGCAGGGGCTTTACGGCTGCGAGCTTCCATTCCTCAGGGACTGAACCTTGATTAAGTGATGAGTTGATGATATGATTGATAAATGGATTTGTGATCTCTATCAATGTATGAAGGACAGAAGGAGGGCAGGGGTCAAAGGGTGAGCCTGATTTGAGCTTTAGGATCTCAGTCTGAGATTCCTCTTGACTGACAGGTAGAAAGGAGGACAGAGTGTTCTTCTTTATGTTGACACTGTCCATCGGGTTCTCCTCTTGGAAAAAGGGTTGGGGGAAATCTTTGATAAGCATTTGGATTTTAGTATCGAAGAAATCCGCTATGGTGTCACATAGACTTTGGGAGGGGGGAATGTCCCTTTGCATGGATTTGGGGTTAGTGAAGGTGTTCACGATGTTAAAAATTTCTTTCTGCTTATTATTGCTTTAAATAATAGCTTCTGTGAAGTATTCTCTTTTAGCTGTTTTAATCATCCCATGATAAAGGCGGCGGGCGGCTTTATAGTTGTCACGGTCTGAATCTATATAGTTGAGGCGCCACATCCGCTCGAGAGCTCTAACCTTCCTCTGTTCTGTTTTTAAGGTTGGGGAGAACCAGGGGGCAGAGGGTCTCTGTTTCCTACTGGGCATTCAATTAGGAATGACCGATCCCTCTCCTGCGCCAAGTGTGTTAATCCATTTTCTAAAGGACTGACTGTCTTTGTCGGGTACTCCCGTCGGAGGGGGTCTAGATGCTACTGCTCTAGTCAGAAAGTCCGGCTGTTCAATCAGATCTTTCCAACAGGGTACCTCCCGGGGAGAACGCCGTTCCCTATCCCCTGTGGCCCGTGTGTAGGCTGCTCCTGGGAGTTCAAAAGGGACAAAGCTGTGATCCGTCCATGTTAATACTGATGGGGTTTTAACTATGAGTGTCTCTAGGTTGGTGCATATACAATCAAGTATATGTCCTGCATTGTGAGTGGCGGTAGTAGTGAGCATTTTTAGTCCTAGGACATTCATTGCGTCTGTAAAACAGACTGTGGCCTGGTCTAAGGGGGAGTCTAGATGAATATTGGCATCACCCAGAATAGTAAAATTGGCTGATTTAAGGGCTAGACTACCCAAGGCTTCTCCGATGCTTTCCGTGAAGTCTGTGTGTGCCCCGGGCGGTCGATATATGAGTGCACCTGTGAAAGTGAAGGAGTCATGCACCTTTAGCGCGAAGCCTATACTTTCTGCCGCCTTGAGACCTGGGATAATAAAGGTCTGGCAGTCTAAGGTGTCGCGGTTGACAATTGCAATGCCTCCACCCCTCTGAACAGGTCTATCCTCTCTGGAAATTAGAAATCCCGGGGGAGGGAGTTTGTAACATCACATCCGGGTTACTATTAGGTGTCAGCCATGTTTCTGTCATGAGAAGACAATCTAGCTTTTTTTCCTCTATTAGGTCAAAAATATGTTGGGTGTGCTTACACATGGACCTAACATTGATGAGTCCGCAGCGTGGGCTTCTTGATTGCTTGGGTGGCAGAGTTTTTGCGGGTCCATTTAGACCAAAACTCTTCCTGCAGAACGTGCAGCTACAAGGTCCTGCCCAGTTTACCATGATGTGTGGTTGTATGCAGGCGTTTGGACCAAGATTTAGCCTTGAGTACATTTTGACAGGGGGGGAGGCCCTCGGCTCGGTCGTGGCGCGGACGGGCGCAGACGGGCTTACCTCTGGCGCACCTCCGGCGCGCCATCGTCGCACCCGCTGCGCGTACGAGAGATGTATGGCATTTTGTAGTGGGAGGGCCGATTCGCCCGCACCACTAGCGCGCCGACCTTCCTCCCCCAAGATGGCACCTGAGCAGGAAGTGCTCGGTTGCCTGATCCCGCGGTCCAGGAGCCCCAAATCGGCAACCTGAGAGCGCGTAGACCCTCGTGAGGAGCGCGTGGGGAATGGGAGTAAGTGCAATAAATTTAAAATATGTGTCCAAATCACACAATGTTCTCAAAGTAAATTTTAAAACAAAGAGGTAACACAGAGGCAAATTGTTACACAGTTATACAAGATAAAAATCATCAGCCCCTGACTCCTGGCTTCCGCCTCAAGAGTCGAAGTTCTATCACTGAATGTGTGCTTTTGTCAGCCCTATATGTAGTGGGAGGGCCGATTCGCCCGCACCACTAGAGCGCCGACCTTCCTCCCCCAAGATGGCGCCTGAGCAGGAAGTGCTCCGTTGCCTGATCCCGCGGTCCAGGAGCCCCAAATCGGCAACCTGAGAGCGCGTAGACCCTCGTGAGGAGCGCTTGGGGAATGGGAGTAAGTGCAATAAATTTAAAACATGTGTCCAAATCACACGATGTTCTCAAAGTAAATTTAAAAAAAAGAGGTAACACAGAGGCAAATTGTTACACAGTTATACAAGATAAAAATCATCAGCCCCTGACTCCCGGCTTCTGCCTCAAGAGTCGAAGTTCTATCACTCGAGGGGAGGGAGGGGCGTGGAAGAGAGTGTGTTGTTGGAATCGGGGGAGATCAGGGGGAAAGTGGGGGATGCTGGAGGTATCGTTGAGGGGATGTATGGTGTGGTGTATGGGGGATGTTGGAGAGGAGGTCGAAAGGAGAGGTGCATGTAGCAGAGCATAGCGAATTAGGTGTTGGAAGGGGAGCAAGAGTAGGCGTGTGGGTAATAGGGGGATTAATCAATGTGGAGGACTCAAGGGGGGGAAGGGGGAGTCGTTGGTGGAGGGAAGTGGAAGGGGGCATGTGCACTAGAAGACTGGGAGACAAGGGAGTCGTAGCAGGTTATAATGTTGAGAGCGAGGGAGGTAAGTAGAGATTGAGAATAGTCAATATGATTGGGGAAGGGGGAGGAGGGGGAGATAGTGAATGGGGATAATATGGGATGTGGGTGTGGGGAATCCGCACTAGTACTAGTGATGAAAGTGGGGGAGGTCAGCTGCGGTTGGGAAAGGGAAATGGTGTTGGGAGTAGGAGAGGGAGAGGGAACATCAGGAAGAGGCGATAGGGGGGAGGGAGAAATGAAAGGAGATGAAGGCAATAAAAGTTGGGGTAGGTCAGAGAGACGAGGTAAGGGGGTCGGGGATGAGATGGGGGTGATGAATCTAGGGGTAGAGGGGGTGAGAGGGCAGGATCAAGGATTGTGTGAGAGTTTGGGATATAGCGCTAAAGTGTTGTTCAAAGATGTCGAGGTGGTTTTCAGATGCTTGGATGAGCATGGTTCCATATTTGAAGATGGAGATATCTATTTCGCCTGGGAAGGAAGAAGATGGTGTGGTGGAGAGTTTTAGACCGTATGGGATATTGCGTGAATTAGAGATCGGGAGGTGACGTAGAAATATGCTTTTCCATTTAGATGGGCGTTTGGTGAAGAAGACGAAGTTGGTGATAAGTGAGGAGTTAAGGCTGATATGGTGATCAGCAAATAAGGTTTCTGGGTGGAGACAGAGAAGTTTGGGTTTGAAATTTTTCTTACCATGTTTGGAGAGATGGGGGAGTGGAGGATGGCCCAAGAGTTAGGGCCGAGTTCAGAGATGGGTGCGGTTGTCGTTGCAGGTGGAAGAGTGAGTGGCGGCATGATTTGGAGAGAAGGGGGAGAAAGAGGATTCTCAGCAGATTAGAACGCACTGATCCTCGAAGCGAGGACAGGAGGTGAGAATAGGGGAAGCGGGGGTCGAGTTAAGTGTATCCAAAGCAGACTCAGATAGTGAGAGGTGTAGGTGGGGTTTAAACATAAGCACAATAGCTGAGGGGGCGACGTAATCACAAAAAATACATTTCACGATATAAGGATATAAACATAAGCACAATAGGTGAAGGGATGATGTAATCACATAAAATACATTTCACGATATAAGGAAGGGCAGCCAAGAGATTTTAGAAGACAGGGCTATATGGCGGGGGAAGGAGTTAAATATAGCCTGAACAAATTATAAAGATAGGAAATGATGGTGAACTTAACAGAGTAACATCAGGATACACAATAAAAACAAAAGCATAACAAAAGAAGGATAGAACATAGTGAGCAGTCTGAACAGTAGCTTGAAACAAATTACAATGATAGGAAATGAGGGTAGCCTAAACAGAGGAACATCACAGTATATAATAGAACAAAATACATGACGAAAGGAGGATATACCATAGTGAACAGTCCGGGAATAAACAAATTAAAGTTGAAATAAGTTAAAAAGCGCCACAATAAAATAACATATCCAAACGATACAAAATAAAGTGCAAATAAAAAAAACATTATATACTGTAGGGCAGTGTTTCCCAAACTGTGGTCCGCGGACCCCCAGGGGTCCGTGACACATTCCCAGGGGGTCCGTAGGCAACAGTTTAAAAAAGCACAGAAACGTTTCTTGTATAATTAGCAGCCTTCCAGCAACAATAAAAGTGACAAGAGAATGCCAGTGATTAATGTACCTGCTGGAGCTGAGGAGAGTTTTGTTCAGTGGCAGCTTTGATTGAACTAATGTAGAACAGAGGGTTAATGTGCCTACTGCAAAGAACGTTTATCATGCATCTTAAAAAGCAGTATTTTATGTGCATAGGTTCGTGGTTACTGCTTTTGTCACAGAGATTATTTCGTTACTGTGCACTTCATAAGTGACAATCGTAATCTAGCAGAGGGACCTATAAACTGTCATCAAAGAGCTGCTTGAAAACTGCATGGTACCAGTTAGTAACTTATATTTTGTCCCAGTTATTCATTATCCTGATGCTGCTAAAAAGATTTATTTGGGTGGAAATGCATTTTTAATGTTAGAGTCAGTGCTAGCCACTGTGTTATGTTCTGAATCCTGAGTTTGTTCTTTTCCAGACCAAGCACTCTTTCAACATTTTATATACACACTGATTTACATGTACGATTCAATGTCTCTATATGTGTGTGATGTAAAGTGCTCTGACATCCTACAATGGTATGAGGGATGCTATACAACAAATGAAATACATGTGACAGAGGGACTATTACTTCAATATAAAATACTAAGTGCCAGATGTACGATCTGTTTTTATATGCGCGAACGGGTTCGTGAACCCATTTATGCATGCAAAAACCTATTGAGCCATGTACATTGCCTATTTCGCGAGTCTCAATTTGTTTGCGACTCGCTGAATAGGTTTTGCAACTTGCTGTTTGGAAGGGGCCTTCCCTTCCAAATAGGGAGTCTCAAAACCATATACAAATGTTTTGTGGTCGCAAAACAGTCGCAATTACCACCTACTTCAAGTAGATGGTAATGCATTCGCAAATGGGAAGGGGTCCCCAGGGGACCCCTCCCCCTTTGCAAATGCATACAAAATTATTTTTTAAGGGCAGGCAGTGGTCACAGGGACCTCTGCCTGCCCTTAGAAAATGAAACGAAAACGTTTCATTTTCTTTTTTTATTTTAAATGCATAATAAACAGGCTGCATTTTTTTTTAAACTGCTTTATTTAAAAGCAGTCCGAGACATGGTGGCCTGCAGAGCCCAGCAGGCCACCATCGCTGGGAGGGCTGGCATTCCCAATGGGCTCGCAAATTGCGAGAGGCTCATTAATATTAACGAACCTCACAATTTGCGACCCCATTGGGAATCCCAAACAGTGTTAAACATACTGTTGTACATTTCACTTAGCGACTCGCAATTTGCCACTCGCAATGTGTCGCCAATTGCGAGGCGCTAAATGAAATGGTCGTACATCTGGCCCCAAAATCCTTAGTACCTTGAGTATTTGTTTTGTGTGCATACATGTGTATTTTTTTCGAATTACTGTTTTAATTTTGAAATATAACTCATACAAATTGCTTGGGGGTCCCCGGCTTCCAGTGGTGACTCAATGGGGTCCTCAGGAGTCAAAAGTTTGGGAACCTCTGCTGTAGGGGATAGGTTAGATGTCAGTCAAGAGGCGGGTAGAGATAGAAAATAGCAAACAGTGAAGATAACTGGTAGAGACGGGGTTATAGATTAGAAGGTAGCCTAGAATATAGAATCAATGGGATGAGTGATAAAATTGAGGGAAGTGGTAAATGTAAAAAAAAATAATTGAGGTGAAAAATAGCTAAAAGAGGATTAAAAAAAAGAGAAAGGGGAGTAAGTGGAAAGAAGAGAGTTAATTAATATAGAGAGCAGAGCAGAGGAACATCGAATGGGGAGGAGCAGGCAACTACAGAATACACAGTAAGACAAAATGCAAAACGTAAGAGGGACATATCATCAAAAACAGTCCAATGAATTGAAGAATTAAAATTGAAAAGTATGACAAGTAAATTAAAAGCACATGATAAAAACAAGATACCTAGTGGAAGAAGGACATATCGTAGTACACAGTCATATGATTAAAGTATTAAAGATGAAAAATATGTGGAGCAAGTTGAAAAGCACAACAATGAAATAACAAATCCAAACGAAAAGTAATAAAGTGCACGAAATAACATTATAAATTGTAGTGGGTAGGTCAAAGGTCAGTCACGAAGGGGGTAGAGATGAAAATAGCATACAGTGAGGATAACTGGTGGTGAGGGGGGTATAGTAAGGTGGGAAATTAGGTGAAAAATGGCAAGAAAAGATTTAAGGAGATATAAGGGAGCAGGTTGCGAGAAGAAATAAAGTAAGATAAAGTGTGATCGGGGCTACATTCAAAGATGGCCGCCAAATTAGTAGAGGTGAAACCAGTCCTTTCTCAGTGTCTATATCACAGATAGGCAGGAGGAGCACATTGTCAAATATGTAGAGAGCGTCAAAATGGAGGCCAAATAAAAGTTGTTATTGACCGAAAGTAAACAAAATGGGCTCAACAAGTTAGTGCTTTCTCAATGTTTATATCTAATAATGAAATTAAGGAAATGTTAAACACCGAGAGTCTAGGGAAAGCATGTAAAGTTGTAGGGCAAGGATTATATTTCCTGGTATATTGTAGGGTAATGTGTACCGCCGCGGAGCCACGTGGGCAGGTGGCCGACAGTAGAGCCCCAACAAAGACCAGGAGACGAGCGAGATGTGTGAGCTGGAGCCGCAACCCATGAACTGTATGGGCGGGCGGCAAACAGCAGAGCCCCCACAGAGCTCGCGATAATGGTGAGGCACCTCAGGACACCGTTCTAGCGAGAGCAAAGCCGCAGCCGCCAAATCTGAGCATCGAGGGCGGGTGGCGGATTGCAGGCGTCGTACTGCGAAGGGGTCTCCTGAAGACCGCTGCCCCAACCTCCAAGCCGTGTAGGCAGGCGGCAGACCGCAGCGCCCCACAAAGCCCGGGAAACAGCAAGGGGAAACCAGGACTCCGGCCCCTCGAGCGAGAGGGTCGAGCCGTAGCTGCCACCTCTGAGCCGTGAGGGTGGGCGGCTGATAGCAGTCGATGGATAGCGAAGGGATCTCCTGATCCAGCTCCGCATTGGCAGCGGCGTGCATCAATCGAGTCTCCGTCTCCCCGGAACAGCGGGCAGAGGCGGAGGACGGATCAGGAAATCCAGGCTCCGAGCAAAGCTCAAGGAACTGGGCGGTATCCCACAAGAGAAGAGCAGCAGAACAACGGGCGCCGAAATCCAGGCTCTGAGCAGAGCTCGATTAGACATGCCTTTCAGGTGGCAATACCAAAGGGAAAGACTCCACCAGAGTCATCCCCGCTAGAGGACAAGATACTAAACGGACACCTCCCCGAAGAGTCAATTTCACTAATCTACAGCAAGATTGATAACAACATGCCTGACCCCCTACCCCAACTTGAAACCAAAGGGGATCATGATGTAGCTAGACTGAATGGCGGGGAATGGCTTGAGGCTCTCGCCTCTCCTGGGGAAACATCTATCTTTTCTAGGCTCAGACTCGTACAACTTAAGACACTTCGCAGACTCTATCTTTCAGGGCCGACACTCGTGAAGATTGGGTACAGGTCTGACACAGCCTGCACAAAGAGATGTGGACAAGATGACACGTTCATACACATGCTCAGTGAATTTCAAGCCACCCAGGAATATTGTACGGGGGTGGTGAGTTGTTTGGAAGAAGTAATTTGCGTCACAATTGACTGCAATATAAAACTGTGCCTTCTAAATATCTGGGGCCCCACTGATTTAAACACCAAGGAGAAAATATGAGTGTCCTTGGGGATGATGATCGCAAAGCGGAATATTGCAAGGTTTTAAGCCGGCTTTGAGACTTTGGGAAAATAATATGGATCATTGTATGTTTACAGAAAAGACAGTGTATGAATCAAGCGGCTGCCCCAGTCAGTGGACACAAATATGGAACAAATGGAACTGTTTCAGGGGAGAGATCTGCGAAGCGCCGTTGGCGAGACAAAGCACGAGTCAGAGAAGTAAGATCCCATGCATATTAATGGTGCTATGCTTTACACTTGGTGATTTGGTGCATTTGGGGGAAACATTGCTGATGGCTGTACTGCGGACAAACATGCTTGAATGATGTTTTTTACATGTGTCACCTTGTTGTTAATAAAAAGAAATGTTTTAAAAACTTTAAAAAGAAATTCCACCAATTCCACAAGCGGGTGAAATTTTCCACCTGGGCCAAGCAATTTCACATAGTAGTGTCCCATTGGTAGTGTCCCGTTATCGGAGATGGATCGCCCATGTCCTGATCTATCTGAGCCATCTCTTTATGATTTAGGGGATATTAAAACACACATGGACCATCACTCTAAATCCCAAATCCCCAATTCCAACTAGTGAACCATTGAGTTTGGTGGGTGCAGGAGGTCTGAAGTACTGGGTTTTTCAGAACCGGTACCGAACCGGTAATCCAGCGGTGCCAGGGACAACACCCAAAGACTTCGGGTTCTTCCTGTTTCAGACTACAGAAACTTAGAGTCTTCTAGGTGTTGTCCCTGGCACCGCTGGGTTACCGGTTCGGTACCAGTTCTGAAAAACCCAGTACTTCAGTTGGCGCCCAATGTGGGGCGATTTCAGCGGTACTGATCCAAGCCAGAGGTTCGTGAGGAGCTTCGTGTGAAAATTCTGGAGGAAGGCCGCCACTTCATCGACCCCTGCATGTCGACGTGGTCCGAAAGTCTTTGCTGCGAGGTTCCCCGCTTCCTGACGGCTACGAAGGACTGCTGCCCTGACTATCTCCCTGTTTTGGACCCTTGATGTTTGGTAGAGCGAAACGATAGACAAGTCTTCTGGTGACGTCATCGATACCTCAGTTAAGTATAAGTGGAGCGTCTCCCAGTCCTTAGTTTGGTTCTTAGTTTGGGTATCCCTTCGGGATCTTTGATTTGGAACTTGCAAGTACCAAAGCCGAAGGACTTGTGTATTCACGAGAATATCGTATTCGATAATCCTTTGAAGTTTGAAGCTAGACTAGAGAGCGAAGATGCCTGGTCTTAGCAGACTTGGAAATTTGTTTTGCCTTGGTTGTAATAATAGGGATTCCCGATTGGAGGACTCGTGTTCGGTTCCTCCGATTGGAACTCCAACCTATGAACTGTATGTGAAACATGGAGTAGGCCCCATCACATACAATGAAGTATGGATCCGATACACCAGAAAGGATGGTGTTTTAAAATGGCCACAATATGGTAGCTTTGACACGGAAATACTAGATAACCTCGAGGTCAAACTTTTCAAGAAGAAAGCCCGGCCGGCAATATTTGACTCTTTCCGCCTATGGCGTAAGGAAGCCAAACAGAAGGAAGTTAAATTAGCGAAGAAAAATAAGAGAGAAAGGGGTATCTCGATAATGCAAGCTGCTATGCAGTTTAAAGATAACGAAGAAGAACAGATGAGTGAGCAGTTGCACAGGCAACGTAAAATGGTAATCGATAAATGCTATCCAGTTTTTCCGCCTCTTCAGCAACATGCAGCAAAAGAACTTGAGAAAGATCCCCTAATGTCGCATTTGTTGAGTTCGCCACCCCCTTATGCGCAAAATGCTACGGCACCTCCGCAACCTTTAGCTGCACAACCTTTGGTTGTTGTGCCTCCTGCTCCTCCACAGCCACCAGCTGTTCTCCAGTTGGTTCCTATTCCTCCGGTGCAGCCTCCTCAAGGGCCACCGCCTTTGACATCTGCTTTGCCTTTACTTCCTACAACTTTACCTAATATATCGACTCCCACTTCTGGTATTCTTTCTGACACTGCCTCTGCATCTGCCTTGCCTCACCCTGCTTTTCCGCTTGTCTTTTCATCCACTTCTCCCTCTGTTCGACAAAGAGTGACTAGCACGGTCACTAGTCTTCTATATCCTTTCTTTGGGGCGACAAGTACGACCCCTATCTCAGAGCGTACACAGTTGCGTAGTCAACTGCCTGATTCTAGAGAGAAGGAAACGTTGAATTATTTGGCACGTAAATGGGTTACTGACTCAACGGGTTATGACCTAGGGTCCGTTATGGATGTCTTCCATCAGTGGGATGCACCGAAGCAGAGATACGTTTTTGAGAAAATGTGTGTTTTTCTGTGTGAGGATTTAGAGGATAATGATTTGGAACCTAATCCGCCCGAGTTGAGCCGTGTACGGTTCGAGTTCTCAAAGGGAACAATTGTGGGTTCAGATGTTGAGAAAGCGGTTGCGACATTGTTATCCTTCAGGAGTTTAGGCGTTTCTCGTTCATTGTTTGATTCCTCTGTTAAAAAGAAGGTGAGACAGTACCCCATGAGAGAAGTTCCTCCGGTATGGAAGGAAGCAGTGCAGGCCGATGCCGCTCTTCATATTGATGCTGTTCCAGCACACTTTCAGCGTGTTTGGGTACATGTTCCATGGAAGCGAGCTGAAGTCTTGGCCCTTAAACAGACATTGCCTGATCCCCGTAAGAATCCTGTAGGGTATTACAAGGAATTGTCACAGACTGCAGGGTCATGCATCATGAATTTAGCCGATATAGACATATTGTTTGGAAATGTTGTTCCACAGCCTTTATGGGGAAAGATTCGCCATGCAGATCATGATCAAGAGTTAGGTGACTCATTGGCTAATATTACTGCTGCAGATGGCCGACAAGTTGGTGGTGCTAAACCCGAGCCTTTAGTAGCGGATCTCCCTGGTAGGATCATTAATTACATGAAAACTTTAATGCCTGCGATGCGTGTGAATTGGGATAAATTATCTGCGTGTAAGCAGAAGAAAGATGAAACGGTGTCTGATTTCTTCACCAGGTTTGAAGAAACTTTTGTCGACCACAGTGGTCAACATATGAGTTCAGAAGGTGGTCAACGGTTGTTCGTCGATAAGTTTGTGCATAATTTACTTCCAGAGTTGTGTAAAAAGTTAAAAGATTCAGAAAGTTCTTGGGCAGTTTCCTCTTCAGCACAGATATTGGCTACTGCACAGTATTATGAAAATCGAGATGAAGATGAGAAAGATAGAACAGAGAAGAAAACTAAAGAGTTAAAGACGAAGGTTCTGTTACAGCAAGCGTATCCACCACGTGGTGGTCAAAATGGTGGTGGTCAGAATAACTATCAGCAACCTCAACAGTATCAGAGGAACTCGCAAAGAGTCGAGTATACTCAACCACGTGTCCCTGTAGGTCCTAATCAGTGTTCATACTGTAAAGAAGAGGGTCATTTCAAGTATAGTTGTCCTATCTTGTTATAGCGTACAAATGGTGCTTCTGGTGTAAGAGGTCGAGGTGTTCAACAAGCGCCTAGAGGTAGAGGACGTGGAAATTTCCCCCAGAACGCACATTCTCTTCCGCCTCAGAATTCAATGAATAGGTTCGATCAGCAGAATAGTGCGTCTGGTAGGACAGCTCAATACTATGCTGATGACTACTATGCAGAAGATGAGCATATGGAAGGTAATGATTGCTAGGACAGCCGTAGACAAAGAGAGGGAGTTGTTTCCGTTCCAGTAGATCAGAGTGGGCCTTATGTTGAGGTGATTACATCAGGTGTGTCAGAGCCTTTTCTGTTGGATACTGGTGCTACAAAGAGTTCTATTATGCACTCTAAACTCCCTGGCGCACCTTTGTCTGGCAAAACGAATGTTTCAGTAGGTTTTTCTGGCGCCCCGGTTAGGAACCCAGTTTCTAGTCCTATGTCCCTTTCTGTTGGACCTTGCGAATTCGAAGCACCCCTTATTCTAACGACAGGTTGTGGTGAAAACTTTTTGGGATTGGACTTGTTGAAAAGATTGTATGCGACTTTGTATTGTTCTCCTTCAGGAGTACAACTTACACTGGGTAAGAAAGTGGTTTCTCGAATGTATTTGTCGAAGGACAAACTTCCGACAGAATTGTCATTTCTTCCCGATATTCTTTAGGCTACTGGTCCGAACGATGTGGGTCTTTTGGAAATACCACCATATGTTGTAACATTGAAAGCCAATGTTAAAATGCCACGCATTCCCCAATACAAGATCTCTAGTGAAGATGAAAAAGCGTTGCTAGCGATCATTTACGATTTGATTGAGAAAGATGTAATTGAAGAGACAAGAGGCAATGTTTGCAATAGTCCTGTTCTGCCTGTTTTGAAACGCACTGACCCTTCTCAGCCACCTGTTTATAGGTTCGTGATTGATCTTAGAGAGGTGAATAAAATCGTTGTACCACAATTTCCAGTTGTTCCTGATATCACTGCCCTATTGACTATGATTCCAGCTTCTGCCACATGGTTCTCGGTGATTGACTTGAAGAATGCTTTCTTCAGCATCCCGATAGCCGAGGAGAGTAGGGATATTTTTGGCTTCAGTTTAGGAGGACGAAGCTTCCGCTTTAAACGCGCTCCCCAGGGCTACTGTGAAAGTCCATCAATATATAGTCAGGCTTTAAAAACACAGCTTGATACGATTGTTTTACGTGATGGCGCTACCCTTATCCAGTACGTTGATGATTTGCTTATTGCTGCAGATACTGAAGAGATCTGGAAAGAAGCCACGTTGTCTTTGTTGCGTCATCTGTCTGATTTGCATCACAAAGTGTCCCTTTCCAAATTGCAATATTGTCAACAAGAAGTGACCTACTTCGGTCATCTCTTATCGAAGGAGGGAAGGAAGCTGACCCCAGAAAGAATTCAGGCAATAGCGAAGTTGAGTGTGCCAAGGACACAGAGAGAAGTGTGTGCTTTCCTAGGTATTACATCATATTGCAGACAATGGATACCAAATTTTTCGTTGATGGCCAAACCCTTGGTAGCATTAACCTGTAAAGATACACCGAATCCCATTCCATGGTCTGAAGAGTGTCAGAAAAGTTTTTCTAAATTGCGTGATGCATTATGTTCGGCTCCTGTGTTGGGTACCCCCGACTACAGTAAACCCTTTACATTGTATGTCCATGAGAAAGAAGGTTGTGCATTGTTGGTGTTGACACAGTTGTTCGGAGACAAGCAGCGTCCATGTGCGTATTTTTCGTCAACTTTGGATCCGGTAGCTAAAGCATTGCCGAGTTGCTTAAGAGCCACAGCGGCAGCAGCTGTTTCTTTACGACAGTCTGCTGGTTTAGTGATGAATAATACTTTGATTGTGATGGTTCCACATGCAGTGGACACGTTGTTAAACAGGACCAAGACACAGCACTTAACTAGTGCTCGGTTGTCAGGTTTCGAGTTGACACTGTTAGCGAGTCATGTTCACATAAAAAGATGCAACACGCTTAACCCAGCAACGTTGTTGCCGATTGTAGCAGAATTATATGCTTCAGAACAGCATGATTGTTTTCTCAGGACAGAAGAAGAAATGAAAGGGAGGATAGATTTGAAGGACACTCCTCTTATGAAGTGTGATGGTACCTTATGGGTGGATGGTTCGTGCTTCAAGCTTCCGAATGGAGATACGACTGCGGCATATGCTGTCACGACTTTGCATACGATTGTTGAAGCTGCACGTATCCCACATAATTCAGCTAAAGCAGCAGAGTTGATTGCACTTACGAGAGCATGTGTGTTGTCGAAAGGAATGAAAGTGACCATATATACCGACAGCCAGTATGCATTTGGTGTGGCTCACAGTTTCGGACGATTGTGGAAAGAACGTGGATTTCTGACTTCGCATGGAGCTAAGATACAGCATGGTCAGTTGGTGAATGAGCTTCTTGAATCACTGACCTTGCCGTTGCAAGTTGCGATTGTAAAGTGTAGCGAACACAAGAAGGTGACGGATGATGTTGGTCGTGGAAATGCATTTGCTGACGAAGTCGCAAAAGAAACAGCAAGGAATGTGATGAGCCGAATGTATGTTGCAGGCCCTGCAAGATGGATTGGTGATGTTGGAATGTGTGAAGACACGATAGAGAGTGTGAAGTCTATTCAAGCTGAAGCTACAGAGAAAGAATTGAGTGTGTGGAGAGAAAGTATGGGTAAAATGGATGCCAATGGTTGTTGGGTTGAATTGTCAGAACATCAGAGATGGTTGTTACCCGATGCGTATGTGCTTGCAGTGGTTACGATGGCCCATGGAATGGCTCATATCAGTGTGAAAGAGATCTGTAAGTTGTTGGCTCCAGTATGGCAAAATGCTGGAATTCCTAAGTGTGCAGAGAATGTTGTCAAAAATTGCATGGTGTGTCTGAAATACAATCCTGGTAGGGGAACCCCAACTCCAGCTGGTCATTTTGCACCTCCTACATATTCGTTCGAGGTTTTGCAGCTAGATTTCATACACATGGAGAGGTGCAACAATTTAAAATACGTACTCGTTGTTGTTTGTGCCTTTTCAAGATGGATAGAAGCGTATCCCCTAAAAGACAATACTGCCTTATCCACAGCTAAAGCCCTTGTGAAAGAATTCTTCCCTAGATTTGGAATGCCGAGAAAGGTCTGGAGTGACAATGGGAGTGAATTTGTGGGTCGAGTGATGAAGAAAGTATGTGAAGGGCTAGGCATCCAACAGAAATTCCACGCTGCAAATCACCCCCAATCAGCTGGACTAGTAGAATGCTACAATGGCACGTTAAAGCTTAAACTGGCCAAAATTCAAGCGAGCTCTGGTCTTAAATGGCCAGACGCTCTGCCTTTAGCACTCCTATCAACCAGAATGACTGTGCATTCGCGAGTGGGACTTAGTCCCTATGAAATTGTGTTCGGCCGTCCGGCCAACATATGGAGAGTGCCAAGGCCGACAAAGTTCAGTGAAATCGAATACCCTGTACTGCTTGACTATCTGTATGAATTGATGGCTAAATTGCGTGTTTTACACCAACAGGTTCACGATACTCTGCCTCAAGTCTCTGAAGCTCCAGGACATCCAATTGTTCCTGGATCCTGGGTGCTGGTGAAAAACTTTTAGCGAACAAAGAACGACCAGCCCCGGTGGACCGGCCCATACCTCGTCCTTCTGTCAACGAGATCAGCTTTTCGAGTAGAAGGAAAGAAGCACTGGATCCACGGTGTACACTGCAAGAGGGTAACTTTGCCTCTCCCGTACGACCGGTGGGTCCAGTAGGGCGTCGCCGACTCAGAGACTGAAACTGTGCCTCGTTTTCTGCCTTTTAGTGATGCACGTATAAAAGGAACAATTACCGAGAAAGAAAGTGACAATCTCTTGCAAGAAGCTGTGCCGCCGTCAATTCGATTGGACACTACAGAGCCTGAACTCCTTTTCCAAGATCAAACAATGCATCCGGCACTGTGCAATCATTGCGAACAGAATTTACCTACCGCACCATGCAGTTCGGGCAGTGCGAAGTGCACTTCGCGTAGCTACGTGTAGCGCTACTACGCGAACTACGCCCCGGGTTATTATAGATACAAATCTCCATAAAATCAGCAAAGAGATGTGCAATTCCCTAACGAGCTGGGCATACTTACCTCTAACAATAATTGGTAGAGTCAATTTATTAAAAATTATTGTTTTACCGAAACTTATCTTCCTATTTCAAAATATCCCCCTAGACTTCCAAGAAGAGGGACTAACAAAACTCCAGGCAAAAATAAAGAGCTTCATATGGGTCTCTAAAAGTACACAGATTTCCTGGAAAAATACTACGGAGGAAGAAAAACAAGGGAGGGTTGTGTTTGCCAGACTTACAGCCTGATTCATGAAGCGAAATAGCGCCCGCAATGGCTGCGAAAACGCAATTGCGGGTGCAAAACACGGAATCGGCATTCAAGTACGAAATAGCGAAATCGCTAAAAAATAATAGCGAGCGGAATAGCGATTACGCTGTAATAGTCGCAGACTCCGGGAAGTCGAGCATTAGCGATACTGAAATAGCGACCAACCACGGAATCTGCGAATTGAATAGCGAAACGCAATATTGTCTCAATCGGCATTCATGAAAGAAATACATTAGCGAAAAAGCGCTAAATCGCACGTTTGCGCGGCGCAATTTAAGGACAACTCAAAGCAGGTGGTAACCATAAAAGCCATGATTAACCAAAATTTGAAAAACTGTTAGCCAATCACCAACAGGTCCAGGCCTGACCAATCACACATAAGGACATTCAGCAGCAGCAATAGGCGTTCCACAATGCCTGGGATGTACATGGTGGTGAGGCGGCGAAGGCTACAGCGAGCAGCACGGAGGAGACGCATGAGGCAGGCAAGGATTTACCGGCAGCCGGTCACCTTGCTGGGGCAAACCAGAGAACAGATTTATGCTAAATACAGGCTGAATGGGGAAATGATCACCTGGCTGATACAAGAACTCGACCCCATCATGCAGCACCCAACAAGGCGAAACAATTCTGTGCCCACACATGTGCAGGTATTGTGCAGCCTGCACCTCCTGGCATCCGGCAGTTTCCAGGGCATAGTAGCCGCTGCTGGGGGGATATCCCAGCCCACCATGTCACGCTGCCTCCACACTTTTGTTGACGCCATGCTCAGCCAGCTCCACCGGCACATCACATTTCCCACGAGCCAACAGGATTTGGACCTCACAAAACTACAATTTTATAATGTTGCCCATTTTCCCCATGTCCTTGGCTGCATAGACTGTACCCACGTCGCCATCTGCCCACCAGCTGGCACGGAGTACATGTACCGCAACAGGAAGTCGTACCACTCCCTCAACATACAGATGGTCTGCAATGCCAAGACCATCATCTCTGACATTGTGGCCCAGTACCCAGGGAGTACCCATGACTCCTTTATCTTCAGGCACAGCGGACTCCATACACGACTGATCAGGGGAGAGTTTGGGGAAGGACACCTACTTGGTAAGTACACTTTGTCGACAATGTCACATTGCCATGAAGTAACTGCGCTGCACAGGCAATCAACATCTGCTCCTCTCATTCAGGTGACAGTGGCTACGCCCTACGGGAATACCTCCTGACCCCTTACCTCAACCCTGCCACACCTCAGCAACGCCGCTACAATGTTGCGCACATCCGGACAAGGAACTGTATTGAAAGGACATTTGGCCTGCTCAAGAGCAGGTTCCGTATACTGCACAAGACAGGTGGGGCCATGTATTACAGTCCTGCAGCGTGCTGCCGCATTGTGGCTGTCTGTGCAATGCTTCATAACATTGCAACCAAGCGCCGGATACCAGTTGACATCTCAGGCAGTGAATCTGAGGGGGACGACCGGCCACCAGCACATGCGCACCATGCACGCGGGGAGAACCCAGCTGAAGGCCACAGACGTCGCAACCACATCACAGCTAACAATTTCTAGCCCACCCCCTTCCCCCACCCCACATATCACAATTGCATGCAAACTGTAATGATTACACAAGGCGTACGTGTGCAGCAAAATAAATGTATTTGTTTGAATCACAAAAAAAAAGGGTCATGGTAACAACTATTTACAAAATGCAGTATTCATGCATACTGCATGAGACGGTTCATGGCAGGCTTAGCTTCAGCCTGCGCCTGTGTCCCTGACACAATGTCATTGGCGCCTCCGGCGCACAATTCCCAGGCGCCTGTGAGGCTCTTCCTCATCCTGGGCAGCTGTACTAGGCGTAGCCCTGGTGCTGCGCCTAGGTGGGGGGGCCTGCGTGGCAGAGTGGCTGCTGACACTGGAGGCAACCTCACTCGCATCATCTCCCCCCACAATGGCCGGTAGCACAGGTGCGTGCAGTGCGGTGACGGCGGTGGTCAAGTGCTCCAGCACCCGGGTAATGTCCTCGCAGCACTGGACCAGTTGGTGCTGCTGGGTCAACGAGCGCCGCGCAAGCTGGGTGGTGGCATTTGCCGAGACATAATTGGAGCGACTATAGGTGGACAGCCGGCTCAGCAGTTGGTGGTGTCGCCTGCTTGCAACACTGCGGTGCTTCACCAGCGCTGCAGTGTTGTCCTCCATAGCCGCCGTCATGCGGTTCATGGCCGCCGTCATGCGGTCCATCCTCTCGCCGACTCCCGCCACATTGCGGCCTATCTTATGCAGCTGGAGCTGGATGGCTCCTTGCTGCTGGGACTGGCGCTGGTGTATGCGGAGCATGCGCCGCTCCACGCTCATGCAGGCATGGAGATGCCCATTGCCCCGCCTGCTGTTGGGCCGCTGTGTAGCGGATGTGGCTGGCCCAGATCTTATTGGACGTGCTGCAGGTGTTGTAGCAGCTGGTGTTGCAGGTGCGGCAGGCACTGGAGGCACATTGGTGGGGTGCCTGGCTCTGGCAGCCGGTGGGTCTGCAGATGTTGCAGCAGCAGAGGCGGGGGGCCTGGCCTTGGCAGCCGGTGGGCCTGCAGATGTTGCAGCAGCAGAGGCGGGGGGCCTGGCCTTGGCAGCCGGTGGGCCTGCAGGTGTTGCAGCAGGTGAGGTGGGGGGCCTGGCTGCTGGTGTTGGCGCTGCCGCAGGGGCTGGTGGCTGGGTATCAGGTAGGGATTCCTCCTCCTGGGCCTCCTCATCGATCAGCAGCCTCTCGCTGTCACTGCTATCACCCGCACCTGTGAGGGTAAGTGGATACTCATTAGGTGCATGTGACTGTCAGACGTGCAGATGTTACATGCATGCTGGGTGTCATTCCCTGGGTGGCTGTGTATTTGCGCACTTTGGAACCTTTCTGGCCGCATTGTGGTACTACTACATTGTGGACATACTACGTCTCCCACAATGCTTCAGGGCATTTCCTGATGCACAACATAGGCATGACTAAGGGCCAATGAGTGAGCCTATTTGGTCAGGGGCGGTCATAGGGGACAGGGTCGCAGTCGCATGCCACTTACCTTGGGTGTCTTGGGTGGGGCGGGAGGAGTCCAGAGGGGTCACGCCAACACACGCCTCCCTCTCCAAGGTGTCCTCTACCTGGTCCTCCAGGGGGGTGTTGGGTGGGACAGTCGGTCCACCACCTCCGGTGCCTGATGCCTCACCAAGGCGCTCCGCCACCCTCTCCTTGGCACGCCCCCGGAGGTCGTACCACCGCTTTTTAAGCTCCTCCAGAGACCTGTCCGCAACGCCAACAGAGTTGACGCTGGAGGCAATCCCCACCCAGATCCTCCTCTTCTCCTGCTCTGGGACCCTCCGGGAGTTGGCACCAAACAGCTGGTCGTGGTTGGCCACCACCCCTTCTATGAGGTTCTCCAGCTCCTGTTCGGAGAATTTCAGTTTGCGCTTGCGGCCAGCGCTGTTGCTGGGGCCTGGCTGGGGTTCGTCCGACATGGCGGTCGCTATTTCGGCGGGGTCGGGAGTCGCTAACGGCGGTTTAGCGGCAGCTTTCGGTCGTGAACACTCGACTGATAGCGTCACTGTGTTGTTTGGGGGTGGGATTTGGCTGCTTCCTGGTTGTGATGTCATCACGGTGCTCGAAAGGCGCCTTCCCGTTTTCCAGATCCCGCGAGATTGCGACTCGCATTCCCGATCGCACGGGATTGCGAGTCGCTATCCCGTGCGATCGGGATTGCGAGTCGCTATCCCGTGCGATCGGGATTGCGAGTCGCTATCCCGATCGCAGGTAGCCGGAAATAGCGATTTTTCTGCGTTTTTTGTAGGTCGCTAACGCCTTTAGCGCCCGCGTGCGACTCGCTATTTTTTCCCCGAAAAGTACATGAATGCCGTTTTGCGTTTCCTCAATAGCGAGTCGCTATTAATCGCTATTAGGGACACGCAAAACGGCCCGTACATGAATCAGGCTGTTAGTCTTCTATGAAAAATGCTCCTGAATGAACCAGACAGCTCGGACATTGGGAGAATGTTCAAGGAAATGCTGTCAGATCTGAAGGGAGGAGACCGAGGCTTTATATATAAATTTGGCGATCCAAGATTTTTCAAAAGGGTACGCCTAAAGAATTTTAACGGGTTAGCCTCTACTTGGTTCAAAATTAGAAGAACACAGAAAATGTGTTACTATAACGCATTGGCCCCTATTTGGGATGCCCCAGGTTCCCCCGAACGGACCAAAGACTCTTTAACAACGCCCTTGAAAATAGCTGCAATATCGTGTTGGGCCCAACTTGTACCAGAGAGCATTGCGGATTAACTGTCGAAATTTAAATGTCTGCAAATCCGAAGTTGGCATCAAGCTGTTGGTACAACTGTTAGTGTAACTGGAGAACACCCTGAGCAGGAAAGCCGGGAAGAAAAGAGAGGAGGTGAACCTATACTGGCTTTTGGTAGAGCTGCCAGGGGGTGATTTCAAACTTCCATCGGAACCATGGGGAGAGTGCTTGCCCGGTCTTTGTCCAAAATAATTATGGCCAGTATCTTATAACATCTTGTCTTCCACAGTTCAAGCTGAAAAACTAAGGAGAAATCACATATTTCGTCTCCACAGAGTATAATGGTCTCCTTTAAAACTCTCCAAATTTGTGATGGGAGCCATTCCGAAATGTCCGAAATGCTCTCAGGAAAAACCAGACGATGTGCACATGTCTTCCTACTAGCGCCCTGAAGAAGTCCCATTCTGGGACAAAACGCATCGGCTGTATGATGCTTCATTTTTCTATTGAAATAAAGAAATCAAATTGAGGAACTTTTATTTTTGTGACTTATTGGAATTGTATTCTATATTGATTTGTTTTATGTTAAATGCGGTGGTTCACCTGTGCTGTTATGTTTAATTGATTCCGTTCCCTAGGGAACACGCATTGTTACAGTGGGTGCTATTCTGTGTGCACACGAACCCCTGTGAACTCAGTAGGGGCATCAATCATCATCTGGGGCTACTTTATGTTAGGTGCTGACCTTGAGAAGGTTGCACTGCGAGGTCTCCTTACCTGGATGTGCACATGTTTTTAAGCTGCCCAATGCTACATCACTTCTGGGTCAGTGTAAGTAGAGGTATTAAAGCCATGTTGGGGACAGGAGAGAATAAGGCTGGTATTTTATTTTCTTCCAAACTATGAGTCTATGTCCCCAGAGGAAAATAAGTTATTGTTTTAACCAGTTTTACCTGCACAGAGAGAAATTTGTAAATATTCGATCAAAAATATATCTCAGATGCTTGATTTAATTAATTCTATTAAAAATACGATGAAGCTTGACAGGGTTTCACAAAAGGATTTTTGGTTACCATGTGTAGGTTGGCTAGACACTCGTGATAGCGGTACGAATATAGTCCAATGATTATGCCTCTACACTGTGATACTTGACCGCTCTGGTTGTTCTGTGAGTTACCCAGGGAGAAGGTCAGAACTGACCAAATATGGGAAAGAGAGGTTCTGTGTACAGTGTTCCCCTCTAGATACAGAGCTCTCGAGCTGGTGCCAATCAAGAGCGGGCAGCGGAGAAATTCAAATTGCTCTGTGTATATCTGATGGCGAATGAGGACAAACAAAAAAATGATTATATATGCAGGTTTGACTTCAGGATACATGAACACGTGGATAAATGAACTCACGTCAACATATGCAATGAACTTTTAAAATAAATGCAATAGAACAGGAAACACAAGAGTAAATGTGAATGAGAATTACACATCTTCATGTTTAAGCTAAGCATTAGTATGCACGTGTCTTTGAATCTCTAGTTTCTACAGTGAATACATTTCAGTAATGCGTTTAAATGCTTCACTTCACCTTAATGAAGTTAAGTCACACCGAGCATATAGTGTCAGATGCACGCAAATGTTGCGCTTTCATGACGTGGAAGGGTGGAGTTTAGATTGCGCTGCTCCAGAGGAAACACTTGCTGGTCTGACCGTAGTCAGCAGCACCAGCACAGGGTCCAGAGGAAACCACTGCTGGTCTGACCGTAGCCAGCACCAGCACAGGGTCCAGAGGAAACCACTGCTGGTCTGACCGTAGTCAGCAGCAACAGCACAGGGTCCAGAGGAAACCACTGCTGGTCTGACCGTAGTCAGCAGCACCAGCACAGGGTCCAGAGGAAACCACTGCTGGTCTGACCGTAGTCAGCAGCAACAGCACAGGGTCCAGAGGAAACCACTGCTGGTCTGACCGTAGTCAGCAGCAGCAGAGGGTCCAGAGGAAACCACTGCTGGTCTGACCGTACTCAGCACCACCACAGGGTCCAGAGGAAACCACTGCTGGTCTGACCGTAGTCAGCACCAGCACAGGGTCCAGAGGAAACCACTGCTGGTCTGACCGTAGTCAGCAGCAACAGCACAGGGTCCAGAGGAAACCACTGCTGGTCTGACCGTAGTCAGCAGCACCAGCACAGGGTCCAGAGGAAACCACTGCTGGTCTGACCGTAGTCAGCAGCAACAGCACAGGGTCCAGAGGAAACCACTGCTGGTCTGACCGTAGTCAGCAGCAGCAGAGGGTCCAGAGGAAACCACTGCTGGTCTGACCGTAGTCAGCACCAGCACAGGGTCCAGAGGAAACCACTGCTGGTCTGACCGTAGTCAGCACCAGCACAGGGTCCAGAGGAAACCACTGCTGGTCTGACCGTAGTCAGCACCAGCACAGGGTCCAGAGGAAACCACTGCTGGTCTGACCGTAGTCAGCAGCACCAGCACAGGGTCCAGAGGAAACCACTGCTGGTCTGACCGTAGTCAGCACCAGGACAGGGTCCAGAGGAAACCACTGCTGGTCTGACCGTAGCCAGCAGCACCAGCACAGGGTCCAGAGGAAACACCTGCTGGTCTGACCATAGTCAGCAGCACCAGCACAGGGTCCAGAGGAAACCACTGCTGGTATGACCGTAGCCAGCACCAGCACAGGGTCCAGAGGAAACCACTGCTGGTCTGACCGTAGCCAGCACCAGCACAGGGTCCAGAGGAAACCACTGCTGGTCTGACCGTAGCCAGCACCAGCACAGGGTCCAGAGGAAACACTTGCTGGTCTGACCGTAGTCAGCAGCACCAGCACAGAGTCCAGAGGAAACCACTGCTGGTCTGACCGTAGTCAGCAGCAACAGCACAGGGTCCAGAGGAAACCACTGCTGGTCTGACCGTAGTCAGCAGCAGCAGAGGGTCCAGAGGAAACCACTGCTGGTCTGACCGTAGTCAGCACCAGCACAGGGTCCAGAGGAAACCACTGCTGGTCTGACCGTAGTCAGCACCAGCACAGGGTCCAGAGGAAACCACTGCTGGTCTGACCGTAGTCAGCACCAGCACAGGGTCCAGAGGAAACCACTGCTGGTCTGACCGTAGTCAGCAGCACCAGCACAGGGTCCAGAGGAAACCACTGCTGGTCTGACCGTAGTCAGCACCAGGACAGGGTCCAGAGGAAACCACTGCTGGTCTGACCGTAGCCAGCAGCACCAGCACAGGGTCCAGAGGAAACACCTGCTGGTCTGACCATAGTCAGCAGCACCAGCACAGGGTCCAGAGGAAACCACTGCTGGTATGACCGTAGCCAGCACCAGCACAGGGTCCAGAGGAAACCACTGCTGGTCTGACCGTAGCCAGCACCAGCACAGGGTCCAGAGGAAACCACTGCTGGTCTGACCGTAGTCAGCAGCACCAGCACAGGGTCCAGAGGAAACCACTGCTGGTCTGACCGTAGTCAGCAGCACCACCACAGGGTCCAGGGGAAACCACTGCTGGTCTGACCGTAGTCAGCACCAGCACAGGGTCCAGAGGAAACCACTGCTGGTCTGACCGTAGTCAGCAGCACCAGCACAGGGTCCAGAGGAAACCACTGCTGGTCTGACCGTAGTCAGCACCAGCACAGGGTCCAGAGGAAACCACTGCTGGTCTGACCGTAGTCAGCACCAGCACAGGGTCCAGAGGAAACCACTGCTGGTCTGACCGTAGTCAGCACCAGCACAGGGTCCAGAGGAAACCACTGCTGGTCTGACCGTAGTCAGCGGCACCAGCACAGGGTCCAGAGGAAACCACTGCTGGTCTGACCATAGTCAGCACCAGCACAGGGTCCAGAGGAAACCACTGCTTGTTTACTCCTGAGGCGGAAAGCCGGGAGCTGTTTATATTTTAATATTTGAGTGTCACTCGTACCTTGCTGATTTTAGAGCACTTACCCTTCCCTGGCACTACAGGACTCGGCTCCTGGGATCACCGCACAGCTGACTCTGCGCTGTCTGCGGACTTTGATTCGCAAACAATTCCCGCCGCCATTCTCGGCGTGCCGCGAGGCCACGCCCCCTTGGAGGCCACGCCCCCCCGCCCGATTGGTATAAAGCGCTGACTGCTAGCGCCCTCTGCCAGAAACCTTGTTTACTCCTGAGGCGGAAAGCCGGGAGCTGTTTATATTTTAATATTTGTGTGTCACTCGTACCTTGCTGATTTTAGAGCACTTACCCTTCCCTGGCACTACAGGACTCGGCTCCTGGGATCACCGCACAGCTGACTCTGCGCTGTCTGCGGACTTTGATTCACAAACAATTCCCGCCGCCATTCTCGGCGTGCCGCGAGGCCACGCCCCCTTGGAGGCCACGCCCCCCTTTCTCTTCCCCTTTATATTATGTGCGTCCATCGTACGCGCAGCGGACGGACGCAGCGGGCGCGCCTAAGGCAAGCCCGTCTTCGCCCGTCCTCGCCAAGTTATCGCCTCTCGCCTGTCCCCCTGCTCAAAATACATGGACTGACTTTCGGTATGACAGAGATTGCCTCCATGCACTCAACTCGGGCCAAAGATGTGACAAGTTAGTTGGTTGCCTTGGTCAGACTGGCCTACAATTTAAATCCTGCAACTTTGTCACTCCCAAACCGTGCTTATCAGGGCACAAAACCAGTATGCCTAAACACTCTCCTTTTACTGTCCTCCAACTTAACGTTAGGTCCCTTGTTAAGCACCACCCGGAGGTTAATACTCTCCATACCGATGAGAACCCTGACGTCTTATTCCTTTGCGAAACATGGCTCCAGGAAGAGATGACCAGCATTCCGAGTCTTACGCTGCAGGAGGGTTTCTGTATGAAATCTATTAATAGAGATACTAGGGGAGGCGGCATAGCCATCATTTACCGTACACTATACTCCTGTTCTTTTCTAAAGGAAGACATTAAGGGGTGTGAATGTGCCCGGTTTAAAATTACCACAGACCCCCACTTCTCCCTTTCCGGCCTTTACATTTACCGACCCCCGGGGCCCGCTTCTAAGTTTACTGAGGAACTCCTAGAGTTAGTGCATGCTCTGGTAGTGACCTCGGCCAACTTTTCTATACTGGGAGACCTCAATCTCCATTTTGACTCCACTTCGGACCCCACCATCAGAAATCTTCTGGCCAATTTATCTGCTCTACAGCTGACCCCTCTTATTCACACCACTACGCACTCTGCTGGCCATTTACTTGACCCTGTTTTCACCAACATCCAGGAGGCCAGAGCTGACCTACCTAAACCCATGGGATGGACTGACCACTTTCTCATTAAATTCACGATACTGGTAAACAAACTGTCCAATAGAGCTCCACCCCCCTCTTGCTACAAAAGACCTTGGCATAAATTACAAACTAATGATCTCCTCACTACCCTTGGAGAATTCCATCACGAAGCCTCTAACGACATCAACACGTCCTATGCTGCATTTCTGGACTGGATCACTAAAGGACTTGACACCCTTATACCAGCTAAATGGACTAGAGGACGTAGCTCCCCCTCTAACCCTTGGTACAATGACAATCTGAAACTTTTGCGGAAAGAAGCTAAAGTAGCCGAACGCAACTGGAGAAAGGAGTTTAAAGACAGCGATAAAGCCCTGTACCTGTCTAAATTAAAACTATACCACAAAGCCATACGCGCGGCCCGCGCATCTTTTTACGCCAAAGAAATCAACTCCAGCTCCAACCCCACAAAAACCATCTTCAATCTGGTGAAAAAACTTCAAAACGGCGGCAATCCAGCCTCTTGCATTACCTCCGCACAGCAATGCGAGGATCTCACCACCTTTTTTATCGAAAAGGTGAGGAAAATCTACAGTACCTTCCCACAGGACTCCTCCGATTCTATTATACACTCCAACCTTTTTATTAAAGGCACTAAGCTACCTCTTCTACCCGAGATCTCCCACAGTGATCTAGCCAAACTCTGCAGGAAGGTTAAGTCCGGCTCCCCGTCAGATCCCATGAGACCGGCTCAATTTATTGAATCTTTGGAGTTCTTTCTGCCCTCACTGGCCACGCTTCTGAATCTCTCATTTTCTTCAGCAGTGGTCCCCACTTGCTGGAAGCAAGCTTGGGTCACCCCCATTATTAAGAAGCCTACATTGGACCCCTCAAAATCGGAAAACTTTAGGCCCATCTCACTACTCCCCTGGGTGTCGAAGCTTGCAGAAGCTCATGCTAATAATGTCCTGTCACATCACATGGCCCAAAATAACATCCTGGACCCATCCCAGAATGGGTTCCGACCAGGTCATAGTACTGAGTCTGCCCTTTTGTCCACCACTGAACATCTTCGGAGGATACTGGATGCCGGTCAGAGTGCGGCGCTGATTCTGCTCGATCTCAGCGCAGCCTTTGACACGGTTTCCCATACAATCCTGCTTAGACGCCTGGAAGCTATAGGGATCAGCGATCTAGCCCTTGACTGGTTCCGTTCTTTTCTGACGGACAGATCCTTCCGAGTCTCAGCTCCTCCCTTCATTTCACAACCTCACTCCATAGGCCAAGGAGTCCCCCAGGGCTCTGCACTCAGCCCTTCCCTTTTTAACCTTTACGTGCAACCTCTGTCGGAAGTGGCCAGAGAGTGGGACCTCACGCTGGTGTCATACGCCGATGACACTCAGCTTGTCATCACTCTCACTGAGGGCCCCTTGATCTCAGCCTCGAGATTCAGGGATGGCCTGGCTGCAGTCGCTCAGTGGATGACAGGCAACTGCTTACAGTTGAACGCAGGGAAAACGGAGGTGTTGCTCCTCGGAAAAAACTCCAGCTGTTGGAGCGATCACTGGTGGCCTTCCTTGCTGGGCCCCATCCCACCCTCAAAAACTCTGGTAAAGAACCTAGGGGTGTGGCTGGACTCCTCGCTGAGTTACCAAACCCACACAAAAAAAGTGGCCGCTACCTGTGTGGGCCTGCTGGGAAGCATTAATCCTATACTTGGCTTCTTAGACTCCAAAACGTGCCAGCTCATAATCCAATCCATCATCCTCTCTCAGAAATAGCGAGGCTTCAACGGATGCAGAACTCAGCGGCAATGAAAAAAAAAAAAAAAAAAAAAAAAACCCAATTTAAGACCCTCACCACTGCTTTTAAAATTCTCAAGAATGATGGCCCTGAACTTCTTCGACCGCTTTTAGTACGCTATACCCCTCAACGCGACCTGCGGTCCACGGGCCAACATCTGGTGGTGGTTCTGCGTACGAAACTCTGCCGTGTTGGTGGCCGCTCCTTCAGAGTTTTGGGAGCAAAACTATGGAATTCCTTACCTCCTTTCATTCGCTACCTGGACAATCTGTCCGCTTTCAGGAAGGCAATTAAAACCCATCTGTTCCCACTGTCCTAACCTTTTGCATCCTTCCCCCCCTCCTTTCTGTTCTGGTTATTCTATGGTTTCAGCGCCGGGACGCCTCGTTGCTGAGGCAGCTGTCGCGCTTTATCAAATATATAACATAACATAACAACCGTAGTCAGCAGCACCAGCACAGGGTCCAGAGGAAACCACTGCCGGTCTGACCGTAGCCAGCACCAGCACAGGGTCCAGGGGAAACCACTGCTGGTCTGACCGTAGTCAGCGGCACCAGCACTGGGTCCCGGCCCGGCTTCCACAAACAGTGTGTATGTAAATGAAAGGTCCAGGGCTCGAAAGGACACACGTGGGCAACTGGAGAAGTAGGAGCCTGTGACATGAAGAGAGCTTGGACACTGCACCTGACCGGCCCACCATCACATGCCCCCCGCAGGAAGTCTAATAACAAGCCTATGTGGCTGGTCGGGTGCAAGAACCACCAACCAGTGACCCTCCCACCAGAACCAGTACACGGTACCAGTGCAGGAATCTCACCGAGAGGCCCCAAACACAAACCCAGCATCCTGTGAAAGGGTCCCCTATCTCCAGAGAGGCATCCCAGAACTGAACTTGGAGAAGCAGGTGATTAATGTATGTATGTATGTATGTATGTATGTAGATATGTGTCATTTTATAGTGTAAAACTAGCCAGAAGGCAGCAGAGCACTGTACAGGGTCAAAAGCAGGAGTAAGTCAGTGAGTGATAGGAGAGGAAGCTGGGTTGTGGGTGGTTACTGCATTGTTTTCTAGTGTTCTTTACAGACGTGCGTCTTCAACTCTTCTAAATTGGAGCCGCGCTGGAGCGGTCCTGATGGGTAGAGGGATATTGTTCCAAATCCAGCGTCGGGGCGGTAAAAGGGCTTGATGCTTTATTTTATTATCTTTCTAACACTTCTTAGTCTGCAGTTAAGCAGTGTCTTGGCTGTGGGTGGACTGAGAAACCAGCAGATGTGTTGAGTGTGTCTGATAGATAAGCGAGGGTGCTGGTCGTGATGGCTCTGTAAATGATGCAGCTGGTTCTGAAGATGGTGCTGGTGGTGATGGCTCTGTAAATGATGCAGCTGGTTCTGAAGATGGTGCTGGTCGTGATGGCTCTGTAAATGATGCAGCTGGTTCTGAAGATGGTGCTGGTCGTGATGGCTCTGTAAATGATGCAGCTGGTTCTGAAGATGGTGCTGGCCGTGATGGCTCTGTAAATGATGCAGCTGGTTCTGAAGATGGTGCTGGTGGTGATGGCTCTGTAAATGATGCAGCTGGTTCTGAAGATGGTGCTGGTGGTGATGGCTCTGTAAATGATGCAGCTGGTCTTGAAGATGGTGCTGGTGGTGATGGCTCTGTAAATGATGCAGCTGGTTCTGAAGATGGTGCTGGTGGTGATGGCTCTGTAAATGATGCAGCTGGTTCTGAAGATGGTGCTGGTGGTGATGGCTCTGTAAATGATGCAGCTGGTTCTGAAGATGGTGCTGGTGGTGATGGCTCTGTAAATGATGCAGCTGGTTCTGAAGATGGTGCTGGTGGTGATGGCTCTGTAAATGATGCAGCTGGTCCTGAATATGGTGCGGGCCAGCAACGGGAGCCAATGGAGTTCCATCAGGATAGGGGTGAGACCGAAGTATTTGTGGGGTGAGACACATTGTAAGCACGACGTACCACAACTAATAATTGGGCAGTGTAGCCCCTCTTATACAGCAGTGTATTTTACCCTGCGTTACCCCTGGGGCATGTAACTTGTTATACGGAGGGCGTTCTGAACATGCCCTATTTGTGAATATGCCCAGGGATCGAAAGGGAAGCGCAGTTCGCCAGTTGGTCTTCACCGCAGCAGGGGCACATTGTGTGCGAAGCGCTCATACTCTCTCATTGTTTCCTCCACTAGCAAGCTCCAGGGCTGGGAAACCTGACATTTTAAACACATTTATTTTTTGTGCATAATGGTCGTTTTGGTTCAGCAGATGGACAGTGAAATGTCACCATTTTAGGCTTATTCCTAAACCTCACCAGGGCCTTTTCACAAACTGTCCAAACAACTTAAACAGAGATAGGACTACCCCCTCATCACTTAAGTTGGGAAAGAGACAAGAGACTACAAATCAAAGCATCTCTGCGAGGTGAGAATAGAAACAGACAGAGGGCCGCGCAACAGAGAAGATTGGGACAGGGAAAGAGGTATAGGACTACTCCCTAGATTGGAGCTTCACGGTGGCCATCTTGGATGGGGCAAAGTTTTTCATACACCTATATATATGGTTATACATACACCAAAACTATTAATCTAAATAACCATAGAAGCAAATTAGCGCCAAGACTCCTGTCTCCAGGCCACCATCCTACTACAAGATTGACACGACAACAGAAGTTTCTAATAGCGCCTGGGACACCATTGCCACTAGTCTCTCCTGCCACACCGCCTGTGACACGAAATACCACCATTTGGGTGCCTCGCACACCGGAAGGCTCAGTAAGGTTTTGCTTGTTTCCTTCCTCTGCCAGTATATTAAACTGAGGGATGCCTTACCATAAATATCAGGACCATGTTTCAGTGCGGCATTCTGGGGTGTCACCTCAGGGGAGAGGAGGAGGAGCCAGGATCCAACTTGGCTGCTTAGAACCTCTGTTCCGCTGGAGCTCCGCTTTCATCAACTGAGTGAGGCGCTTAATTCCCCACCTAAACAACTGTTTAAACCATCTCCGGACATCGGATGGTCGGGAGCGTCTGACGCTATGGCTGCCGTTCCAACCAGTCGTAGCAACACAAGGATACTGGCAAAAATCTCACCCGGCATTTTAACCTCAAGATGGCGCCTGAGAAGGAACGGACCTGCTTTTTGAATGATTGCGGAGCAGATCCATGGCAACTTTTACCGAACTACCTACCCCCTACCCCTCCCCGCTCTACTCCTCTCCCCTTTCCTGCTACTGACCTCTGCCCTCACCTGTCCTGGCCCTTAGTCCCCACCCTGTTTATCTGTGAATTTTCCCTCGTCATTTGAGATCTAGTTATTTTGTCTGATGCCTGATGGAGCTACCTGGTTTAGCTATACTGGAGACATGTCGGGGATTCCCTCCTTGGACGTCACCTACCCAGTCGCTCCTTAGCCACACTTCCTTTCGTCTCTCCTGTTGTCTCTTCCCACATCCCCCCTCTATTTATTTCTCTCCTTCTCTCCTCTCTCAATGTATTGAGACTGAACTATTTTGTCTGATGCCCGATGGAGCTACCTGGTTTAGCTATAGGGGAGATGGGCCGTGGACTCCCTCCTTGGTCGTCACCTACCCAGTCGGCCTTTAGACAGACTTCATTTCGTCTCTCCTTGTTATCACTTCCCCTATCCTCCCTCTCTCACCTTCTCCTGCCCCTCCCCTCTAAGCTCCATTTATTTTGCCCTCCATGTTCTTTAAATGTTTTTCCCATTGAGATCCAGCTATTTGGCCAATGCCTGGTGGAGCTACCTGATAACTATAGAGGAGATGGGTTTTGGGACTTCCCCCTCGACCGTCAGCTACCCAGCCGGACTTTGGGCAGACTTTCCTTCGTCTTTCTGGCGTATCTCCCTCCTACGCCTTTACCATTACCCCCTTCCCCTCTACACTTCCATTATCTTGTCTTCTATACTCTTGTAATTGTTTGTCTAGCAACTGTTGTAAATTGGAACTGATGTAATCTTGTAATTTTGTGGAACCTCATGTAAAGCGCTCTGATACCTCCGGGTCTAGCCAGCGCTATATAAAACTCTTAAAATAAATAAATAAAATAAATAAATAAATGTGATCATATTTGCTCAGGTCCTGGATGAGACGTGCTGCAGCGTGTAGGTTGCCCTTCAGGGTGCCAGCGTGGGGCCCGGGAGGACATGAAGCAGGGAGTTACCACCATCCTGATGTGATAGTAGAGGGCCTTGAACAGCAGTTCTGAAGTCATTTTCAAGACTTACACGGGGCAAATACACAACTCACCAAAAACCTTGAGGTAAGCACTAACAATGAACAACTGATCAGAACGGAAGCATGCTACTGTGACGTTGAGTGATCACCCTGAGGAAGGTGTCATAAAATTGGCAATCTGCCTTTCATAGCGTCTAATAACTGACTTTTTTCATATTCACTACCCCTCCAGGCAACTCAGTATTTATCTCCTCACCCCAACCTGATATCGAACAGACCAAATTATAACTAGGCCTGGAAGTCCATGGACTCTGAATGACGCGTCACTCGCACACTGCATGGACTCTGGATTATGCGTTATTCACACACTGCATGGACTCTGAATGACGCGTCACTCGCACACTGCATGGACTCTGAATGATGCGTCACTTGCACACTGCATGGACTCTGAATGATGCATCACTCGCACACTGCATGGACTCTGAATGACGCATCACTCGCACACTGCATGGACTCTGAATGACGCGTCACTCACACACTGCATGGACTCTGGATTATGCGTTATTCACACACCGCCTTGGACTCTCGATGATGCGTCACTCACACACTGCATGAACTCTGGATTATGCGTTATTCACACACTGCATGGACTCTCAATGATGCGTCACTCACACACTGCATGAACTCTGGATTATGCGTTATTCACACACTGCATGGACTCTGAATGACGTGACACTCGCACACTGCATGGATTATGTTAATCAGAAGTTGGCAGAGATCAGTAACAACAAGAACAGATTTTAACAGAACCCATACCACAGAAAAGCATCATACTACATATAAGTGATCTGTATACAAATAGAGTCTAGCACACACATGTTTTCTTCGAATACAATGAGCAGTTACTTTTCGAAGTGGCAATCTCAAGGACCCGTGACCATGAGAGTGAAAGCAATTAGTTTTCTACAACAGAAGCAATTGCCGCCACTTCTGGTCTCATCCTTGACACTCTAATGGCAGAACTATCTAAAATTGGCACATACATATGTTATGTTATGTTATGTTATATTGATTTATTATGCGCACAGATACTCCAGCCAAGGAGCGTCCTGGCGCATAGGGAAAATGGACACTAAACCTGCAGATGTCTCAGGCGAGGTAAAATAAATGGAGGCAGAGCTGAACTCCTTTTACCACCGTCCTGACACCACTAAAGTAGATTAACAGATGTGGAAAACTGGCTGGTCTTCATGATGGGGGCGAAACATATGGGCAATGAGATTCCAAATTGGTGACCTGGAAGATAGTTCCTGCTGGAACAATGTCAGGGTTTATCATATACCAGAGGGAGATGAGCATAATAACTATCTGCAGAACGCAATGCCTAAACTCTGGAGAACTGTTTTCGATGAACTGCAAGAGTTCCAGAGAGCACACAGACTCCAGCTGCAAAATGCATCCACTGCAAACTCACCTGACCAATAATTGCCCGATTATTGCAATACCAGCAAGCAAGAGCCATAAAACGAGCAGCAAATAAAGCAAAATGGGCCATTCATGCTTCGCAATCCCTGATTTATGTTTTAGCAGAGTCTTCATTTGAAACAAATGTCCTTAGAAGATGCTTTCTTTCTCAATACACACAACTTAAGCGACGGTACAATAAATGTCTCCTGGAGGGAGCCAAGAGAAATGGTGATCACAGGAGACAGAAAGAGACAAGAGTACGTGAACCAAGAAGACCGTGGGAAATTCATGGAGACTTTGGGCTGGACTCTCATAGAAACCCAACCGTTCATTACACAACCAACCTTGAATAAAGAACACAAGTGACCGAGAGGACACAAAAACCCAGCAAAAGACACACACAAGCACATATATACACACACAGATATGGTGCACAGTGACACGCGGATCTGCACCCCCATCATTCATCTCCCCCACACACAGATTACAGAATACTATCATCAGCACTTTCTAAGTGGAGTTTCCTGCCTCTGTATCTGTTATATAGATCCCTTCCTAGCGGCTCAAGAGATGCACTCATACCCAAGTACCGCTCACTGCTTCCTGCTCCTCTGAGTATCCCAAGAATCAGTGAGGGCTCCGATGGCATCGAGGAGGGCTCAGAGAAGGAATCAGAGAAGGAATGAGAGAAGGAATCCGACCCCTTCTACAGGTAAGTATGATGCATTCTCCCAAGACAGAGGGGATTAAATGTCACATGAAGGCAATGGTTAGTGGTATACAGTCTGGCAGGGGAGCTGAAGACCCCCCTCTTATCTAGTAGTGTGTCTTATGCAGTCTGTCCGGAGTAAATTAATTATAGTCTGTACGCAGTTTTTTCAGGGCAACTGATGGGCTCACACCTAACTGCATCACAAGCAACTCAGCAGTCATATTTACTGCTATGTTGCACAGGGGAGAAGGAAAAAAGAGTGCAGAGCTGTATCTGCTACGACTGATCTGCTGCTGCTGTCGTATTCTGCTCTGGCACTCTCATTATGCTGCCTTGCACGGTGCACAGATTTGCACTATGGTGCACAGGTGTGTTTGTGCTGTATAGAGGATTTGTAGTGGAAGCAGAACCTTCCAGTGTGAGTCCCATACTTAAACTGAGCCCCACCACACGGTATATGGTCAAAATATTGATTCCAAAATATCGAGTAACACAAATATCAACTCCAAAATATAGAATGGACAAAATATCGAATGGACAGAATACAGACATCAAAAATATCGTTTTGAAGGTAAGTAATGTAATATCGATTTAAAAAATATAGACAGTCAAAATATCGAAGTACACAATATAGGTTGTTAAAAATATAGAATTTTTAATAATATCGAATTTTTTTAAGTGTTTTGTATGTTAGTATATGTGTGAAAAGTGTATATTTTTTGTAATTTATTTTAAGTAAGTCATTTCATGTTATTTAATTTTTGCGTAATTTAATTCTGTAGCGGGTTGTGGGTTTGTAGGTGAATAGGGTGGGAAGTAATTTAATTATAATTAATTAGATTTGTAAATGTATTTATTGGTATTTACTTTAAATAAATTGTTAATTAATTTTTAATTAGTAATTAATTAATTCTTAATTGATAATTACTTTTTATTAATTGATTAATTGATAATTATGTGAATAATATTAATTTATTTTCTGTAGCGGGTTGGAGGTGTATAAGGGAATAGGGTGGGAAGAAATTTAATTATAATTAATTAAATATGTAAATTTATTTATTGGTATTTATTTTGAATAAATTGTTTATTAATTTTTAATTGGTAATTAATTAATTTCTCATTGGTAATTATTTTTTTATTTATTGATTAGTTGATAATTATGTGAATTATATTAATTTATTTTCATTAGAGTGGGAATAGTAAAATTTACCCCTATGCTATCCAACGCTTTCCCTGTTGTTGCACTCACTGGAGAGGTAATCGTAATTTTTACCCCTACGCTATCCAACGCCGACCCTACTGTTGCACTCTCTGGAGTGGGAATAGTAATTTTTACCCCTAAGCTATCCAACGCTTTCCCTACTGTTGCACTCTCTGGAGTGGGAATAGTAATTTTTACCCCTACGCTATCCAACGCTTTCCCTACTGTTGCACTCTCTGGAGTGGGAATAATAATTTTTACCCCTACGCTATCCAACGCCTTCCCTACTGTTGCACTCTCTGGAGTGGGAATAGTAATTTTCACCCCTACGCTATCCAATGCTTTCCCTACTGTTGCACTCACTGGAGTGGGAATAGAAATTTTTACCCCTACGCTATCCAATGCTTTCCCTACTGTTACACTTTCTGGAGTTGGAATAGTAATTTTTACCCCTACGCTATCCAACGCTTTCCCTACTGTTGCACTCTCTGGAGTGGGAATAGTAATTTTTACCCCTACGCTATCCAAGGCTTTCCCTACTGTTGCACTCTTTGGAGTGGGAATAGTAATTTTTATCTCTACGCTATCCAACGCTTTCCCTACTGTTGCACTTCCAGGAGTGGGAATAGTAATTTTTACACTCCTGCTATCCTACGGTAATAATATTGTGTATTTTTTATTAATATTATGTTAATATATATATATATATATATATATATATATATGTTTTAACAAATATGATTGTATATTTTTTTTACAAGTTAAATTAATTATTAAAAATGTTAAGGTAATTTAAGTACTTTTAAGTATATTTTAGCTATTTATTTTTAATATTTTTTTAATTTTACATTATTTTTAAGAAATTCGATATTTTTACAAAGTATATATTTTTAAACGATATTTTGGATTCGATATTTTGGTACTTACCTGTTTGTAGATAGGAATTCGATATTTTGTCTGTGGATATTTTGGCATCGATATTTTGGGTAGTCTATATTTTGTCCCTCGATATTTAGTCAGTGATCCCCGCCACACACATGCAATCCATAGGATTTGTACTGGAAGCAGACCCTTCCAGCGTGAGGTCCTATACTTAAACTCAGACGGATCCCAGTCATTAGGACGTGTGCTGAACCCGCCACACACATGCAATCCATAGGATTTGTACTGGAAGCAGACCCTTTCAGCGTGAAGTCCTATACTTAAACTCAGAAGGATCCAAGTCATTAAGACGCGTGCTGAACCCGCCACACACATGCAATCCATAGGATTTGTACTGAGGCAGACCCTTCCAGCGTGAAGTCCTATACTTAAACTCAGAAGGATCCAAGTCATTAAGACGCGTGCTGAACCCGCCACACACATGCAATCCATAGGATTTGTATTGGAAGCAGACCCTTCCAGCGTGAAGTCCCATACTTAAACTCAGAGGGATCCCAGTCATTAGGACGTGTGCTGAGCCCGCCACACACATGCAATCCATAGGATTTGTATTGGAAGCAGACCCTTTCAGCGTGAAGTCCTATACTTAAACTCAGAGGGATCCCAGTCATTAGGACGCGTGCTGAGACCCGCCACACACATGCAATCCATAGGATTTGTACTCAGGCAGACCCTTTCAGCGTGAAGTCCTATACTTAAACTCAGACGGATCCCAGTCATTACGACGTGTGCTGAACCCGCCACACACATGCAATCCATAGGATTTGTACTGGAAGCAGACCCTTTCAGCGTGAAGTCCTATACTTAAACTCAGAAGGATCCAAGTCATTAAGACGCGTGCTGAACCCGCCACACACATGCAATCCATAGGATTTGTATTGGAAGCAGACCCTTTCAGCGTGAAGTCCTATACTTAAACTCAGAAGGATCCCAGTCATTAAGACGCGTGCTGAACCCCGCCACACACATGCAATCCATAGGATTGGTACTGAAGCAGACCCTTCCAGCGTGAAGTCCTATACTTAAACTCAGAAGGATCCCAGTCATTAGGACGCGTGCTGAGCCCGCCACACACATGCAATCCATAGGATTTGTACTGAAGCAGACCCTTTCAGCGTGAAGTCCTATACTTAAACTCAGAGGGATCCCAGTCATTAGGACGCGTGCTGAGCCCCGCCACACACATGCAATCCATAGGATTTGTAGTAGAAGCAGACCCTTCCAGCGTGAGGTCCTATACTTAAACTCAGAGGGATCCCAGTCATTAGGACGTGTGCTGAGCCCCGTCACACACATGCAATCCATAGGATTTGTACTGAAGCAGACCCTTTCAGCGTGAAGTCCTATACTTAAACTCAGAGGGATCCCAGTCATTAGGACGTGTGCTGAACCCGCCACACACATGCAATCCATAGGATTTGTACTGAAGCAGACCCTTTCAGCGTGAAGTCCTATACTTAAACTCAGAAGGATCCCAGTCATTAGGACGCGTGCTGAGCCCCGTCACACACATGCAATCCATAGGATTTGTACTGAAGCAGACCCTTCCAGCGTGGAGTCCTATACTTAAACTCAGGAGGATCCCAGTCATTAGGACGTGTGCTGAGCCCGTCACACACATGCAATCCATAGGATTTGTACTGGAAGCAGACCCTTCCAGCGTGAAGTCCCATACTTAAACTCAGAAGGATCCCAGTCATTAGGACGTGTGCTGAGCCCGTCACACACATGCAATCCATAGGATTTGTACTGGAAGCAGACCCTTTCAGCGTGAAGTCCTATACTTAAACTCAGAAGGATCCCAGTCATTAGGACGTGTGCTGAGCCCCGCCACACACATGCAATCCATAGGATTTGTACTGGAAGCAGACCCTTTCAGCGTGAAGTCCTATACTTAAACTCAGGAGGATCCCAGTCATTAGGACGTGTGCTGAGCCCCGCCACACACATGCAATCCATAGGATTTGTACTGGAAGCAGACCCTTCCAGCGTGAAGTCCCATACTTAAACTCAGAAGGATCCCAGTCATTAGGACGCGTGCTGAGCCCCGCCACACACATGCAATCCATAGGATTTGTACTGGAAGCAGACCCTTCCAGTGTGGAGTCCTATACTTAAACTCAGAAGGATCCAAGTCATTAAGACGCGTGCTGAACCCGCCACACACATGCAATCCATAGGATTTGTACTGAAGCAGACCCTTCCAGCGTGAAGTCCTATACTTAAACTCAGAAGGATCCCAATCATTAGGACGTGTGCTGAGCCCCGCCACACACATGCAATCCATAGGATTTGTACTGAAGCAGACCCTTCCAGTGTGGAGTCCTATACTTAAACTCAGAAGGATCCCAATCATTAGGACGTGTGCTGAGCCCCTCCACACACATGCAATCCATAGGATTTGTACTGAGGCAGACCCTTCCAGCGTGAAGTCCTATACTTAAACTCAGAGGGATCCCAGTCATTAGGACGTGTGCTGAGCCCGCCACACACATGCAATCCATAGGATTTGTACTGGAAGCAGACCCTTCCAGCGTGAAGTCCTATACTTAAACTCAGAAGGATCCCAGTCATTAGGACGTGTGCTGAACCCGCCACACACATGCAATCCATAGGATTTGTAGTGGAAGCAGACTCTTCCAGCGTGAAGTCCTATACTTAAACTCAGAAGGATCCCAATCATTAGGACGTGTGCTGAGCATCGACACACACATGCAATCCATAGAATTTGTTCTCAGGCAGACCCTTCCAGCGTGAAGTCCTATACTTAAACTCAGAAGGATCCCAGTCATTAGGACGTGTGCTGAGCCCCGCCACACACATGCAATCCATAGGATTTGTACTGGAAGCAGACCCTTCCAGCGTGAAGTCCCATACTTAAACTCAGAAGGATGCCAGTCATTAGGACGTGTGCTGAGCCCCGCCACACACACGCAATCCATAGGATTTGAACTGGAAGCAGACCCTTCCAGCGTGAAGTCCCATACTTAAACTCAGAGGGATCCCAGTCATTAGGACGTGTGCTGTGCCCGTCACTCACATGCAATCCATAGGATTTGTACCGGAAGCAGACCCTTCCAGCGTGAAGTCCTATACTTAAACTCAGAAGGATCCCAGTCATTAGGACGTGTGCTGAGCCCGCCACACACATGCAATCCATAGGATTTGTACTGGAAGCAGACCCTTTCAGCGTGAAGTCCTATACGTAAACTCAGAAGGATCCCAGTCATTAGGACGTGTGCTGAGCCCGCCACACACATGCAATCCATAGGATTTGTAGTGGAAGCAGACCCTTCCAGCGTGAAGTCCCATACTTAAACTCAGAAGGATCCCAGTCATTAGGACGTGTGCTGAGCCCCGCCACACACACGCAATCCATAGGATTTGTACTGGAAGCAGACCCTTCCAGCGTGAAGTCCCATACTTAAACTCAGAAGGATGCCAGTCATTAGGACGTGTGCTGAGCCCCGCCACACACATGCAATCCATAGGATTTGTACCGGAAGCAGACCCTTCCAGCGTGAAGTCCTATACTTAAACTCAGAAGGATCCCAGTCATTAGGACGTGTGCTGAGCCCGTCACACACATGCAATCCATAGGATTTGTACTGGAAGCAGACTCTTCCAGTGTGAAGTCCCATACTGAAACTCAGAAGGATCCCAGTCATTAGGACGTGTGCTGAGCCCGTCACACACATGCAATCCATAGGATTTGTACTGGAAGCAGACTCTTCCAGTGTGAAGTCCCATACTGAAACTCAGAAGGATCCCAGTCATTAGGACGTGTGCTGAGCCCCGCCACACACATGCAATCCATAGGATTTGTACTGGAAGCAGACCCTTCCAGTGTGGAGTCCTATACCTAAACTCAGAAGGATCCCAGTCATTAGGACGTGTGCTGAGCCCCGCCACACACATGCAATCCATAGGATTTGTACTGGAAGCAGACCCTTTCAGCGTGAAGTCCTATACTTAAACTCAGAAGGATCCCAGTCATTAGGACGTGTGCTGAGCCCGCCACACACATGCAATCCATAGGATTTGTACTGGAAGCAGACCCTTCCAGTGTGGAGTCCTATACTTAAACTCAGAAGGATCCCAGTCATTAGGACGTGTGCTGAGCCCCGCCACACACATGCAATCCATAGGATTTGTACTCAGGCAGACCCTTCCAGCGTGAAGTCCCATACTTAAACTCAGAGGGATCCCAGTCATTAGGACGTGTGCTGAGCCCGCCACACACATGCAATCCATAGGATTTGTACTGGAAGCAGACCCTTCCAGCGTGAAGTCCTATACTTAAACTCAGAGGGATCCCAGTCATTAGGACGTGTGCTGAGCCCCGCCACACACATCCAATCCATAGGATTTGTACTGAGGCAGACCCTTCCAGCGTGAAGTCCTATACTTAAACTCAGAAGGATCCCAATCATTAGGACGTGTACTGAGCATCGACACACACATGCAATCCATAGGATTTGTACTGAGGCAGACCCTTCCAGCGTGAAGTCCTATACTTAAACTCAGAGGGATCCCAGTCATTAGGACGTGTGCTGAACCCACCACACACATGCAATCCATAGGATTTGTACTGAAGCAGACCCTTCCAGCGTGAAGTCCCATACTTAAACTCAGAGGGATCCCAGTCATTAGGACGTGTGCTGAACCCACCACACACATGCAATCCATAGGATTTGTACTGGAAGCAGACCCTTTCAGCGTGAAGTCCTATACTTAAACTCAGAAGGATCCAAGTCATTAAGACGCGTGCTGAACCCGCCACACACATGCAATCCATAGGATTTGTACTGAAGCAGACCCTTCCAGCGTGAAGTCCTATACTTAAACTCAGAGGGATCCCAGTCATTAGGACGTGTGCTGAGCCCCGCCACACACATGCAATCCATAGGATTTGTACTGGAAGCAGACCCTTCCAGCGTGAAGTCCTATACTTAAACTCAGAAGGATGCCAGTCATTAGGACGTGTGCTGAACCCGCCACACACATGCAATCCATAGGATTTGTAGTGGAAGCAGACTCTTCCAGCGTGAAGTCCTATACTTAAACTCAGAAGGATCCCAATCATTAGGACGTGTGCTGAGCATCGACACACACATGCAATCCATAGGATTTGTACTGGAAGCAGACCCTTTCAGCGTGAAGTCCTATACTTAAACTCAGAAGGATCCCAGTCATTAGGACGTGTGCTGAGCCCGCCACACACATGCAATCCATAGGATTTGTACTGGAAGCAGACCCTTTCAGCGTGAAGTCCTATACTTAAACTCAGAAGGATCCCAGTCATTAGGACGTGTGCTGAGCCCGCCACACACATGCAATCCATAGGATTTGTACTGGAAGCAGACCCTTTCAGCGTGAAGTCCTATACTTAAACTCAGAAGGATCCCAGTCATTAGGACGTGTGCTGAGCCCGCCACACACATGCAATCCATAGGATTTGTACTGGAAGCAGACCCTTTCAGCGTGAAGTCCTATACTTAAACTCAGAAGGATCCTATTCATTAGGACGCGTGCTGAGCCCCGCCACACACATGCAATCCATAGGATTTGTACTGGAAGCAGACCCTTTCAGCGTGAAGTCCTATACTTAAACTCAGAAGGATCCCAGTCATTAGGACGTGTGCTGAGCCCGCCACACACATGCAATCCATAGGATTTGAACTGGAAGCAGACCCTTTCAGCGTGAAGTCCTATACTTATACTCAGAAGGATCCCAGTCATTAGGACGTGTGCTGAGCCCGTCACACACATGCAATCCATAGGATTTGTACTGGAAGCAGACCCTTTCAGCGTGAAGTCCTATACTTAAACTCAGAAGGATCCCAGTCATTAGGACGTGTGCTGAGCCCGCCACACACATGCAATCCATAGGATTTGTACTGGAAGCAGACCCTTTCAGCGTGAAGTCCTATACTTAAACTCAGAAGGATCCCAGTCATTAGGACGTGTGCTGAGCCCGCCACACACATGCAATCCATAGGATTTGTACTGGAAGCAGACCCTTCCAGCGTGAAGTCCTATACTTAAACTCAGAGGGATCCCAGTCATTAGGACGTGTGCTGAGCCCCGCCACACATATGCAATCCATAGGATTTGTACTGGAAGCAGACCCTTTCAGCATGAAGTCCTATACTTAAACTCAGAAGGATCCCAATCATTAGGACGTGTGCTGAGCATCGACACACACATGCAATCCATAGGATTTGTACTGAGGCAGACCCTTCCAGCGTGAAGTCCCATACTTAAACTCAGAAGGATCCCAGTCATTAGGACGTGTGCTGAGCCCGCCACACACATGCAATCCATAGGATTTGTACTGGAAGCATACCCTTCCAGCGTGAAGTCCCATACTTAAACTCAGAAGGATCCCAGTCATTAGGACGTGTGCTGAACCCGCCACACACATGCAATCCATAGGATTTGTACTGGAAGCAGACCCTTCCAGCGTGAAGTCCTATACTTAAACTCAGAAGGATCCCAGTCATTAGGACGTGTGCTGAGCCCCGCCACACACATGCAATCCATAGGATTTGTTGTGGAAGCAGACTCTTCCAGCGTGAAGTCCTATACTTAAACTCAGAAGGATCCCAGTCATTAGGACGTGTGCTGAGCCCGCCACACACATGCAATCCATAGGATTTGTAGTGGAAGCAGACCCTTCCAGCGTGAAGTCCCATACTTAAACTCAGAAGGATCCCAGTCATTAGGACGTGTGCTGAGCCCCGCCACACACACGCAATCCATAGGATTTGTACTGGAAGCAGACCCTTCCAGCGTGAAGTCCCATACTTAAACTCAGAAGGATCCCAGTCATTAGGACGTGTGCTGAGCCCCGCCACACACACGCAATCCATAGGATTTGTACTGGAAGCAGACCCTTCCAGCGTGAAGTCCCATACTTAAACTCAGAGGGATCCCAGTCATTAGGATGCGTGCTGAGCCCGCCACACACATGCAATCCATAGGATTTGTACCGGAAGCAGACCCTTCCAGCGTGAAGTCCTATACTTAAACTCAGAAGGATCCCAGTCATTAGGACGTGTGCTGAGCCCGTCACACACATGCAATCCATAGGATTTGTACTGGAAGCAGACTCTTCCAGTGTGAAGTCCCATACTGAAACTCAGAAGGATCCCAGTCATTAGGACGTGTGCTGAGCCCCGCCACACACATGCAATCCATAGGATTTGTACTGAAGCAGACCCTTCCAGCGTGAAGTCCTATACTTAAACTCAGAACGATCCCAGTCATTAGGACGTGTGCTGAGCCCGTCACACACATGCAATCCATAGGATTTGTACTGGAAGCAGACTCTTCCAGTGTGAAGTCCCATACTGAAACTCAGAAGGATCCCAGTCATTAGGACGTGTCCTGAGCCCCGCCACACACATGCAATCCATAGGATTTGTAGTGGAAGCAGACGCTTCCAGCGTGAAGTCCCATACTTAAACTCAGAAGGATCTCAGTCATTAGGACGTGTGCTGAGCCCGTCACACACATGCAATCCATAGGATTTGTACCGGAAGCAGACCCTTCCAGCGTGAAGTCCAATACTTAAACTCAGAAGGATCTCAGTCATTAGGACGTGTGCTGAGCCCGTCACACACATGAAATCCATAGGATTTGTACTGAAGGCAGACCCTTCCAGTTTGAAGTCCTATACTTAAACTCAGAAGGATCCCAGTCATTAGGACGCGTGCTGAGCCCCGCCACACACATGCAATCCATAGGATTTGTACTGAAGGCAGACCCTTTCAGCGTGAAGTCCTATACTTAAACTCAGAGGGATCCCAGTCATTAGGGTGTGTGCTGAGCCCGCCACACACATGCAATCCATAGGATTTGCAGTGGAAGCAGACCCTTCCAGTGTGAGTCCTACACTGAAACAAACTCAGATGGATCCCAGTCATTAGGACCTGTGCTGAGCCCACCGACACATGCAATCCATAGGTGTTTTTGGGAAAAAAAATGTTCTCTTCTTAACACCTGCTTCAAGGTGGTGTTAGCTTTACACGTAAATCCTCATCTGGCTATCTCAGTAAGTTGAATTTTTTGTAAAAATGTATAAGGGTTTTTGCCGATCCATCCACATAACACCCCAAGAACGCACCATTGGTGCAAAGTGACACAGAACAGAGCAAAATGTTTTTTTGTTTTGGGAAAAGGGCATCTTTCCGACACAAAATACCTTTTCCAATGGAAAGTAAATACCAATGTATCACTTTGCACCACTTTGTGTCACTTTATGATGGTGCAAAGTGTTAGTTAATCTAGGCCTGACTATTATTAACCTCTCTTGCCACCATCTGAGAGTGGCACGATCCCAGCTTTGGCACACAGAGTGAGTCACTGTCCAGCGCTGGCACCCACTGATGGTTACTGAGTTACTGTGACACACACAGGGAGTCAATGGCCCGCCTTTGTACACACTGAGAGTCACTGACTTGTCATGGCACTGACTGATATTGGCTTGGTATCAAAATATATAGTTTTTTGCAATATTAATCTGCACATATATCAACCCCACAATAATATCCAGGAAAATATTGTCAAGGTAAGTAGATGTGTGGTTAGAGTAGTAAATATATACTTCCCTGTGTATGTTTACCTTCTATGTTGGTAGTTGACATTTTGTGCAGGTCAATATTTCGATAATTGATTTTTTAAAATACATCCACTGACAATCAGTGACTAGTCTTGACACACAATAAGACAGCAACTCATTCTTGGCACTCACTGACAATCAATGGTCAGCTTTTGCACTCACTGAGAGGCAATGGTCTGCACTGACATATACGGAGAGGCGATGGTCAGCAGTGAAACCCACTGAGAGGTGATGGTCAGCAGTGACACACAATGAGAGGCTACGGCCAGCACTGATGTACACTGAGTGGCTATGGTCAGCATTGACACACACCGAGAGGCTATGGACAGCAGTGACACACAACAAAAGGCTATGGTCAAAATTGAAACACACCGAGAGGCTACGGTCAGCACTGATATACACTGAGAGGCTATGGTCAGCACTGACACACACTGAGAGGCTATAGTCAGCGCTGACACACACTGAGAGGCTATGGTCAGAACTGACACACACTGAGAGGCTATGGTCAGCACAGACACACACAGCGAGGCTGTGGTCAGAACTGATACACACCGAGAGGTTATGGTCAGCACTGACACACACTGAGAGGTTATGGTCAGCACTGACGCACACCCAGAGGCTATAGTCAGCACTGACACACACATACCGACAGGCAATGGTCAGCACTGACACACACAGCGAGGCTGTGGTCAGAACTGACACACACCGAGAGGTTATGGTCAGCACTGACACACACCCAGAGGCTATGGTGAGCACTGACACACATTCAGAGGCTATGGTCAGAACTGACACACACCCAGAGGCTATGGTCAGCACTGACACACACCCAGAGGCTATGGTCAGCACTGACACACACCCAGAGGCTATGGTCAGAACTGACACACACCCAGAGGCTATGGTGAGCACGAATAATGCTTAATTGGTTCATGCAGTATGTTTCAGTCAAGACATTGCACACACTGAGAGTCACCAGTCAGTCTCCTCAGAAACACTGAGACACTGACCTGTGTTGAATCAAACTTAGACTTACTTCCAGACCTGCAAACACTGAGGTTCACTGATTTTTCCTCACAGATTCTTAGCTGGCATCAATCCACACTGATCTTTCTGGGTGTTCGGTAAAGTTTGTTGTTCAATGTTGGCTGCTGGTCAATCTTGGCAGGTACTAAGAAGCACGTTCAGTCTTTGCACACACTGAGACTCAGCGACCAGTCTTGTGAAACACTGAGCCTCAGTGACCAGTCTTGTCACACACTGAGACTCATTGACCAGTCTTGTGAAACACTGAGACTCAGAGACCAGTTTTGTGAAACACTGAGACTCGGTGACCAGTCTTGTCACACACTGAGACACAGGGACCAGTCTTGTCACACACTTGGACTCAATGAATAGTCTTGTCACACACTGAGACTCAGCGACCAGTCTTGTGAAACACTGAGACTCATTGACCAGTCTTGTGAAACACTGAGACTCAGTGACCAGACTTGGCACACTTTGAGACTCAGTGACCAGTCTTGTCACACACTGAGACTCAGTGACCAGTCTTGGCACACTCTGAGACTCAGTGACCAGTCTTGTCACACACGCAGGCTCAGCGACCAGTCTTGTCACACACTGAGACTCAGTGACCAGTTTTGTGAAACACTGAGACTCAGTGACCAGTATTGGCATACACTGGAGAGTGGAGAGGTGTGGTGCAGCAGCCAGGGCAGCTGACTTCGGAGCACAGGGTTCATGGTTCAATCCCCGGCTCCAGCGGCAGCTCAGCTCAGCACCATGTTAAGCAAAGATTGTGAGCGTTCGATCCTCCTTACTAATATTTTCATTCAATCCCATCAAAGGGCTGATTTTCCTTGTTTGTTAAAGATACTACAGTGCCAGTTGGTTTGGATGGTCATTTATCCATTATGCAATTGGTTCTTAGAACAAAGGACAGAACAGCCAACACGTGTTTCGCCCTGTTTGGCGAGTCGAGCAAGGGGTTTCTCAAGGCTAAATTACAGTCTTTTTTCTGTTTTACCAGGCAGCAAAGTATTATATACATTCATAGTCACGTGGTGATGTACGCATAATCAATAATCATATTTGAGATTGTGAAAAGCCGTAATCGGCAGGTCAGGAGTCTCCGGTTAAATCCGTGGTATAACCAACTGGCACTGTAGTATCTTTAACAAATGAGGAAAATCAGCCCTTTGATGGGATTGAATGAAAATATTAGTAAGGAGGATCAAAGGCTCACAATCTTTGCTTAATTTTGGTCGTTAGAGGATGGAAAGGTCCAGAGCCTTGAGCCAACTTTCCTCCAAACAAATACGTAATTTGGGATTCAAATCCAGACTTAGGGATTCCTGGACCGTGATCTCTCTTTCCAATTAACCAGCTCAGCACCAGGTGACTCTAGGCAAAAGCTCACTAAATTTCCACAATGGCCCCAGCCCTTTGGCTTAATGGCTATAGCGCTCGACCTCGAAACTGGGGAACTGGGTTTGGGTCTCGGTAATGACACTGAACATCCTGTGATCCTGAGAAAAGCACTCAATCTCCCCGTGCCTAACAAAAATGAATGTGTCCTCATGTAATGCAACTGGTGCTATGTAAAGTGCTCTGATACCCGATTCAGGTCGCGTTTGCGCTATACAAAACTCTGTAAAATAAAAAAACAAAATAAAAATAAGTAAGGGTGAGTAGTTTGCGCTTTACAAATACGGATTTACACTGAGACCCAGTGACAAATCTTGGCACACATCGAGACTCAGTGACCGGTCATGGCACACACTATATCGACCAGTTTTGCACACACTTAAAATCTGTGACCAGTCACAGAACACACTGCTATTCATTAAAGACACACTCACTGAGGATATTACAAGTTCTTTGATGATATGGTACTCCAGCTACCGGCAGGTGATCCACTCCCACATGTAAAGTTAATGCAGGATTCTGTGATTTCCTCTCTAGGTGGCCAGGAGATCCCTCGTCTAATGAGGCAGGCTATAATCCTGGGAGTGTTGGTTGCAGTCAACGTATTCATAAACATCGTGCTCTACCGTCTGGGTAAGAAGTGTGGAGTTAACTTTCAGATACTATTAGATCCCCCATTTGAGCCACAGAATTACTGTTTTGAGGTGGCTGTCAGCCTCAGCAGTAATGTCTGATTCAAAGGTTTGTCTTAAACATTGCTTAATATGTATGTTCTCCTGGATGATGAAGATGATGATGGTGATGGCGATGAAGATGATGATAATAAAGTGTTCAGATCACTGAGAGTTGCGGAAGGCTCCTGAAGATGGCGACCCAGTCAATGATGAATAATGATGATGATGATGCTGCTGATGATGGTGAGGATGATGATGATGGTAATGATGAGTGTTAAATGTTGTGTGTTGACAGTTACTGAAGACTCCTGAAGGGGGTGCCATGGTTAGTGATGATGATGATGATGATGATGGCAATGAGGATGGTCAAGATGATGATGATGATGATAATGGGTGTGACAATGGTGACAATGATAATGATGGTGATTATGGTTATTAGTATTAAGTAATTGTTGGTGATGATGATAATGTGAAGGTGATGATGGTTATGATAATGTCGAAGAGGATGATGATGATGGTGATTTTAAGTGTTGAGAGAGCTATGAGCTGTTGAAGGCTCCTAAAGGGGGTGCCATGGTCAAGGATGGATGGTGGTGATGATGATGATTAAGTGTTCAATGTGTCGAGAGTGTGGAGAGCTGTTGGAGGCTCATGAAAGAGAAGCCAATTTCCGCCTCACTTTGTGGAGGCTTTGTGGCCCTTCGATTTTCCCCGCCCACTTTCAGAGGGAGGTCCGGCAAAAAATGTGGGGGTTTGGTTCGGGAAGGATCTTAGATTCTCCGATCACATCAAGAGACTGACTGGTGTCTGTTTCGGCACACTCAAGTCACTTAGTAGATTTTTCACTCTGCTTCCTCAGCCTGCCAAAGAAATGGTAGCACGGGCACTTATAGTGTCCCGTTTAGACTATGCAAATATGCTTTTCATTGGCATTCTGGGATATTTAGTGAACAAACTCCAACTGATCCAAAATGCGGTGGCCAGACTCTTATTTAACATCTCTAAAAGAACCAGTATTAGGGCACACCTCCGTGACCTTCACTGGCTGCCGGTGGCCCAGAGAGTGCAGTTCAAGGCCCTCACCTTAGCACATAGAGCCCTGCATGACTCTGGTCCCTCTTATATTAGGAAACGTGTGGCCTTTTATACCCCTCATCGCTCTCTGCGCTCTGCCTCTCACCGTCTGATGGCCACCCCCCGCTTTCGACGTTCCAGATTGGGGGGTCAGTCACTCTCGGTCAAGGCAGCTTTGCTCTGGAATAGCCTTCCAGTCACCTTACGTCACACGCAGGATCTTGGTACCTTTAAGAGACTTCTCAAAAACACCTTTTTAATCAAGCTTTCTTTTAATCTTCTCCTACCACATGCCTGAGTCCGTATCGCGCCAGGATACTCCAGAGTAGTTGTGCGCATTATAAGTCTCTTATAACATAACATACATAACATAACATTGTTGGTGAGGATGATGCTGTTGATGATGGTGATGATGATTATTAAGAGTGTTGAGAGCTGTTGATAGCGCATGAAGTAGACACCACAGTCATTTGTGGTGACAATGATGAAGGTGATGATGATAATTAAGTGTTTGAAGGGTTGAGATCTGTTGGAGGCTCATGAAGGAGGTGCCACAGTCATTATTGGTGATGATGGTGGTAATAATGGTTTTGACAATGGTAAAGATGATAATGGTGATGATGATTATTAAGAATGTTGAGAGCTGTTGATATCTCATGAAGTAGACACCACGGTCATTCATGGTGACAATGATGAAGGTGATGATGATAATTAAGTGTTTGAAGTGTTGAGAGCTGTTGGAGGCTCATGAAGGAGAAGCCACAGTCATTGTTGGTGAGGATGATGCTGCTGATGATGGGGATGATGATAATTAAGAGTGTTGAGAGCTGTTGATAGCTCATGAAGTAGACACCACGATCATACGTGGTGACAAAGATGAAGGTGATGATGATTAAGTGGTTGAAGTCTTCAGAGCTATTGGAGGCTCATGAAGGAGATGCCACAGTCGTTGTTGTTGATGATGATGAGGGTGATGATGATGATTAAGTGTTCAGGGTATTTGGAGCTGTGGAAAGCTCCTGAAGGGGGCGCTGTGGCCAGTAATGATGATGTGTCAGAAAGGGCCTTAGTGAAGAGCGGTCACTGATGAAATGTACAAGTACTGTGAATACCTGCGCTGGCTCTGACTGACTGAAATAAGTGCTAAACAGCCAAAGGTTATGATCTGTTCCTCATGAAACAAGACTTTACTTTTGTTGTACGCAAAACAAGCCTGACCCTTCCCAGGGATGTGTGGGGTCCTTTAGTTCTCTTATCATTGACATTATACATGCCACTGATCCTGTACAACACTTTGCTTCCTTTTTGATTCACACAATACAGATGCAACATGCATGCATACATACATACATAAATACATATACATATATATATATATATACTGCTGAACGGAATTACACACATTTGTACGCACAAAAAGTGACGCACCGGCGGCGTAAAAGTGATGCACAGCCTCATAAATGAGGCCCCAGCAGTTTTAGATTTCGATTTTTCTAAAGAATCTAATTTTGTTTTCAACTTTTCTGTCAAAATAATAGTGATTCCTTCATGCTCTATTTTATCAATGGCTTCCATTTTTATTATTTCTTCATTTTCCAGCTTCAAAAGTTGTTTGTTGAACATAGAACACTCACGCAGTGTTGGCATTAAGAAGATTACAGATTTGTTTTCTGCAATTTTCATATATATTTTTCTCAGGAACTATATTTTTATTTGGAAACAAATTGGAAAGTAACTGACTCCTCAAAGCTTGTTTGCCATGTTCTGTCAGTAGTCCAATTATTATATCTTGAAGAATAGTTCCCTAATCAACATAATTTGCCTGTTGCATATTTGTAATGAGTTCTTTGTATTCAAAATATGACCAAATATTCACGTTTCCAACACTACCCAGAGACTTTTTGGTGTCTTCATGCGCAAGTGTTTTAAATACCGGTTGTCCTTTTACGGGAGTAAGTTGCAGTAGATCTCCGAAAACTATGACATGCTTTCCTCCAAAGAACATGTCGTATTCAGTTTTAAGAATTTGCTGCATTCTTAAATGCACAAAAGCAAGCATTAAGTTTGAGACCATGCTTACCTCATCAATAATCAGAAGTTTCAGTTTCTTCAGCACTCTTGAAACTTCACAACAAGCGTCTCCAGATAGCCTGTGATATTCCATTTTGTTTTCATGCCCCACAGCTAGCATCAGTAAATAATGTAATGTAATTCCTTTATTGTTGTGTGCTTCCAACCTGGTTGGAGCAGTTACAACACATGACAAATGTGTCTCAGTTCTTTTCTGTAGATAACGGGTGATTACTTTAATTAAGAAACTTTTTCGTGTTCCAGCTTGTCCACTCACATACATCGGATATGTTGAAATGATGTGCATGTGCATTCTTTCTTTTCATGAAGAAATCCATGGTCAATCTGTTCTCTCACTTGCTGATATATGTCTTTCTGTTCAACATTTAGTTGTTCTTCCAAGTTTACTAAGTCCATTACATCTTCCTGAGTTTGATGCATTGCTGTTTCCACCTCATTCATGATGATTGCTGCTTCATTTTCAACAAGTGGTTATCCTAGTGGATCTTGAATCAGCGAGCAGAACTTTGACTGTCTTAAGAACTGTCTCTAGCAATCTCTGCTGCAATAATAGCTTCTTGATCAATTTCATCATTCAACATTTTCACATAATTTGCAAAAACAGTGCATTGGATGGTATCTTTACAAGCATTGAAAGAATCTTCATAGCTCTGAAATTCTCCAAGTAATTCCAATTCTGAACGCCACGGTTTGAACAATTGCAAAAGGGCTAAATAGTCAAATTCAATATACTTCTTTTTATAGAATAGTGCTCTCTTTTTATATTTCTTCATATCTTTCAGCAAATTATGTATTACTCTATTGTAAAATATTTTTTTGCATATCTCTTTATACTGATTTTGTCTTATTTTACCATATGGCGAATCTTTTGACTACATTTGCTTTTTTTCCTTTCCTATTATTTTTTTATTTCTTCTGGATGAATCATTGTCAGTGGTTTCAACATTCTGAACATTCTTTCTGGGCCTATAAAGTTTTTTAAATAAATTCCTTAGTGGTCTTACCAGAAGATTTTGTCTATTTAACCACATTATGTTGGTCATTCAATACTTGTTGTTGAGTTTTCTTCAAGTAACTGTCTTTTAGCTCTTTTTTCTCTTTCTTGATTTTTCAGGCATGGTGACTTTATTTTAATGATGATAAACAATATCTGTAAAAATATAAACATAAATAAATGTATAATTATAACTTTACAAATTATACTTTTCTATTGCTATACAAGCACATTCTATAGAGATACTTGATGAGGAATTGTAAACATTAAATATAAGTGTGAAGGTGATGAGAGCACTACATGCATAGCGCATAGGAGTTTGAAGCACTCCGTGCCCTAAAACCTGGCTCACTGCATTAGTACATGCATACTGACTGAATGATTACAGTACTATAAGGAGAGACTGTAGTGTAGTTCCTATATTCCCAATAGGCTCTGCGCATTGGAATTATATATCCTATAGATGTGAGATAGGACTTATGTATACTAGGTCTCTGTCGAATGTATTAGACTTAATTGTAAGTGCCAGCTAGCTCAGAGGTCACTAGAAACTTTCTCGAGTTCACGAGAAGGGATTTGTTTCTGACAACCGCATAAACATGTCAACTTTGTTTCCACACGATAAAACTGATCTTCAGAGTCGTGGAAACAATAGATAGATATTTTACTCAGTCATTCGTGCATGCTTCGTTTCACCAGAGGTGCAGAGAAATAGAGAGACGGGCGTTTTCAATAAAAGAGTATTTATTGAACAGTCTTCTTTCTCATGCAGAAGAAATTAACTGCTACAATCGCGATACTGGTTGCAAAGTATAATGCGTACAGTAAGAAAAGTATTATAAAATAATACTGTAAAATCATGGTATGGTTCCTAAATACATACATAAATAACAAAGGCTAAAAAGTACTCAAATGGTGCTTCTAAAATACGCCTACCCATATGTACCTAACCTAAGTCTAGTACGAGGGAAGAAGTAAGTGAGGTGTAGCATACGTTTAGTATTCTTTTGCCAAGAATCTATCCAAGATTTCTCTTAGGGTCTAATCAGCTCCATACCTTGGTTTAGAATGAAGGAGGTCAGTCTCAGGACTTGATTTCCCAACACCCGGCCAGGGGAGCTTGGAAACACTGGAGCTGGATTTCTCTGCAAGAGAAAAGACAGCATCTCTCTCAGTGTGTCTGCTGGAGGGCCGGCTTCTTTCGCCACTTGCTGTAGCGAGATGCGTTGGGCAAGTAGATAGTAGAACTGCTCCAAACCACTGTTTATTTGCTTGGGCAAGTGTGGGTTTATTTATACCTTGAAGGTGCTGGGTTTGATGTAAAGGTGGACGTAATAACGTCATCAAAGAGTCTCAGTTCTTTGAAAACTCCATGAGTTCTTGGACAAATCAATATTCAAGCAAGGGGAAGTCCCTAACTGCTAAAGCCGAGTTTTCCAAGAAATTGTTGTGGATTTTCGGAACTAGTGTAAGTAGCCATTCCGTATTTGGACTGCATGAGCTATGTCTAAATATGGTTAAGATTTCTATGCCTATATAAGGATATGGTGATTTATACCTATATAAGGGCCTGAATCGGTAAAATTACACTAGGGTCCTATAATTCTATAAAACAAGACACTGGGTGAATTCATAATTAGTTGAGTTTCACTTTAGTGAATGGATTAGTACATGGTACTGAAAGTGTCACTATGAGATTGCAAGAGCAGACACAGGGTGTTTGCTGGAGTGTATGGATACTGACTGGGGAATTGTAGGCCTGAAACACAAGTGTGAAGGTGTTTAGATCACTACCTGCATAGTGCATAGGAGTTTGAAGCACTCCGTGTCCTAAATCCTGGCTCACTGCATGAGTACATGCATACTGACTGAATGATTACAGCACTATAAGACAAGACCCTGGGTGAAATCATAATTGGTTGAGTTTTACTTTAGTGAATGGATTAGTACATGGTACTGAAGGAGTCACTAGGGGATTGCAAGAGCAGTCACAGGGTCTTTTCTGGAGTGTATGGATACTGACTGGGAATTGTAGGCCTATAACACAAGTGTGAACGTGGTTAGACCACTACATGCATAGTGCACAGGAGTTTGAAGCACTCCGTGCCCTAAAGCCTGGCTCACTGCATGAGTACATGCATACTGACTGAATGATTACAGTACTATAAGGAGAGACACTGGGTGAATTCATAATTGGTTGGGTTTTACTTTAGTGAATGGATTAGTACATGGTACTGAAAGAGTAGTCACAGGGTCTTTGCTGGAGTGTATGGATATTGACTGGGGAATTGTAGGCCTATAACACAAGTGTGAAGGTGGTTACACCACTACATGCATAGTGCATAGCAGATTGAAGCAGTACATGTGCTAAGGCTCTGAATCGCTGCATGAGTACTTGGATAATGACTGAATGATTACAGCAGTACAAGCACACATGAAGTTACCAAATGCTTCTCTCACAATGCTTGACAAATGCACACACACTCACAGTATGATTCTAGACAAGCAACACTATTCACTAGTCTAGAAGAGTTAAGATGACTGCACACATTTCACATATTTCATTACTGCACTTTAGAGTACAAACTGACACATTTTAAAATACATAAGCAATGACTGCTTTCTAATTCTACTAAAACTTGGCAACAGGATAGGTTTTTTTTTCTAGTTCAAAAATAAGTTTATTGAAGGGAATACAAGGTAATAGTACAAAATAGGAACGCAGTATTATGAGAAAAAATAATAAAGGGATAGGAGGGAAAAGGGAAAACAAATGATGATGAAATGAGAAAAAGGAAGGAAAACAATGCAATATAGAATTTTACAATTCGAAACTTAATGAAGTAATCATGAGTATCAATAGGTAAAAAAGGAGTGTTGTAACATATGAGTAATAGAAACAAATGCAATTAGAGTCATGCAGTAAAACAGTTTAGCCGAACATGAGGAAACGGAAAGGGTATCAAGGGGGTTTAGGAACCTCCTGCTGAGCAGGGCGCGGACGAAAGGAGCGGGTTATACAATTATCCAAATACAACGTAATAGGAAGCCATAACTCAGCACGCTTAGCTGCCAACTGTGCAGGAAAAACAAAAGCATTGTCAAGTCTATGGTTGTGACAAACATTATACCACCAAGCTTTGAAAGTGATACAGGACGTAGACTTCCAGTTGACAGTAATTTGTTGAAAAGCAACTGCTAATAATAAGTCAACAATACGAACATCGAGGTCAATCTGATCCCAACAAGGGGAAAGGCTTCCCAAAAAGATTTGTGTGTGTGAAAATGGAATGCTGGTGGAAAAGATAACATTAATTTGAGCCCAAACTTGTAACCAGAAGGCATGTACCTCTTTGCAAAGAAACAACATGTGAAACAAAGTAGCATTAGGGGAAGAGCATGACCAACATGTGTGTGGAGTAGAAGGGAAACGTTTGTGAAGGGTGGAAGGAGTATGCAATAAACGATTGTAAATAAAGAATATAGATTGCGTCAAAGAGGCAGCTCTGGAGGTTTTACGAATCTTCGTCCAGATCTTATCCCAGAGAGAAGTTGGCCAAGACAAGGAAAGATCACTTTCCCAGTGCTCTTCCAGTGCTTTTGAGTCTGGGAAGAGTATGGGTGTGAAAGTGTTTGTATAGGACAGAAGCTTTTGGGAGTGTTAATAGAAGAGAATGAGGGTGAGTGGTAGGATTAGGGGTATGTGGGGAAGGGTGAGATTTGGGAAGTTTATTGTAGGCCTCTATAACTGATGCTTTAAGGAGGAGATATTGGGGAGCTGAAGAGAGGGGTAAGTCAAAAGTGGAGCAAAGGGCATGAAAAGGCAAGAAAGTGGATTGTGAAAACAGTTGCGAGATCCACAGCAAACCTTTGGCTCTCCATGATTTCCAGAAAATAGGTTTACCTCAGATGAAAAGGTGTTTATTGTGCCAAATAGTGGAGGAAAGGAAATCAGTAACACAAACAGGAGGAGAAGGATGGGAGGATAAGAGCAGTTTGAGAGTAAATTTATGTATAGGAGTAAGAACGGAGGAGGGCTTGCGTGAAAAGGAGATACATTCAGCAAAAGAGAAAGGTGATAAAAGAAGGCGCTCGACCTTAGTCCACAGTGGGCAAGAAGAATCCGGATCTTGTAACCAAAAGGAGGATTGACGCAACAAAAAAGCTCTATGATAGGCCAGGAAATTAGGAAAATTAACACCACCTTCAGAAGCCGGACGAGTGAGTCTAGCAAGAGACATTCTGGGTTTATTCTTATGCCACAAAAAGGAAGACAAAACGGAATTTTTTTTTTTTATGAACTTAGCTGGAATGGCGATGGGAATATTGGAGAGAGTATAGAGAACCACAGGGGAAAGCATCATTTTGATAGTATCTAAGCGACCCCACCAGGACAGGTAGAGGGGATGCCACTTAGCCGTAAGGTCAGATAGCTTCTGAATACACTTGGTTAGGCACAGGGAAACAGTATCAGGGATGGAGGGGGTAATATGCAAACCTAAATACTTAATATGAGAAGAACTCCAGGTGAAATTGGAGGCGCTGAAGTCATTCTTAAAGGTGAACTTTGTTAAAGGCAAAATTTCACATTTATCATGATTCAGTTTATATCCAGAAATTGAGGAATAATGCTGTACTTCTGCTAAAAAAGCGGGGATGGACACAGTGGGGTTCGAGATGAAAAGTAAAATGTCGTCTGCATACGCAGCAAGCTTAATGGAAAGATCCGCAGCCTGAAATCCATGTATATCAGGATTTTGACGTAGTTTGGATAGAAAGGGTTCCAGAGCCAAGTTAAATAGAAAAGGTGAAAGAGGGCATCCTTGACGAACACCTCTACCAAGATCAAAATAAGGAGAAATTTGGCCATTAGCAAAAACTGCAGCTCGTGGACGAGAATATAATAACGAAATCAGGGAGACGAATTTAGGGCCAAACCCAAACCAATTAAGAGTATGAAATAGGTAAGGCCATTCTACCCTATCAAGCGCTTTTTCAGCATCTAAGGCTATGGCCGCGAGGGGGTATTGGAGACGTGAGGATTTTGTTAAGATGTTAAATAAGAGTCTTGTGTTGTCAGTAATGTAACGCCCCTTAACAAAGCCTGATTGTTCATCTCCAAAAAGGTCAGGAAGCAAGTGATCTAATCTAATCGCCAGTGACTTAGCAAAAATTTTGTAGTCGATATTAACTAGGGAAACAGGTCTGTAGTTTTTACAATACTGGGCATCTTTCCCGGGTTTAGGAATTAAACAAATGTGTGCATCCGAGAAAGTGCCAGAGGAAGAACCAAATTCAGCAAAAGAGTGGAGAAGGGAATGGAGTTTTGGAATGAGTAATTTTGAAAAGTGAAGGTAAAACTCAACAGTAAAACCATCAGGGCCAGGAGCCTTGTTGAGTTTCAAACGTTGAAGGGCAGCAAGCAATTCTCTTTGTGAAACGTCAGATTCCAAGGAAGAAAGGTCAAGAGGGAAAGAAGTAGGGGTTTGAATGGTAGAGAAAAAGTGAGCAAGAGATTGAGGAGAGGAGTAGGTGTCTGAAGTGTATAGGGTCTCATAAAACTGGGAGAAAGTAGCAAGAATGTCATCATCCTTGTGTTGTAAATGTGCAGCATCATCATAAATCGATTCAATGTTGACTTTATTATGCTTGACCTTCAAGTAGTTAGCAAGGATCTTACCAGCTTTGTTCCTGCCACCATAGAATTTAGCACTGGATTTATGCTAATATAAAGAGGCATCTTCAGTAGACTTTTCATTAAATTTGAGTTTAGCAGCGACCAGGGATGTCAGACTATCCGAAGAATGGGAAGTAAAATAGGCGTGTTCCAATCTTTTAATGTCATAGAGGAGGTTCTTGGTGAAATGGCGAGCAGCTTTACGTTTTTTAGCAACAAAACTGATAATGAAGTCACGTGCAGCTGCTTTAAAAGCGTCCCAGAGAGTATGTCTTGAAATGAGTGGGACATCATTGAAAAGACAAAAATCATCAAAAAAAGTAGAAAAGGAAGTGGAAAACTTGGGGTCCAGAAGGAGGGCATTATTAAAACGCCATCTCTTAGGACCATCAATTTTGGGTAAAACCTCAAGACTGACCACATCAGGGGCATGGTCAGAGAGCAAAATCGGACCAATTTCTGCCACCTGGAGCGTTTGAGTAAGTGCATGGGAAACGAAAATATAATCAAGACGTGATTGGGAACGATGATGGGGTGAATAAAAAGTAAACTCTTGCAAAGTCGGGTTACATAAACGCCATGAGTCAACAAGCTTATGTTGTGCAATGGCTTGAGTAAAGAGTTTGTGTGGTTTTGTGGGAATATAGGTGGCATCAGATTTCCTATCTAGAAAACGATCAAAAGGGTGATTACAGTCTCCCGCCAGGATAAAATTGTTATCCATGAACTGGGTGATGCGGGGAGAAAATTCAGCCCAAAAAAGGGGTTCACCATTCGTGGGACCATAAACATTAAGGAGGGAGATTGGAACACCTCTAATCGATAGTCTGACATGATTCCATCTACCATTAGTATCTGAAGCTTGAGAGATGAGTGTGAGAGGAAGCGACCTGCGATATAAAATGGCAACACCATTACGTTTACCATCACCCTGTGAGTAAAAGACTTCACCTACCCATCCTCTCTTAAGTTTCTCAGATTCGATATCCGTAAGGTGAGTTTCTTGAAGAAATGCAATGTCAATATTTAATTTGGCTAGGTGAGATAAAATGCGCTGTCGTTTAACTGGAGAATTAATACCCTTAACATTCCAGGAAACTATATTCAAAGACATAGTTTACGCAATAAAGCAATAACTTGGTGTATGAAGAAATCCAAAATATTAGAAATAAAGAAGAGTGAAGCAAAGAAAAAGAAGGAGATAATCAGAAGTGTAGGAAGAGGAAGAAGAGTGAATTGAGCTAGAAGGAAGCAATGAGCAAGGAAGAGAAATGCATGAATGAGAAAAAGACCCAAGATTAAAGAGTAGAAAGTAGAAAAAAGAATAGCACTGCAGAAGAATGAATAGAAGAGTAAAGAGTAGAAATGTTCGAAGCTGAAGAGAGAGGGAATACAACCTGATAAAAGAAAATCATCATTATTATGCATGAATGGAAAATAAATAACAGAGGAATGGGAAAGGGACAAGAACAGAAAACAGAAAAGGAACAGAAAACGTGAGGAAAACATACCTACAAAAGAGAAAGACGAGAAGGAGTGGAGGGAAGGAAGGGGCCAGGTAGGCAAGGCAACACAACTGAGGTCGGCCGGGCAGGGAACCGGGAAGACGTCATTAGACTACGAAGGGTTCCTGTGGAAACAACGGTGGGGAAAAAGAATAAGATATTACATAAGACCGTAATCTTTAAAAGGACCATGAAATACATCTTGTAGGAGAACATCACAAGAAGAAAAACAATCAAAACAGGTAAGAAATTTCAAAAAGGGAATAACCATTACAACAAAGCGTAAGACAAGCATCGAAGCTAGCTAATGCAAACAGCTGTCAACCAGAGGCATGAAGCAAACAGCAACATTGCAATGCGAACAATGGAACATTCAAACAGGCGAGATGAAAGAACATCAAAAAGGTGTTAAAAGTCAGCCAGGGGAAGAGGACGAAGGACCAGACGCATCCATGGCAGAGGTACGGTGCGCATTGATGAAGCTTTGCAATCTCACTGGGTCTTCATAGGTGGTAGTTTTGTTATTATATGTGACTTTGAACAAACAAGGATGGTACAGGCCATAACGAGCACCCATAGAGCGAAGGACCTCTCTCATGCTTAGGAATGCTTTCCTACGGTTGGCAGTTGCTTTAGCATAATCCTGAGTGAAGAACAACGGAGAGTCAGACCATGTCAATTTAGGAAGAGCCTTGGCAGCAGCTAGAACTTTCAAGAGATCAGTGTACTCCAAGAAATAAAGAATAACACCTCTTGGTCTTTGTGACATGGAGAGGGACGTAGGTAAGCGACCTAGACGATGTGCGCGTTGGATGTTGAGTGATGTATCCTCTGGTAAGTGGAGCAATTTAGGAAGGAAGGATTTAAAGAAAGCAGGCGGGTCAGACCCTTCAAGACCTTCCACCAGGCCGTAAATGCGAAGATTATTACGCCTTCCTCTATTTTCTAACTCCTCCACCTGCTTCTGAAGAGCACCCACCTGCGAAGACAGATGCGTGACTGTGGATTGAGATTCTTGAAAGGATGCGACAGATTGCTCCACCGAAGAAACCCTTGTTTCAATTTGGGACCAATTATCTGTTAGAACCTGAAGTTTGGCATTAGTTTCCTCCATGAAGGGGCGCAGCGACCCAATTTCCTCGAGAAAAGGACGAAATGATCGGATTTCTTCCAATAAGAGCTCCATGGATACTGGGGACGATGACTTGGGCGGTGAAGGGGGATGTTTCTTTAGTCGTTTAACAGGTGTTGTACCTGAGGATGGCTGAGAAGACGGGTCCATGGCTGCTTCCGAACCCGATGAAGCAAGGGAGTCTTCTAACTGGGAGAAAGCCGAAAAAACTTTGGAGTTCTTGACATAAGCCACCCTTGTAGTCGATTTGGAGGAGAAGCGAGACATATGTTTTTGACGTCCCATACAAAGAGGCTGAGAAACGCTCAGGAAATGCAATGGAATAACACTGGACAGCAAAAAGAAAAAGACGCCTTGTATAGGAGCTATAGCTGCTTGTGGATCAGTCCAGTTATGAGGCGTCAAGCATAAGTAATATGAGAGAGGGGTTTAAGCATGAACATCCAATATGAACGTTAAGAGGTGAAGTCAGCCAAGTCAGTGCTGCCAGTGAGGAGAAAGTACATTTTTAGGGTGCATTTGTATAGCCAGTCGTGTCATAGAAGAAGTGCAACCAGCTGATGTAGGGAGAGCAGCCAGGAAACGAAGCCTGCAATAAGTTGCGACGAAAACGCCAATGAAATGAACAATAGCCAGGAAAGGAGCCTCTGCAGCGTTGAGGTAATGCGCATGGAAAGTTCTCTACTAGTAGGGGCAGCAAGTAATCTACCGCCTCCACTCTTCAATGAAACAATGGCGTAGAATAATGAGAAACTTCCAAAAGGTTGCCAAAAAAAAATATTACAGTGTGCCAAGTCAATTCATAAAGCATAAGGAGAGCAGAATCAGCATATCAGAGTGTAGGGAGAAGCACTCTGAGGCGCACAAAATGGCGGCCACGCTGTGAATAAAAATAGTCAGTCATAAATCTGCATCGCCACTAAAGCAGTGTAGCAAGCGTCGATCTCGTGGAGGTTGTAGAGGCAATTCAACGAGTGCAATGATTGACAGGTGAAGAAATGCAAAAGAAACGCACTCGCCTTTGGGAGAAGGACGCTCCGTGTCGGAACCCACAAGATGGCGGCCGTGAGCACCGGAGCGCCTTCAGAGGCAGAACATCGAATATCTCTGTCTGCCGCCCCAACTGGAACATTTCAGGAGTCCTGGAGCATATCGGAGGTATTCCGACGACAGAATCACGCTGTCAACACAGGAACTGAGGGTGTTCAGAGGTGAGTCTCCCGGTGCCGCAGCGGAGCTTCACCCAGGCGCCGCCATCACCCACGGCGCCAAGCCACACCCCAACAGGATAGGTTTTTAACCAGTTATATATCTGCAAACACATGAAGTACCCAAACGCTTCTCTCACAACGGTTCCCAAATGTCCACAGACTCACAGGGTGATTCCAGACAATCAACACTATCCCTTGGACTTTATCAAAACACATTAACTGATCTAGAAATACTAAGGTGACTGCTTACATTCCACATAATTCAGTGCTGCATTTTACTGTTAAAGCCTAACTCATTTTGCAAATACATAAGCAATGACTATTTTCTATTTCTATCAAAACTTCACAACAATAAAGGTTTTTAAGCACTTATGTGTCTGCAAACACAAGAAGCAACCAAATGCTTCTCTCATAATTTTCTCAAATGCACACTGACTCACAGTGTTTTTCTAGACAAATAACATTATCCCTTGCACTTTACCCAAAAACATTTAGTAGTCTGGAAAATGTGAGATGACTACACACATTCCACATATTTTAGAAGTGCACTTTACTGTGGAAGCCTTACGCATTTTACAAATACATAAACAATGACTGGCTGCTAATACTATTAAAACTTTACATCATTACAAGTTTTAAAGCAGTTACCTGTCAACAAATATATGAAGTTAACAAATGCTTCTCTCACAATTATTCTCAAATAAACACAGTCTCACAATGTGATTCTAGACAACCAAGACTACTCCCTGGACGTTACCAGGAGAAATACATTAATCTTAGTAAAAACAAACACACCACATACAACCCCTCACAAATTAATAACTCGCCTTTCAAATAGATTTGTAGACTAAGAATTATGTCAGTCACACACCAGATTTTCTTATACAGAATATCTGTGCTGTGCTGATCTTGCCAAAATCAAAAAATGGCAAACTTTCCCTCTCATTCGGCACACATATACATGCAAATATCAAATCACATTGCTTCCCACATTAATTCAAGAGTTAACATTAATTTTTTATTGGTTCCACATTTCAGCCCTTTAAAATTGACATAAGTTTGAACCCTACCCCCAATTAGCTAACTGCCTGTTGCCAAAGTAACAGTTCATGAAACAATTAACTGAGCACACAGGTCACAAGTTCAGCACACAATGATGCTAATCCAAACAGCAAGTGTGCTTGTCTTTTCAAAATATCCCCTTATCTTATGTAACGTTCCTTTCAAACTGTTTTTCTTAACCAATAAGAAACATGCTTTTAAAAAACAGAAATAGGCAACCTACTTTTCAGACTAGAATGCTCTCAAACAGCCAATCATTTCTTTTCTTTTTTCAAAACTGCATCTTAATCAATTCTCAAACTGCCATTTCACATACAGATACATTCTGAGGGTATCCAGACCTCCCTTCAAGGTGCTTAGAGTGTGGATTGTGGGACACAGCTATATTTTCTGGAGCCAAAGGTATGCAGATAATAGAGGCATGGACAAAGACCTAGCTTTGCCAAATGTCGACATTAAATTGATCGGACAGAGAGGGTTAAAGTGGCACCAATTGATGCCATTGGTTAAATCCTTTTTGCATCTCCAACACCCTGCCCTTATCATTGTGCACTGTGGTGGCAATGACCTAGGCACTTTGACTGAGGTAGATCTGGAAATGCTTATAAAGGTCCCCTTTAGAGAATTGATGTAACTTTTCCCCCAAACTGCCTTTGTCTATTCTAACATATGTCAAAAGCAGAAATTGAACTGGTCCAATCAATGTTGTCCACAGATTGAGAATGCTAGGATACACGCCAATAAATCTGTTTCTGCTTTTCTCCGTGATTATAGGATGGAGTCCAATTACCACAACAATCTGCGTTTCAATGTGGATGGCATCTACAGGAAAGATTGTGTAAATTTTACAGATGAGAGTCACAGAGTCTTCCTCATCAACTTTAGACTCTGCATAGGTACTTACTTGTAAGTACCAAAATCTCTCAATAAACACAAGGGCTCTTTTTAGAGCCACCCAAGATCTAAACACATAAGCTGGATGTATTTCTCAAAATTATTTTTTTTTGCTTGGAGTCACGCACCCAACGCATCAGAGTCGTACACCCAACATGTAGAAGTCATGCACCAAATGCCCTGGAGTCACGCACCCTATACGTTAGGAGTCATGCATCCAACATGTGCACACCAGGGGGCCGCATTGAGCACTGCGCTGGGTGCGCGACTCCTAATTTTACCATAAAAAAAAAATAGCCCCTATCACTAATTTCTATTATCCCCGGGGACCCCATCCCCCGGGTCTTATATAAAACATTGGGGACCATGGGGTAGCCCCAATGCCCCCACGGTCCCAGCCGGCTCCCCGCATTCTTCGGGAGCCGGCATTGCTTTTCAACATGGGGAGCTGCTAACATGCAACTCCCCGTGTGGAAAAGCAATTTGGTTTGGATTTTGAAAGAGAGAGTAGGTTCCCCTGCTCTCTCTTTCAAAATCCAAACCAAGTTTGGTATGGGAGGGCAGGAGCCCCGAGACTCCCGCCCTCTCAACGAAAACAGCAGTGTCCCGGGGGTGGGCATCCCGGGACACTGTAGGAGCTGGCGTTGGGAGATGGCAATTCCCAGGGCCCTCAATGGCTCCAGGAGGGGGGGGCATGCAGCCTCCCGCCCACAATACACAAACCCCCGGGGATGGTGCTCCCCGGGACTTGGGGGGGCTGTTGAGCCCCATCCACATCTTTTGCTGGGGGGAGCCTTGGAACCCCCCAAACCATTTATTTTGTAGCCCCGTGGGGTGGTGGTCCCTGGGGCTGGGGGACCCTCTGGGCCCTCCATAACACTTTATAACGGGATTTGCCCCCCCGGGGGCTAATTATTAAAAAAGCTCAATTCTATTTAAAATCTGGATTTTTGGGCACTGGGAGTCCTTGTAGGACCCCCTAAGCAGGTCTAGAAGGTCAGGGTATTTCTACCCTGCCCCCTTTATATGTTTTTCACTCTTGTACCACTGACTTTTTCAGCCTCGCATATACCGAGGCACAAAATGGCTGCCAACACTTCCTGGTTTTGAATGTTGACAACCACTTGAGAGCCAATTAGCATTCAGCATGTGATCAGGACGGTGCGCTTAGGGTGCACTCAGGATGCGCGGATCCACTGCGGCCGTAGATATATGTACTTTTAATTGTGATTTTCTCAGGAACTACTGAACGCAGTTACACCATTTAAGCAAAAGGCACGAGTCTGAACTAAGGACTACCTCTTTGCCAAATTTGGTGTAATTCCATTCATCAGTTCGGGCTGTAGCCACGATGAACGGTTCCTATGGAAAATTGCATGGGGAAAACACGTTTTGGGACCCCCCTTTTTTCTTGACCTCTACTTCATGAATCACCCCGAGACTTCCAGGATACTGGCCATTAGTTTTAAAAATTTCGAAAAAATTTGTCAACCAGAGTCAAAGTTATTCCAGGTAAAATGTTGCGGAGTTCCTATGGAAAATAGGTCCTAACTATAACTGTTAGAAGCGGTTGTCTCTAGTTGGCAGAGGTATACACTTCTGACAAATAGAGACACTCTTTTCTAGTCAGGGCAAGGGGATCACACACTTAGATAACCCCTGCTCACCCCCTTGGTAGCTTGGCAAAGCAGACAGGCTTATCTCAGAGGCAGTACGTTAAGCATTTATGACCACATAAAGTAATAAAGTGAATACACTACAAATGGACACAACACAGTAGTATTATAAAAATAAGGATGTTTATATAAGGCTTATCACAAGACCAAATAACGACAAAAATATACCACAATCTTAATAAATACTCTTGGAAGGAAAAATAATAGTTCAAGCGTAGTTTCTTCTTAGCACAAAGTCTTTAGTAACAAAAGCAACTCTTCTTCTTTAAAACACAGTTCTTGGCAACAATGTAACCCACACAGGAGTCACACGACGTCGAGGCAAAGTTAATCCAAAGGTTCGGCGTCGACCGCGAAGAGCGCTGCGTCGAGCCCGGAGTCGCACAGACCCCCACAACACAGTACCTTGAAAAAGTGAAGCACTCGATGATCAGCGGCGTCGAGATGTCCGACGTCGCGTCTTCGGCGTCGATCGGGCCTCGGAGTTGGGGCGATCTGCAGCGGCGTCGACAGATGTCAGGCAGGAGCAGCGCTCACGAGGTGAAGCAGGATACGGCGTCGTCGTCGATGTTGATGTTGCAAGAGTGAACAGCGCTCACGGCGTCGAGAGGGCTCGGTGTCGATGCGATCAGCGGCGGCGTCGACGCAGGGTCACTTGGAGCTGGAGCCGAACTCGCTACTCACTGGCGTCGCTACTGGCGTCGATCGGGCCCGGCGGCCGGCGTCGAAGGTGCGGGACACGGGAGCTGCACTCACGATGTCGAGCTGGATTCGGCGGCGTCCGTCGGCGTCGAGATTGCTGGATTCTTCAGAGGTGCTGGATTTTCAGGTTCCAGCAACAAGCACTTTCAGCAAATAAATGAAGTCCTTTGGCCCTGTGACTTCAACAGGAGGCTGGCACTCTTCCAGCCCTTGGAGATTTTCCTTGGCAAAGTTTGAGAGCACACACCCAGTTCCTCTCTCCTGGTTCCTTGGCAAAAATAAAGAAGCAACTGCAGGATCCCCCCAACAAACAGCACACTGGCAGAAGGGGTAGGCAAGTCCTTGGATCAGCAGGCTTCTTGTCCTTGGTTCAGGTTTCCTTGTCAGAAGTGATCTAAAATCTTGGTTCAGGGGTCCTTCTCTTATACCCCTTTTTGGCGTTGATCCCTTTGTCCATGCAGGGGAATTTCCCCCATCTCGGGTTTGTTGTGGGTGTTGCCATGCCGAGGCACCTGGCCTATTCACTGTGCAGGGCAGAGTCTTCAGCCGCCCAGCAGGAGCGGAGCCAGTATTGTCACTGGCAGGGGCAGGGCCATCAGTCGCCCGGTAGGAGGTGGGGCTAGGAAAGTCCCTGGCAGGCACAGAGTCATCAGTCGCCTGGCAGGGGGGTGGAGCCAGCATTGTATCAGGCAGGGCAGGCTATCAGGAGCTACTCTTCCCCTACTCTCAATGCAAATGCCCCACTCACCCCACACTGACTCATTCAGACCTCTGGAGCCACCCAGCTCCTGTCATACGCACACCAGAACCAGCAGAGACCGGTAGACAGTTAGACAAGAAAATAGCTACTTTCTAAAAGTGCTATTTTCAAACACAGAGTCCAAAAACCATCCACCCAAACGGATGCGTTATTAAACCCTGAGTTCAGGGATACCAAACTCGACATTGCACCATGCTCCCCGAGGCCGCTAGGATTATAGCATTAATAATCCTGGCAGCCCATTCTAACTGATGGAGAGCAGGTAACCTTACAATAGTGAAAAACGAATATAGCTGTAATTCACTATTAGGACATGCCAACCTTGTCAGGCTTGTCCTACCTTATGCTTACAATGCACCCTGCCCTTGGGCCTACCATAGGGGTGACTAACATGAAGTTAAGGGAAGGTTTAGGGACTGGCAAGTAGGTGTACTTGCGCAGTCTGCGTGACAGTACCAGACTGTACGTAGGTCTAGCAATGGCAGACCTGTAGACATACTTTTACTAGGCCGCTTCTGTGGGTGGCACAACACGTGCTGCAAGCCCACTAGCAGCATTTGCATTTACAAGCCCTGGCACCCCTGGTGCACGCTACTAGGGACTGACAGTAAACCAAATAAGCCAAACATGGAATTCAATCAATACAGCAATTTCACATAGGGAGCACTTGCACGGTGGCACTGATCAGCAGTGGCACAGTGCCCAAAGCAATATACCAGCAAAAACATCGTCAACAGAGGAGGCAAACAGAAAAAATGGAGGAGAGACTCATGCCAATGATGCCAGGTCTAACACGTGTCCCCTCCAGCTGAAATGTGGGGAGAACTACACTTACCCTAGGGAGTCCTCATCACTAAGGCGGAAAAATCTGGACAGACCATCAGCATTGGCGTGATCTGTGCCAGGGCGGTGTTCCACCGTGAAGTCCATCCCCTGTAGGGAAATGGACCACCTCAACAGCTTTGGATTCTCACCCCTCATCTGCATCAACCATCTGAGGGGCCTGTGGTCTGTCTGAACCCGGAAGTGAGTCCCAAACAGGTAGGGTCTTAGCTTCTTCAGCGCCCAGACCACAGCAAATGCTTCTCTTTCTATCGCACTCCACCTCTGTTCCCTGGGAAGTAAACTCCTACTGATGAAGGCTACAGGTAAGTCTCGGCCCTCTTCATTCACCTGAGCTAGAACAGCCCCCACGCCATGCTCTGAAGCGTACGTCTGGACAACAAATTCTTTAGAAAAGTTGGGTGCCTGGAGTATGGGTGCTGTGCACATTGCAGTTTTCAGGGTGTCAAAGGCCGTCTGACAGGCGTCAGTCCAGATCACAAGTCTTGGCTGCTTCCTGGAAGTCAGCGAAGTCACAAGGGGTGCACAATGTTACCATAATCCTTGACGAACCTCCTGTAGTAACCCGTGAGACCCAAGAAGGCACTCACCTGAGTCTGGGTTTTGGGCGGTGCCCATGCCAGGATGGTATCAATCTTGGGTTGCAGGGGGGCCACCTTGCCGCTCCCTACTTGGTGCCCCAAGTACACCACTGAACCCTGCCCAATCTGGCACTTACTGGCTTTGATTGTGAGGCCTGCTCTGCGCAGGGCCAACAACACTTCCTGGAGGTGGCGCAAGTGTTCCTCCCAGCTGGCGCTGAACACTGCGATGTCGTCCAGGTAGGCGGCACTGAAATCCTCCAGTCCAGCCAAGACCTGGTTGACCAACCTCTGGAAGGTGGCAGGGGCATTCTTCATCCCAAAGGGCATAACCCGGAACTGGTAGTGCCCATCTGGTGTGGAGAATGCTGACCTCTCTTTTGCCCCATCAGTCAAGGCGATCTGCCAATACCCAGACGTTAGATCAAACGTACTGAGGTACTGGGCAGCCCCCAACCGATCTATGAGCTCATCCGCTCTGGGGATGGGGTGCGCGTCAGTCTTGGTGACTGAATTGGGTCCTCGGTAATCCACACAGAACCGAAGTTCCAGTGAAGCACCAGGCGCTGCAGCCTTTGGGACCAAGACCACTGGGCTGGCCCAAGGACTGCTAGAGGACTCAACCACCCCTAAGGCAAACATTTTGGCGACCTCCTCCTTGATGTATGCTCTGACCTTGTCAGTCACTCTGTAAGCCTTGTGCTTCACAGGAGTGCTGTCCCCGGTGTCCACATCATGGACACACCACTGAGTGACACCAAGAATCAAGGAGAACAGATCAGGGAATTGTCCCAACAGTTGGCGACAATCCTGCTGCTGCTCAGGGGTCAGTGTGTCAGAGAGGACAACACCATCCACTGACCCATCTTGCTCTTTTGCATACAGGAGGTCAGGAAGAGGCTCACTCTCCTCCTCCATTCCAGCATCTGTAGCTAGGAGCATGCCCACTTCGGACCTTTCTAAGTGGGGCTTCAAACGGTTGACATGCAGGACCCGCAAGGGGTTCCTTGGAGACTTCAAGTACACCATGTAGGTGACATCGCTCTTTTTCTCCACAACCTCAAATGGTCCAGTCCACCTGTCCCTGAGCGCACAAGGTTCCACAGGGGACATGACCCAAACTTTCTGACCAGGCTGAAGCTCCACTAGAGTGGCATTGCGGTCGTACCACCACTTCATCTCTTCCTGGCTGGCCTCCAGATGTGCCTGAGCAAGATCTCTGAAGCGCCTAGTCTGATTCCTAAAGGCCAGCATGTAACTGTATACATCCTGGGGAGGTTTCCTGGGAGATTGCTCCCAGCCTTCTTTGACCAGACTCAAAGGTCCTCTTACCGAGTGTCCATACAAAAGCTCAAAGGGGCTGAACCCTAGAGACTTCTGTGGCACCTCACGGTAAGCAAACAGCAGGCATGGCAAGAGGACGTCCCATTTACGCCTCATTGTTTCTTCAAGACCCATAATCATGCCCTTAAGGGTACGGTTGAATCTTTCAACCAACCCATTACCTTGAGGATGGTAAGGAGTGGTGAACTTGTAGGTTACCTCACACTCCTTCCACAGAGACTTCATATAGTTGGAAATGAAGTTGGTGCCCCGGTCTGACACCACCTCTCTGGGGAACCCCAAGCGGGAGAAAACACCCATCAGTGCCCGTCCCACCACGGGGGCCGTCACTGTTCGGAGAGGGATGGCTTCCGGGTACCGTGTGGCATGGTCCACCAAGACCAGGATGAACCTGTTGCCCATGGCTGTCTTGGGGTCCAGGGGCCCAACAATGTCAATCCCCACCCGGTCAAAGGGGGTACTGACCACGGGAAAAGGTTGGAGGGGAGCCTTCTGCTTCCGCCCGCTTTTCCCACTTGCCTGGCAAGTTTGACAGGTCTTGCAATGGATATCTGTATCCCTTCTCATCTGAGGCCAATAAAAATGGGTGACAAGCCTGTCATAGGTCTTGTCCTGCCCCAGATGTCCAGCTAACGGAACGTCATGAGCCAAACCCAGTAGGAAGGCTCTGAAGCGCTGGGGTACCACCAGCACACGGGCTGACCCAGGCTCAGCAGCCTTAGGCTCGCTATACAGGAGATCGTTCTCCCAGTAGACCAAATGTGACCCTGACTGATCACCTGTTGTCTGGGCTGAGGCCTGCTGCCTTATACCCACAAGAGAAGGGCACACTTTCTGTTCTGCACAAAATTCTTCCCTGGAGGGACCACCATCCTGCTGCCAGTGGGTCAGCTCGGGCAGGTCTCCCAGTTCAGCAACTTGTTCACCTGTGGGTTCCAGGGCAATCCCCTCAAGGTCTGCCTCCTCCTGGACCACGGGAACTACGGGGGACGGTTTCCCGCTCCCCCTGCCTCTTCTCTTCACAGCTGGGTCCTGGGCCATACTTTCAGGCTCTGGGACCCCATCAACACCCTTACTCGCTGTCATGGATCGAGTGGTTGCACACACCCACTCTGGCACACCCAACATTTCCAAATGTATCTCCCTCTCCACCTTAGCCCAAGGGGAGTCTTCCAAATCATTGCCCAGGAGACAATCCACAGGCATGGCGGGCCTTACAGCAACCTGAAGAGTACCTGAAACTCCCCCCCATTCAAAGGGAACCTGAGCTACCTCACACTCTCTCTGGGAGTTGTCAGCAGCTATCACAGGGTAGAATGCGTGGGGAACAACCTGCTCTCTGGACACCAAGTGACACTTGACAGCTGTCACACTTGCTCCGGTGTCTCTGAGAGCTTCCACTCTATGGCCATTAATGGTCACCCACTGCCTATATTTCTTAGTGTTTAGGCAGAGGGGGTGGAGGGACCATTTCCATGTCTCCTAAAGATACCAGGGACATCTCTGCTGGACCCTCCCCACCATGGGCAACCATCTCCTCCCCTCCCAGGGCTACACTCGCCAACTGACGGGGGCTGCACGGGGTGATGCACTAGAGTTCTTCAAGGGACACTGGGGATCATAAAAACGGTGTCCCACCTGTTTACAAGCGAAGCAGGTCATTGGGCCCCTATGACCAGGTTTACCTGTCGGGGCCTCTGATTTCTTCACAGGGGGAGGCTGGGAACCCTTCCCTTGGTTCCCTTGGGGATTACTTTGGGGCCCTTTCTGGAACTCCCTCTGTTTACCCTTGTCCCCCCCACTCTTCTGCTGGGGACCCTGCCCCCCTTTGGCTGAGTCTCCCACTGGACCCTTGTGGACCCTGGAACTGACCCAGCGGTCCGCCTCCTCAGCAAGTTTTCTAGGGTTAGATATCTTGCTATCAATAAGGTACTGGCGCAGCTCTGGAAAACAGTTATTAGACAAGTGCTCCCAAGCAAACAAATCATAAAATGTAAATGTAAATGTAAATGTGGGTGTACTTGTAAAGCGCACAGCGACTCCATGGAGTATCCTGGCGCTGAAGACCGCTGGGGAACCCGTCCTGGTTTTCCCTGTGAGATGGTCCCTTTCTGGGTATCTCCAAGGTGAAACCAGGCATCCCCGGTGTCTGTGGGGGGCCGTTGTAGAGATGAGGCAAGCTTAATGCCCAGAGTTGCCGAGTGTGTTCCCTGGTTAGAGTAGGCACCGAGGCGAGAATTATCGAGTCCGTTTTGACCCTGGTCCACAACCCTGCCGCGTCGGGAATTGAACCCTGGTCCCGGGTCGTTCTCTGCTTACGGGTCTGCCGCCTCTAACCAGTGAGCCACACCACTCCACTCCATAAAGAGCATCATAACTTTCCACTTTGCTGCCCTTTACCCAACCATCCATGGCTCTGCAAAAAAATGACACATATTCAACCCACGTAGTACCAGGCAATTTCTTACATTCTCTAAAGGCTTGTCTGTACTTTTCTGGGGTTAGGCCATACCTTAACATTAAAGCATCTTTCATATGAGTATAAGACATCCTATCCTCAACAGGCATGTCTAGCAGGGTATCTCTTCCCTCATTCACAAAGCGACCCCACAACCCCGCTCCCCATTCCTTCTCAGGGACCCGGTGGGCCAACAATGCTAACTCATATGCTTTAAACCATTGACCAATATCTTCATTCTTCTGAAAATCTTTGATCACATCTTTAGGAAAATAAAACCTACTTTCTGCAGGCCCAGATGGGATGCTGCCACCAGAGGGATTCAATTCTAAATTCTTAGCTTTAAGCTCCATGCCCCTCACCATTTTCTCACGCTCAAAAGCTAACTTTTCTCTTTCAAACTCCAACCTTTTGATCTCCATATCAGCTTCTCTCCTGCCTCTTGCACTCTCTATCTCCAACTGCCCATCTATCTTAAGTTTTGCCATCTCCATGTTGTATGCTCGCTCCTTCGCCCTTTCTTCTCTTTCTTCAGGAGAAAGACCTTTGGAGGAAACACTGCTGCCGGGAGGGGATGTGGGCCCATTCACTGGCACTTCCTCCTCCCCTTCCCCTGGCGGTACCACCACCGGATCAGAGGAATCTCTGGCCTCTAACCAGGCCTCCAATGCTTTGAGATATTCCTCCTTAATTTTGAGGCCTGTTTTAGGAACTTTAAATTGCTTGCAAAAGGATTTCAGCTGCTGTAACTTGTAATCCTTTATCTTACTCCTATCAAACTCCTCCACAACAACAGGGGTAGTGCCTCCAGCATTACTCATGGTCAAAACTGGCAGTTTAAAAAATCAAGCTCCAGGAAAGCGGAGAACAAAAATAGAATCCTACCAAACAGATTGTGGCTGCGCTATGGTCTGCTTTCACTATGTAGCGCACACTAATCACTGCACATGGGTCATAAATGCAAAGTTCAAATCCCACCGCTGCCACCAATGTTAGAAGCGGTTGTCTCTAGTTGGCAGAGGTATACACTTCTGACAAATAGGGACACTACTTTTCTAGTCAGGGCAAGGGGATCACACACTTAGATAACCCTGCTCACCCCCTTGGTAGCTTGGCAAAGCAGACAGGCTTATCTCAGAGGCAGTGCGTTAAGCATTTATGACCACATACAGTAATAAAGTGAATACACTACAAATGGACACGACACAGTAGTATTATAAAAATAGGGATGTTTATATAAGGCTTAGCACAAGACCAAATAATGACAAAAATATACCACAATCTTAAAAATACTCTTGGAAGGAAAAATAATAGTTCAAGCGTAGTTTCTTCTTAGCACAAAGTCTTTAGTAACAAAAGCAACTCTTCTTCTTTAAAACACAGTTCTTGGCAACAATGTAACCCACACGGGAGTCACACGACGTCGAGACAAAGTTAATCCAAAGGTTCGGCGTCGACCGCGAGGAGCGCTACGTCGAGCCCGGAGTCGCACAGACCCCCACAACACAGTACCTTGGAAAAGTGAAGCACTCGATGATCAGCGGCGTCGAGATGTCCGGCGTCGCGTCTTCGGCGTCGATCGGGCCTCGGAGTCGGGGCGATCTGCAGCGGCGTCGACAGATGTCAGGCAGGAGCAGCGCTCACGAGGTGAAGCAGGATACGGCGTCGTCGTCGATGTCGATGTTGCAAGAGTGAACAGCGCCCACGGCGTCGAGAGGGCTCGGCGTCGATGCGATCAGTGGCGGCGTCGACGCAGGGTCACTTGGAGCTGGAGGCGAACTCGCTACTCACTGGCGTCGCTACTGGTGTCGATCGGGCCCGGTGGCCGGCGTCGAAGGTGCGGGACACGGGAGCTGCACTCACGATGTCGAGCTGGATTCGGCGGCGTCCGTCGGCGTCGAGATGGCTGGATTCTTCAGAGGTGCTGGATTTTCAGGTTCCAGCAACAAGCACTTTCAGCAAATAAATGAAGTCCTTTGGCCCTGTGACTTCAACAGGAGGCTGGCACTCTTCCAGCCCTTGGAGATTTTCCTTGGCAAAGTTTGAGAGTACACACTCAGTTCCTCTCTCCTGGTTCCTTGGCAAAAATAAAGAAGCAACTGCAGGAGCCCCCCAACAAACAGCACACTGGCAGAAGGGGTAGGCAAGTCCTTGGATCAGCAGGCTTCTTGTCCTTGGTTCAGGTTTCCTTGTCAGAAGTGATCTAAAATCTTAGTTCAGGGGTCCTTCTCATATACCCCTTTTTGTCTTTGATCCCTTTGTCCATGCAGGGGTATTTCCCCCCATCTCGGGTTTGTTATGGGTGTTGCCATGCCGAGGCACCTGGCCTATTCACTGTGCAGGGCAGAGTCTTCAGCCGCCCAGCAGGAGCGGAGCCAGCATTGTCACTGGCAGGGCCATCAGTCGCCCGGTAGGAGGTGGGGCTAGGAAAGTCCCTGGCAGGCACAGAGTCATCAGTCGCCTGGCAGGGGGGTGGAGCCAGCATTGTATCAGGCAGGGCAGGCTATCAGGAGCTACTCTTTCCCTACTCTCAATGCAAATGCCCCACTCACCCCACACTGACTCATTCAGACCTCTGGAGCCACCCAGCTCCTGTCATACGCACACCAGAACCAGCAGAGACCGGTAGACAGTTAGACAAGAAAATAGCTACTTTCTAAAAGTGCTATTTTCAAACACAGAGTCCAAAAACCATCCACCCAAACGGATGCGTTATTAAACCCTGAGTTCAGGGATACCAAACTCGACATTGCACCATGCTCCCCGAGCCCGCTAGGATTATAGCATTAATAATCCTGGCAGCCCATTCTAACTGATGGAGAGCAGGTAACCTTACAATAGTGAAAAACGAATATAGCTGTAATTCACTATTAGGACATGCCAACCTTGTCAGGCTTGTCCTACCTTATGCTTACAATGCACCCTGCCCTTGGGCCTACCATAGGGGTGACTAACATGAAGTTAAGGGAAGGTTTAGGGACTGGCAAGTAGGTGTACTTGCGCAGTCTGCGTGACAGTACCAGACTGTACGTAGGTCTAGCAATGGCAGACCTGTAGACATACTTTTACTAGGCCGCTTCTGTGGGGGGCACAACACGTGCTGCAAGACCACTAGCAGCATTTGCATTTACAAGCCCTGGCACCCCTGGTGCACGCTACTAGGGACTGACAGTAAACCAAATAAGCCAAACATGGAATTCAATCAATACAGCAATTTCACATAGGGAGCACTTGCACTGTGGCACTGATCAGCAGTGGCACAGTGCCCAAAGCATATACCAGCAAAAACATCGTCAACAGAGGAGGCAAACAGAAAAAATGGAGGAGAGACTCATGCCAATGATGCCAGGTCTAACAATAACCACCTACTGGTGACCGCCAGTAGGTAATATATATATATATATATATATATACCCTTTCTGTGCAGCTCAATGGCGTCGGATCTCTGGCGCTTCCTTTGCGGTGCAGCTTTCACAGCGGAGCCAAGACATAATATATACTTTCAACCCTCTTTTCCAAGAAGAATGGAGGCGCACTCACGGGCACTTTCACAATATATTCTTTTATTTTCACATGTCACGGGTCGTCGCTTCAACCAACGCGTTTCAGTCTCATCTGAGACCTTGATCACGATTGATGTCTCACGCTTTGTTACACAGTATATATTTTTTCAAATACTCATCATGTGACTTCCTGTTGCATCACAGGAGGAAATGTGGGACATGTAGTTTTTGTCTTTCAATTATTTTGATCTCCTTTATCATATAATCATTCCCCAGTAATTATATTCCACAGTGTATTGAAGAATGAGTGGATGTCTGAGTGTCTGAATGGATGAGTTAGTAGGTGAGTGACTGACTTTATAAGTGAGTAATTAAAAGTGTCTTACTGAATGCTTGGTGTACTGTCTAAACTGTGTGAATGTCTGTATTAGTCTGTCAGTTGGTGTGTAAGGGGCTGCATGGGTTGGTGAGTAGCTACATGAGTGTCTATATGGGTTATTGATTGGTTGTCTAAGTATCTGTTTGGGTACCTGAGTGTCTGTGTGGGTGGGTAGGGCGTGTGTGACTCTGTGCATAGATGTGTGAGTGGGTGATTCACTGGGTGTACAGCTTCAAGAGTGCATTTGTGAAGGGCTATATGGGTGGGTGAGTGTTTGTATGGGTGTGTTGTGAGTGAACGGATATCACAGTGGTACATGTGTGAGTAACTATATATGTGTAAGGCAGTATATGTTAGTGTTGGACTATATAAATGACTATATGTGAGAGTGAGTGATTGTGAGAGTGGCTGTATGAATGAGTGTGTGCCTGGGTCAGTGATTGTAGAAGAGTATCTGCATGAATAAGTGAGGTGGTGTGTATACCTGTATAGGTGAGTAAATGGAAGTGTGATTGGTTTTTTGCAAGACTGACTAGGTGTGTGAGTAACAATGAGTGAGTGACAGGTGTGTTGAGGAAAATTGAATTTTGCCCTGTCATGTGTCCCTACGTGTTCCCCATCGTATGTTATATGTGCATGATCGATATGCATATTTACCCCCTTGCCCGAATAAAGACGCAATTATAGTTGTGTCCAACGTTAGTATGCCAGTTATCCAGTCCTCGTGAAAGCAACAAGTATTAGGCCTATGTTGCCAACGTTTTACATTATGCACGTTAATTCATCGAGTTGTTCCCTTTTCTAGGCCTCAAAGGGCCCGGAGACCAGATTCAAGCCTCAAGTCTCCTGGAACCAGTCCGAGGAGCGATGCAGCCCCTCCCGCATCCCTGACCCTTCACTTACTTCCTGCCAAGCAGCGCGGTGCCCGGCCTGGTCTGCCTGCCTGTCTGCCAAGAATATGTTATGCCTCCAGTTATCAGTTCAGCTCCCCGGCTTCACATTCCTAAGCTAACGAACCGCATAAACATCTTCAGTTATAGTCTAGTCTTCCTGTCTCCATGCAAGAGAATTACTGAATTAATATCCATAGAAGATTCATAGCACACGCAATATATGTAGAATATATGCATGCACTAGCCTTAGTGACAAGTAGCCTTTGCCCTGATGACTTTTAGATTCTATCAACATGTACTCCAAACACGAGATATCAGATATGCTATAGGTACATGTCGTCCTGACATCCCAGACTTTAGTCTCCTCTTCTAGTGCTAGAAGTCAAAGCCCCCAGCTCTCCCCAGTTACACGTCATGGCCCGTTTGCGCGCACCAGTAGGTTAAAGGTTCCAGCTGCCCAGGTAGCCCCCTCCATGTATCCACCCATTTATGACACTTCTGTGACGTTTACATCACATGTCTTCGTGCACGCCCTGTGCATGCCTTCTTTTCACGCCCATATGTTCTTATCTTCCGTTTGTCACTTGTTACGCCTACTGTATTCAATGCAATTGTACTGTTTTACTATATATACTGTATGATGTTAATATGACATTAGGCTTTTTCTTCCCCCTTGTGTCTGTCCCTTCCTGAACCTTTGCAGGTGATGGAACCCGATGGTCTATTGGCTCGAGCCATCTGATTAAAGCCCATTCTGACTCAGATATCACGGATCCTGCCTCTTATTTATTGAGCTATCCTTTTCAGTTAATGCATAGAAAAATAGTACCGGTATTTAATTATTTATTTACCACATAATGGCGCCCGAATAGGGACGAGCCCCTTCCCCACGCGCCGGCGATGTAACGCAGGCCCCCTGACCCTTCTACAGCCGTGACGGAACCCTACTGTGCACGTGCAGATATTTCTGCTTCAAGTCTCCCTCAGGCCCACGGAGGAGACGGAGACTGCGGTCCGGCATCCAGACGAGGCGGTGAGGAAGGCGGATCGTCCCGACCAGAGCCCAAGCCGAGAGAGCAAGGTCCGAGGTATCCGGAGGCCCACCTGTAACCGAAGCCCGAAGCCCGAAGCGCATGCGTAGTGCGTAGCAGTAACCAGACGTCGTAGCAGTCCAGTCCAGTCCGAGGCCTTCAGTTTTGCTTCCCAGTGAGTACCGTTGCTGGGGGTATCTAGACGGGTTCATTAATTTGTGCCCGGTCCGACGGGTTTGGGTACACAGATCCGGTTCGACGTGTCCACATAGGTGGATACGGTATGACGTGTCTCTTTAGGAGACCGGTATGTTCTGTACTGTTTTAGCAGTGCATCCAGAAATTCCAGTAAGTCCGTTCTCGAGAAGTTCAAGTATTATGGTTTCAATGTATCAGGTAGTATTCTGTTCGAACTGTTATCTATGTGTTCTTGATGTCGTGGTATGAGTGATTGTTTTGCTATTCATTACTGTGTTCATTGTGTATTGTGTTCAAGTACAAGTACGGTTTAAATATGCCGCTGTTTTCGAAGTTACGTCAGATAAAAACCCGAAAAGGGTTACTCGAAGAATCAGTTCCTGTCCCTCCTAGGGACAGTCCTGGACATTTCATGTATCATAAGCATGGCTTAGATGCCATACTGTATCTAGATTTATGGGTTGACTACACCAAACATCTCGAAGAGAAATATAGATGGCCTGTTTCAGGAACATGGGATGCCGAGTGCATCATGAGAGTAGAAGAAGCATTATGGAAAAAGAAAGCCAGACAGTCCCAGAAAGATGCCATAGAATTATGGCGTAAGGAATCCCATAAAAGAACAGAGAAAGAATTCAGAAAAGCAGAATTAAGTAGGGAATCTTCTGAAAAAGCCCAAGAAAGGGAATTACTAGAAGAAGGTGAACGAGTTAGAGCAGAACAGTCAGACAGACAGAGAAATGCCCTCATTAAAGGTATGTATCCCCTTCTCGCCGAGGGTTTGCCTAAGGCGACCCCGGAAATATCCTGTAATTTACCGCCGCCCTTGGTCCCGACTAAGCTACGTCATAAACCGACTGCAGCCGAAATTTTCCTTTCTTCCTATTTAGATGACACTGTTCCAGAATATGCTAATACGAATCCTATTCCGCCAGTTATTCCGCCAGTTCAACTTCCACCTCCCGTTAATAATGTAATTCCTGTGCCTCCAGTCGTGGGTCCCGGGAATCCCGTTCATTTGCCAGTACCCCAGGATCAACCCACATTACGTACTCCTACTTTGCCAGTCACGTTACCAGTAGCCGCACATTCAGTATTAACTGACGATTCCAGTTCAGGAGGAGCAGGGGGAGGTACTCCTATCACCCCGCCTCAATCAAGGCGACGGACGCTGAGAGATGTAGCGTTACAGCGTACGCCAAAACTGACTACGTACGAAGCCCTCAGGAAGTATCTTAATGAGTGTGGATCTGATTGTAGATATGACCCGGTACCAGGCGAAGATAGTATGATAATATATTCCATACGTTTACGACGAGTTGCAAGCTTCTTGGTTACCATATCAAATATGGAACAACATCTAGACAGAATATATCACTTCATCTGTACAGGGGAGAAACCAGAAAGTATTCATGAAGCTATGGTACACAGAAAAGTCGAGATTCAAGGCATGATTTTGCAATTTTTAATAAATTGTTTAATAAGAGAACAAGATTATCCTGATAAAAACAAAGAAGATATGAAAGTCCTGACAAGATGGAGTGACAATATAGCAGAGGGAAAACACAGAACACAAAATTGTATAGAAACCATGTACAGAAAAATCCGTAAAGAAATTATAAGTATTCACCAGAAGGAGGAAGCAAGGAGAGTAGCCGAGAAAGAGAATGACTCTTCAGACGAAGAGGTAGACAACGAGAATCCCACCAGAATATCGTATGTAGGTAGGACAAGACCCTTTGATAGACACACACGCCTAGATTACAAGAAAGCTTTTCCTCCTCCCGTACCAGAACAGTGTTCTCTTGAACAAGTATTCCAGGCTACCGATAAAGTTCTGAAACTACGAATAGGTTACAGTGAGCTTAGTACCATGCATGAACAAGAACTAGCCCGTTCAGCAGTTCGATGGACTAGTGATTCTACCACGTTTCCAGACGAAGTAGTGGCTCAAATGTTTCTGAAACTGCCCCCAGCCGAGCAGCGACTGGTGGGTATGTATATGATCCAGCACCTCATTACCCTGTATGAGGATCAGCATTCTGATCCAGGCCCGTTATATAATGTATTGAACGAGTTACTCCTAAACCGATGGAAAGGTCTAGGTACCGATTTAATTAACGTCATTTTAGAACAGCGTCACAAATACAGAACGTTCCTGACTCCACATTATGTTCCTGTTTCAACCCCATTCTACATAGACCGACAGAATCCGTTGCGAGAAGTGCATCCGGTTAAGGGAACGGGGGGTAATCTCGAACGAGTATTTGTTTACACTCCTATAACGAAAATAGAACTACTAGAAATGAAAAAGTTAGTGCCCTGTCACGATAAAGATCCAGCAGGGTTCCACCGTGAATTAAAAGACATGCTCCGTATGGGGGAATACACGTATCCTGATATCATCAAAATGTTAAAGGTCCTGTTGCCTGCGGGCATATATGAAAAACTCAAAGAAAAGGAATGGGAGGTGGGAGAGAAAAAGATTGACTGGACCGCGTTAGAGAACGAAGATAATGCACGGGTCCCAGGTACTGGTCTTGGGGATAGAGCCAAAGAGTTGCCCGAACTGTTAATACAAGTCTCGCCAAGATTGCTAGCCACGAAAAAGGAAGATTGGGATGCCATCTCAGCCTGTAAACAGAAACAAGACGAAGACACTAGTGATTTCTATTCTAGGTTTGAAAAGTGTTTCATTATTAATAGCGGTCTGAAAACCAGTAGTGAGTCGTATCCACAGCTTTTTGTTACCAAACTAGTTGAGAATTCTTTACCGCAAGTTAAAAATAGAGTATTGAAGGTCGAGAGTACATGGCAAGCTAATACTCCGTCACAAATGCTCCAGATGTTACAGTATCACCAGAACCGAATCAGGGAAGAGCAAGAACACGAAAGGAGACGTATGAAAGACACGAAAATGAAAGTACTAGTTGCACAATCTGTTCCACAAGACAGTCAGAAGAGGGGTCCGAATCAAGCCAGTCATTCTGCAGCTCCTGTTAAAGGGACATGCAATTACTGTAAACAGCCAGGTCATTATATAAATGAATGTGCAGTTCTGAAACACAACATAGCTACTGGTAAAACGAAAGAGAGACCACGTCCTCCTAGACAAGAACATGTTCCGCAGAATTCGCAGCCACCACAGAACGCACAACAGACAGTTACAGTACCGCAGCCTATAGCTGCCACACAACACGTTACACAACAGATGTACCAGTACGCACAGTCAGATTATCCAGAATATCAGCAGTATTCATGAAACAGCCTAGAGAGGGAGGTTGGCTTGCCTCTCATCGAGATTCCTGTAGATCAAGAGGGTCCCTATGTACACAGTCAAGTATTAGGGAAGGACAGAAAGTTTCTGATTGATACAGGGGCAAGTAGGACTACCATGAGTCATGACGAGGTTCCAGGGGCTCCACTCTCAGGCTCAAGAAATGTTTCCCTGGGATTTTCAGGAAAGCCGATTGTTAATGAAATATCGAAACCAGTTTCCCTAGAAGTTGGTCCATTGTCCCGAACTACAGACTTGTTACTTACGAAATCATGTCCTGAAAATTTACTTGGTATTAAAACATTGAAAGAATTAGGAGCGGTCATATGCTGTTCTCCGGAAGGAGTGAGATTGTTTTTACGTGATTTTAAAGGTCATTATGTGTTACGTGATTTTGATCCAAGATTACTGAATGTACCGCAGCATTTATGGGCGCAAGGTCCAACTGATGTAGGTTGTATGCACATTACACCATATCGTGTCACTCTGAAACAAGGTGTTGTATTACCACGAATCCGACAGTACAAATTGCCACCCGAGGCTGTAGCAGCCTTATCGAAAATTATTGACGAGCTCATTGCTCAAGGAGTAGTTGTAGAAACTAACTCCAATGTATGTAATTCTCCTATCATTCCGATTCTTAAGCGTACTGATCCAAATGCACCCCCAGTTTATCGATTAGTGATTGACCTTCGAGAACTTAATAAATGTATCATACCCCAGTACCCAGTTGTTCCAGATATATCTTCCCTATTAACTGCCATTGATTCTGAAGCTACGTTCTTTACTGTTATTGATCTCAAGAACGCATTCTTTAGTGTCCCTATTCATCCAGACAGCCAGTTTCTTTTCGGATTCTGTTTAAATGGAAGAAGCTATAAATTCACACGTGCTCCACAAGGTTTCACAGAAAGTCCTAGTATTTACAGTCAAGCACTCAAAAGACAACTAGACAGTATTCACATGCCAACTGACACTGCCCTGCTCCAGTATGTCGATGATCTATTGATCACAGCCCGTACAGAACGTGACTGCGAACGTGCGTCACTGACAGTATTGTATTTTCTAGCCGAAATGGGGCACAAGGTGTCCCCTTCGAAACTGCAATTCTGTGTCCAGCAAGTGGTATACCTTGGACACTTACTGTCCAAGAGGGGTAGACAGTTGACACCTGACCGTATCCAGTTAATAGCACATCTTCCACAGCCCAAGACACAGAAGGAGGTACGGGCTTTTATCGGCCTCACTTCTTACTGCAGACAATGGATTCCTCAGTATGCATATCTAGCCAAACCACTGATACAGTTAACGACACAGGAGGCAGCCACATCGACTGTCCTCCCTTGGACCCAGGAACATACACTTGTTTTTAATGAGTTAAAGAAAGCTTTATGTAATGCACCTGTGTTAGCGACACCAAACTACAGTAAGCCTTTTACACTTTTTGTTACTGAACGTGATGGTACAGCATTATCTGTTCTCACGCAAGATCAAGCAGGACAACACAAGCCTTGTGCTTATTTTTCTAGCACATTAGATCCAGTAGCCCAGGCATTGCCTGCGTGCCTCAAGTCAGTTGCAGCCACAGCTCTAGCTATCAGACAAAGTGATTCCATAGTGTTAGGACACTCCCTGACAGTACAAGTTCCGCACTCCGTGGAAGTTCTTTTAAACCGAACACAGACTCAGCACCTGACAATTGCACGTTTAACAGGATATGAACTGACACTGTTTCAGCCACACATAGAAATCAGACGCTGCAACATTTTAAATCCTGCTACACTGTTACCCTCGATTACATCAAACCCTGCCACACATGACTGTGTGGAAGTTATTACCACCATGACAAAGCCAAGACAAGACATGACAGACATTGCATTACCTGATCCAGACCTGACACTTTACGTGGATGGTTCATGTATGAGAACAAGTACAGGAGAACTAGTAGCCGCGTATGCAGTGACTACTGAAACTGAAGTCATAGAAACACATCGTATTGACACCCTGTCTGCTCAAGCAGCAGAGCTCATCGCTCTGAACCAAGCCTGCATACTAGCCAAGAACCTGAAAGTAAACATATATACAGATTCACGTTATGCATTCGGAGTCGTTCACGACTTTGGAGTACTCTGGCAAGAAAGAGGTTTCATGACCTCTCATGGAGCCAAGATTCAGCATGGCCCCCTCATTCAAGCTCTGTTAGAAGCAATACATTTACCGAAAGCCATTGCCATTATGAAGTGCAAAGCACATACGAAAGCCACTGACACCATTTCCCAAGGTAACGATCTAGCAGATCAAACAGCCAAGCTTACAGCTCAGACTCCAGACATTCCAGTTAACACGACAAAGACAGATGTTCCAGATCAGACTACTTGTATGACGGTTAAAGACCCTACACAAGATGTACTAGACATACAGTCACATGCTACCCCAGATGAAATCAAGAACTGGTCTGAACAAGGAGGGGTCCAGACAGATCAGGGATGGTTGACGAAGGGAAAAGCCACATGGTTTCTCCCCGACTCTATGGTTCAAGTCATTATTAATACAGCACATAGTCCAGCACATTTAGGAGAGAAAGCCATGTTAGACAGCATCCAGAACCTTTGGTTTAACAAGCATTTACGAGCAGCAGCAAAGCAGAAAGTGCGTACCTGCATGATATGTTGTCAGTTCAATCCAGGTAAAGGTGTTCCGGTGGAACAAGGTGGATTCCATCCTCCTGACCACCCTTTTGAAGTCCTCCAGATGGATTATATTCAGATGGATCGATGTCGAGGATTTAAGTATGTCCTCGTAGTTGTATGCGCTTTGTCCAGATGGACAGAAGCATATCCAGTCCCAGATTACACTGCCGCGACCACTGCCAGGCAGTTGGTTCGTGAGTTTTTCCCCCGCTATGGTTTGCCCAGGGTCGTGTATTCAGACAACGGCCAGCCATTCTCATCCGAACTCATGAAACAAGTATCACTTCTGTTAGGGTACCAGTGGAAGTTCCACTGCGTACGACACCCCGAGGCAGCTGGCCTCGTCGAGAGACACAATCAGACTCTGAAAATCCGCATTGCAAAGGTCCGTGCCGAGAAAGGCGTAGATTGGATGGTAGCCCTGCCAGTCGCCCTTTTTTACATGAGAATGGTTGCTCACCCCCGTTCAGGTCTGTCACCTTTCGAGGTTGTATTCGGTCGTCCCCCGAACATGTGGGGTACACCTATGCCACGTAAAATTACAGATGTTCACAGTAATATGCTGACAGATTACCTAGCTTCCTTGATGTCTGCACTACTCTCTTGTCGTTCACAGGTCGCGGCTGCCTTTCCAGACAACACCCAAGTGAAACCGCACAAGGTCATTCCAGGCGACCTCGTTCTAGTGAGGAACTTTGATCGTTCAAGTCCGCTGGAGCCCCGCTGGAAAGAGCTGAAACTTGTTCTGATGACCACAAGGACCGCCGTAAAGCTAGAAGGAAGAAAAGGCTGGCTACACTCCAGCCACATCAAGCGTTTTCATGGACTCCGTCCAAAGACTTTTCTCAAGGACTGCCCCGATACTGACTCTAAACTTCCCCTGTTAGAGAAAACTCCGCAGCAGGAGTATAAACTTAAGCTCCGGTCTAGTAAGTCAGACAGTTTAATTGTTTAAGTCCCTCTCGGGTGAAGCGGTTAGACAGGTTCCTGACATGTATGAGATAGACCCCCATAGTGAGAGAGTTAGACGAAACTCCAAGAAAATACGTTATTGTAAAAATCTGCGCAGCAGATGCGTGATTACGTTATTGTTTATGTTATTTCTGAGTCTTACGATTACATGCATAAGTTATGTTTTACATGTATTTTTTCCTCCTCTTGATTCACATGTACATCTTTCCTCTAATGATACAGTAGAGCACACTTTTAGTGAACTACCTCCTCACGAGTTATCCTATCGACTTGCCATGCGCAACAATACTTTTATCCGTATGTTACACTATTCACACCAGACTAGCAATGCCACTAATTGTTGGGTGTGTGGTCGACTCCCCCCTTTCCAGATACCGAAGGGAGTTCTGCCACTCTTTCCCTATCCGTTTTCACACAATGGTTCGTGTGGAGCATGGTTTACGTTAACATCATCCTCGGACGATAAGTCCCTTCTGAATAGAACCTGTTTCCCAGACAAGGAAGGTCTTTCCCATAGGACAGGGTTAGATCTAGAAAATGAAGTATATGATTTAGGTAATTTCTCCTCGAATTTCATGGTTTTGAATGTTCAGTCTGAGACTACTCCAGATTTGCCTGCTATTACAGTTTTACCAGTGAAAGGCGAATTATGTGTCAGAAAGAATGGTTCAGTACATCTAGGACATAGTGATTGTACTACTGTGGTCGAGTATAGTGACAGTGGGAAGTCTAATTTCAAAGCCTCACGTCATTCGTATTTCGTATGTGGTCAGACCGCATATATACGTCTGCCCCTAGATTGGGATGGAACATGTTACATTGCCTTCCTACTGCCACCAGTTTTCCTAGCCCCATCCGATTATCACAGAAATACACATCTAGTACACGTCAGACATAGAAGGGAGATCGAGTCCCCAATTGTCGATCAAACTGAAACTGCATTAGAACAGTATACAGACTTCAATAAAGGTTTCTTTTTCTTCATAGGTCCTATCCAGAATAGTAAGCTAATACGTAGGTTGACCAGAACCCTTGAGGCAGTAGTGAATGAGACTACTTCCGCTCTAGGTAACTTAACAGAAGAACAATCTGCTATGAGATTTGTCGTTCTTCAAAACCGCCTTGTTCTTGACGTCATACTGGCCGATAGGGGCGGAGCTTGTAGAGTCATCGGATCTAGTTGCTGCATTTTTATTCCTAATAACGCACCGTCTGTTTATTCAGCTATAACCAGACTTCATAAAATAGCCCATCAGTTACACCAGAATCCAGGCACCTGGACATGGTCCGGTTGGCTCTGGAGTATAATATCTGCCTGGGGATGGAAAGTATTGTCATTCCTGGGAATAGTAGTAATGATCATATTCAGTTGTTGCCTATGTTTACAATGTGGCCCTGCGATTTGCGGCTTGTGCGCTACCTCTTGTATTCCAAGTCCTAAGTCCCATTCCAGAAAGATAAGAGACGAGCAAATGATGCTGTATGAACAGATAGATGGTATCATGAATATTGATGTTTCTTGAAGGAAACGTAGGGAACAAGGAGGGAATGAGGAAAATTGAATTTTGCCCTGTCATGTGTCCCTACGTGTTCCCCATCGTATGTTATATGTGCATGATCGATATGCATATTTACCCCCTTGCCCGAATAAAGACGCAATTATAGTTGTGTCCAACGTTAGTATGCCAGTTATCCAGTCCTCGTGAAAGCAACAAGTATTAGGCCTATGTTGCCAACGTTTTACATTATGCACGTTAATTCATCGAGTTGTTCCCTTTTCTAGGCCTCAAAGGGCCCGGACACCAGATTCAAGCCTCAAGTCTCCTGGAACCACTCCGAGGAGCGATGCAGCCCCTCCCGCATCCCTGACCCTTCACTTACTTCCTGCCAAGCAGCGCGGTGCCCGGCCTGGTCTGCCTGCCTGTCTGCCAAGAATATGTTATGCCTCCAGTTATCAGTTCAGCTCCCCGGCTTCACATTCCTAAGCTAACGAACCGCATAAACATCTTCAGTTATAGTCTAGTCTTCCTGTCTCCATGCAAGAGAATTACTGAATTAATATCCATAGAAGATTCATAGCACACGCAATATATGTAGAATATATGCATGCACTAGCCTTAGTGACAAGTAGCCTTTGCCCTGATGACTTTTAGATTCTATCAACATGTACTCCAAACACGAGATATCAGATATGCTATAGGTACATGTCGTCCTGACATCCCAGACTTTAGTCTCCTCTTCTAGTGCTAGAAGTCAGAGCCCCCAGCTCTCCCCAGTTACACGTCATGGCCCGTTTGCGCGCCCCAGTAGGTTAAAGGTTCCAGCTGCCCAGGTAGCCCCCTCCATGTATCCACCCATTTATGACACTTCTGTGACGTTTACATCACATGTCTTCGTGCACGCCCTGTGCATGCCTTCTTTTCACGCCCATATGTTCTTATCTTCCGTTTGTCACTTGTTACGCCTACTGTATTCAATGCAATTGTACTGTTTTACTATATATACTGTATGATGTTAATATGACATTAGGCTTTTTCTTCCCCCTTGTGTCTGTCCCTTCCTGAACCTTTGCAGGTGATGGAACCCGATGGTCTATTGGCTCGAGCCATCTGATTAAAGCCCATTCTGACTCAGATATCACGGATCCTGCCTCTTATTTATTGAGCTATCCTTTTCAGTTAATGCATAGAAAAATAGTACCGGTGTTTAATTATTTATTTACCACAGTGTGAGTATCTGTACAGGTGTATGAGTGCATATTTCAGTGTCTATATTGATGAGTGACTGCGTGTATGTGTGACTGCATAGGTGAGTGGATGTTTATGTAGACCTATGAAGCAGTGAGGGGGTATGTACTAACTGGTTTTGATGTGCCTTGTATTTTAGAGGGTGTGTATCAAAGGTTATATTAGGATGTGTGGAGGTGCAACAGATGATCACGTGGATGATGTCAGCAGTGATGTCATCAGTGACACCGACAGGTGGAGTAAGTACATCTGCCTTTTATTAAACCATTTAGCCAGAGGTGCTGAAATTCCGGTTTCTTGGAGGGGTGCCGTCATTATACCTGTATATAAAAAGGGGGATCGTGCACAACCCTGTAACTATCGCCCAATCAGCCTAATAGACACGGTCCAAAAGGTGGTAGGACGTGTTATTATCAACAATTTGCTTGATTGGGCTGAGGAGCAGAACATTTTATCCCCTTTTCAGGCGGGCTTTCGCAAAGCAACAAGCACTGTAGACCAGGTTTTTCGTTTTCAACTTATACAATGGCGGACAGTGGTACTGGGTGGATGCAGCCTGTATGCAGCCTTTGTTGACTTGCGGGCTGCATTCGACCTGGTGCCGAGGGCAAAATTGTGGGAAGTTCTGGCTGCCCTAGGGGTCCCGATGATTACCCTAACTTTGATTATGAGACTCCATGAGGGCACCTATGCAAAGATTCAATGGGGTGGCTATGGTAACGACACTATTGACTTCCCTGTCGAGCGGGGGGTTCGGCAGGGCTGTTCAATGGCTCCAACACTGTTTACTCTTTTTATAAACGGAATTGTTCCCCTTATGCAAATTGAGCCTGTAGATGCTCCCTCTCTTGCTGGTGCAAAAGTTCCAATTTTAATGTTCGCAGACGACACCCTAATTTTATCAAAATCCCCGAGTGGTCTGCAAAAGGCATTGATAATCTTTGACAAATTTTGTTGTGATCATGGTCTGGAGGTAAATGCAGCGAAAACAAAACTCATGGTTTTCAATCCCAGTAGGAAATTCAAACCCAAAATTACCATGAGCGGGCGCTGCCTTGAAGTCGTGAACTCCTTCACTTATTTGGGGATACATATCTCAAATAATAACAGATGGAACCACCACCTAGATTTAGCTATATTAAGGCATAAACAGCTTGCTGGTACCATCATTAAGGAGCACGCGAAATCTTTAACCAAGCCAATTAATCCGCCACTGATCATATATGAGGCTAAAGCAATAGGGTCTGCACTATACGGGGCAGAACTGTGGGGGCAAGAGAACCTCCAGGAGTTACAGATGTCAGAGAATAGTTTCCTCCGTAAACTAACTGGCACCCCACAGAGTACTCCCCTTTTGCCACTCAGATATGATCTCGGTAGAAAGGAAATTTCGGCAATGTGTAAACTTCGACCGATATTATATTGGCGCAGAATCTGGACCACCCCTGAGTTGTCACAATATGCAGAAGGATTTGCTGATGTAATCAAGGCAGATCGATTTCATGAAATTAAATGGTTTAGATCTCTGAGAACTGCATTAAGTGAACTAGGGTTGAGTGAATTGTGGTCGGATCCAACCGGGTCACCTTTTCCACCAAAGTTGTTTATAAAAAACCTTTACTGGGAACATGTTGCAAACAAGAGCCTTCTAAGTAATAGTAATGGGTCTATGACGACTGCCTTCCTCGAAGCTAAACTGTTTCCAATGTTTGAGATATACTGGGATATTATATCTAAATCCCTGGATAGGAAACTGTTTTTCCAATTGAGGGCTGGCTCTCTACCTCTTGGTAACTTAACATCTAAATGGAGAAACAGAGGTCCAGCAACTTGTTTAGCTTGTGGGGAAGGGAAAGAGACTCTGGGGCATTTTTTGTTTGTTTGTCAAGCATATTCTGTTCCGAGACGTGTCTGGTTGGCCCCCATGTGCAGAAATTTGGGTACTAAAAGCTCCATGGTAGCCTTACGCATTATTAAAACTACCCCCTTAAACTGGATTATCATAGCGACTGCAAAGTATTTGGGGTGGGCGTGGGTAATTAGGCAGAGATTGCTAGTAGGGTGACTACTCTCTGCCTAGTTGTTCAGAGACTGCTAGTTTATCTATTCTCTGTTCCCTTGCCTGGAGTCTATCTGACGAAAACTTATTTAAATTAATTTTTAATCATGTATGTTTTTATAATATGAACTTTGCACCTTGATGGTTAATACTTGATGAAATTTGTTTTAAAAATAAGGAAAAATCTCCTTTTTAACGTGTCTGTGCTTAAAGTCATGCTGACTTTGTAATTTAATTGTATTTTATTATGTGTTTGTTTGTCTGCTTTTATGAGTAATTACTCGAATAAAGCACTTTTGAATGAATCAGTGATGTCACTGACCATGTCATGAGTGATGTAATATATGACGTCATCAGCAGTGCATTGTGGGTGCATGAGTTATAGTTAGCACAACTAACTTTAACAGCTGAATTTCTCTGGTTTTGTACGAGTGAAATTTCAAACTAACTATAACGTCCCTGAAACCTGTGTTTTTTCAGTGAATTTCTGAGGTTTTTTAAATGATAATTCCTAACTATAACGTCCCTGAAATCTCCGTTTTTTTCAGTGAATTTCAAAGGTTTTTTTTAAATGATAATTCCTAACTACAACACCCCTGAAACCTATTGTGTTAATATACACAAACTAACCCTAAATACATTTCTAGCAATTATAGTTCAATTCCATTCACAGCTCATTTGAGATGTCATGAGTGCTGTCATGAGTGATGTGACTGACCATGTCCTGTATGATGTAATGTCTGAGGTCATTAGCAGTACATTGCAGGGGCGTAAGTTATAGTTTGCTCAGGTAACTATAACTGCTGAATTTCACTGGTTGTGTATGAGTGAAATCTGAGTCTAACTATACCTTCCCTGTAATCTTTGCTTTTTTATTAAAATTTCTAGTTTTTTTAATGTTATGTAAGATGCATATTACAATGGATGCTAGGGGGTTGGAAGCAGGGACTGGCCTGGCATTGTGCTGCCCCCACCCAAGCTTGCTGCTCCTGCCTCCCCTCCACCTAGCCATCCATTGTCCAAGTCCACTCCCCTGCTCCCTTATTACAGCCCTGTGTGGCCGTGGTTCTGCCACTTGGCTTCCCTCCTTCTCTGAACAGTTAGCTTGCTGCCCCATCCACCTCCTCCCTATCCTCTGTTGTCTGAATCCATGGACTAGCCTCCTCCCTCCTGCCATGCATGGTCTGATGTGCTGCCACTTCCCTCCATTGCATGATGTCCAAGTCCACTCCTCCTGCCCTCCATTGCCCAATTCTATGCTCCATCATTGACCTCCTGCTTAGCCTCTGTGCTTAGCTTGCTGCCCCTACTCTCCTTCCCTCTGCCCTCCAATGTCAGTGTGCCTGCCCCTGCTCCATCCTTTTTGCCGACCATGTTCCATGGACCTGCCCCTCCTATCTACTCCAAGTGTTCTGTTGAGCTGCCACACCACTCCCACCTGCCTAGCATTGTCAGATGACTGTAACCTGTCCCTGCCACCCCCACCCTGCCCGTCCACGTTCCATGCCCCTATCCCCTTCCTCCTGTCCCCCATGGTCCATTTTACTGTCACACCCTTCTGCCATCTCTGGTCTGTTGTGCTGCAACTCCTCCTCCTGCATGCCCCACGTGGACTGTTGTGAGACCCCTTCCCCTGAAGACTCTTGTCTGTGCCCAGCTCCTACCCCTCCCTTCTATCCTGTATGCCCCTGCCCCCTCCTTCTTGCCCATCATGGCCATTGTGCTGCCACTAACCCGCCCGCTTGCCATGCATGGTCTTCTGTGCTGCCTCTTATTACCTCCCACCTTCCCTCCATATTTTGTGTGTATGCCATTTTAGTTTCACTGTTGCTCTCCATGGTGTGTCTTGCTTCTAGTGCCCATCCTGCCTGACCTCTGTGGTCAGCGTGCTGCTCCTGCCCTGCCCCCTTGCCCCCATCCCTCTGTTTCCATGTGCAGACCCCTATTCCCTCCCTCCTGGCTTGTCGGTTCCATGGTAATGCCCCTGATCCGTCCCTCCTGCCCTTTATGGTCCGTTATGCTGCAGCTTTCTCTCCTGTCTGTCCATTCTGGTCAGGTAGCTGCCATTGCCTCTTTCCCCTCGGTTCTCTGTTGTCCATGCGCATGGTCCCGTCCCCTCCCTGTTGCTTTCTATGGATTGTTGTGCTGCACTCTCGTCCCGCATGCCCTGTGTGGTGTATTGTGCTGCTGCAAACCCTGATGCCTGTTCTGTAGGGTCAGTTTGGTGCACCTCTCCATGTCCCTCCTGTCCTCTATTATCCGTGTCCATGTCCCCACCCCAATTCCTCCTGCCTTCCACGATCCAATGTACCAAACTTGCTAACATTTTGAACTTGGTAAGAGGGAGATTTTGAAAACAACTGGTGTATTGATTTTCCCCTTTGACTTACATTGAAAAAGAGGAAATTGTAGACAGGAGACAGATCAAATAAAGCCATTTTGGGCTTAAAACCATTGGACGTTTCCTGGCTGAATCGGGTCTGTTGGCAGGTATTGTTGTACTACTACTGCGTCTTCCTTCTGCCCACAATGGTCTATTATATTGCCACAGCCTCTCTTGCCAGTCCTATATTGTTGGTTTGTTGCCCCTGCCCCCTTTCCACTGCCCACCATAATCTGTTGTGCTGCCACTGCCCTTCCTGCCTGCCCAGTGTGGTCAGATTGTTGCCCCTGCACCCTCCTGCCTGCCTTCAATGTTCAGAGTCCCTGCCCCTGGCCTCTGCCTCTCACAGTGTCCTAATGAACAACGAGATTGCTAACATTCTATATTTATTACAAAAGTGTGGCACACCTGACGTCATCTTGATGTAATCAAAACTGTAATACCTAGAGCATTTCCTGTAGAAATTACATAGATGAGAGGGTTTTATTTGCATCAAAGATGGCTGCGAGAAGTAACACACTAAACATGAGCATAATTATGTATACAAAGAGAAGCGCAGCTGGTAAAGTGTGGTTGAACTGACACGCAGGCAGGATAGGTGTGGTAGATTAGCTATGGTAGATTAGATCGATATGGTAAGTATGAAAGGTCTACCTGGTTAGGTTAGTAGGTTAAGTATGGGAGATACAGTAGACAGATATGGTAGGTCTGCTAGTCGTGGTAGGGTAGGTGTGGTAGATTAGCCATGGTAGGTTAGATAGGTATGGTTAGTATGAGAGGACTAGCTGGTTAGGTTAGTAGGTTAAATATGGTAGATACAGTAGATAGATATGGTAGGTCTGCTAGTTGTGGTAGGGTAGGTGTGGTAGATTAGCCATGGTAGGTAAGATAGGTATGAGAGGTATGGCAGGTTAGGTTAGTAGGTTAAGTATGGTAGATACAGTAGATAGATATGGTAGGTCTGCTAGTTGTAGTAGGGTAGGTGTGGTAGATTAGCCATGGTCGGTTAGATAGGTATGGGAAGTATGAGAGGACTAGCTGGTTAGGTTAGTAGGTTAAATATGGTAGATACAGTAGATAGATATGGTAGGTCTGCTAGTTGTGGTAGGGTAGGTGTGGTATATTAGCCATGGTAGGTAAGATAGGTATGAGAGGTATGGCAGGTTAGGTTAGTAGGTTAAGTATGGTAGATACAGTAGATAGATATGGTAGGTCTGCTAGTTGTAGTAGGGTAGGTGTGGTAGATTAGCCATGGTCGGTTAGATAGGTATGGGAAGTATGAGAGGACTAGCTGGTTAGGTTAGTAGGTTAAATATGGTAGATACAGTAGATAGATATGGTAGGTCTGCTAGTTGTGGTAGGGTAGGCGTGGTAGATTAGCCATGGTCGGTTAGATAGGTATAGGAAGTATGAGAGGTCTAGCTGGTTAGGTTAGTAGGTTAAGTATGGTAGATACAGTAGCTAGATATGTTAGGTTTGCTAGGTATAGTAGGTTAGGTATACTAGGGTTATATGATACCCATGGGATATTTTGATATCTGCCCCTCTCTGAATCAGGGGGAGACCAGAAGTTTGGAGGAGAGAGAACTAACCCACATGTGGTTCCTCCAAACTCTCAACCAGAAACAGTTTATCTTTTCCACCAGGTCTTAACTTCCTGCGCTCACCACCAACAAACACTCTACATCTTATGTAAAGCACAGAAGGGGGCTGCTGTCAGAAGAGCAGAATTAAGCATCTTGTGATGGAAGAAAGACACAGACCATTAACAGCTCATTGAAGCTAAACATATCTAAAGCCTGTTACCACTGCACTACTCCAGGGTGGAAAGAGCTGAAGTAATCCTTTGTTTATTGTCAGTGAAGTGAGTTGGGGCCCTGAAGTTTGGACTAGAAAACAAATAAACCCCTTTTTTACTCAATTTCTCTCTCCTGTTTATTGACTGTTTCTCTCTCCTCTCCCTCTCCCTCTCCCTCTCTCCCCTCCCTCTCCCTCTCTCTCCCCTCCCTCCTCCCTCTCCCTATCCCTTCCTCTCTCTCTCTCACTCTCTCTCCCTCCCTCTCCTTCTCTCTCTCTCTCTCCCTCTCTTTCTCTCTCTCTCTCCCTCCCTCGCTTTCTCCCTTCCTCTTTCTCTCTCTCTCTCTCCCTCTCTTTCCCTCTCTCTCTCTCCCTCTCTCTCTCTCACTCTCTCTCCCTCCCTCTCCTTCTCTCTCCCCTCTCCCCCCTCTCTCTCACTCTCTCTCCCTCTCTTTCTCTCTCTCTCTCCCTCCCTCTCTCTCTCTCTCTTCCTCTCTATCTCTCTCTCTCTCCCTCTCTCTCTCGCTCTTCCTCTCTCTCTCCTCTCCTCCCCTCCCTGCAGTGGAGAGAGCAGTCTTCTACAGCCCCAGGGTGCAGAGCTGTGCTGGGCTCCCAGACGAGGCTGGAGAGTGTCCAGGGTCTTCCCAGAATCCTCCGCGCTCTCTTCTGAAAACCTCTCTCTGCCTCCATCCAGGTAAACACCCTTTCATCTCTTGTCTCTTCATGTTGTGGTGCATGCCATGTTCATGTGTGTTAGGTTCAGCCATGTTAGTGACGTCACTCTGGGACAGTAGATGCTGAAAGTGAGGGCGGGGGCTGATGACACAGGAATGACGCAGTCTGGGGTAGTAGTGGTAAATGAAGGCTTCTTACTACCACTGAGTGCAGCTCGAGGGACATATCTGCCTCACACCAGTGGTGTAGCAAGGATGCCAAGAGCTCTGAAGCAGCTACAATTGTAGTGCAGAGGGCCCCGCACAGCCCTGGGGCCCCTCACAGCTCTGGGGCCGCTCACAGCCCTGGGCCCCTCATAGCCCTGGGGCCCCTCACAGCCCTTGGGCCCCTCACAGCCCTGGACCTGGTGCGACAGCACCTGTTGCACGCTTGGTAGGTACGCCCCTGCCTCACACTCTTCCACCTCACACTCTGACATGTAAATATGTTCCTAGCATGCCATGTTGTATGTACTAGTCTGTTCAAGCTCACACCCCTCACAGTCCTTCCTCCCTGGTCTGTGGTACCTCCAGCACTGCTGATGCTCTTGTGTTACTGTGGACAGCACTTCTATCCACAGCTGTGCAGAGACACAAACACACAGAGGGTTGTGTGTCAAAGTGTCATTGACAGAAATAATGCCTGACTTTAATATAGTGTCTAAAATATCATTTGCAAAAAGTGAATCTCTCTGAGTGTAGATTTTCTGACTCTAATGTGTGATTCTTAAGGCACAATATCTTTGTCAGACAATATTTATTCCACAATATTCTGCTGCCAGACCCACAAAGAGGAGTCACTCTCAGATCATAACAAACATTATAACACTTTGTTGCATGAACCACTTCATCAGTTGATCTGGACTCCTCTCGTTATCTCTTTTTTTCCTCTCTGACACTCATTCTCTCTCGCGTCCACTGTCTCTGCCAACTCTTTCCCTCTCCTTTATTCATTTATTTATTTCACTCTCTTTCTCTCTTTCTCTATTACTGTTTCTCTCCCTTTCGTTTTTCTTTCTCTGCTTTTCCCTCCCTCTATCTCACTGCACCTGTCTAACCCTCCTCCCTCCTTCCATCTCTCTGTACCCGTCTCTTCCTCTATATTTCTGTTCCTGTCTCTCCCTCCTCCGTCTCTCCCTCTCTCCCTCTCACTGTACCTGTCTCCCCTACCTCCCCCAATCTCTCTGTACCTGTCTGTCCCTCCCCTGTATCTGTCTCTCTTCTTCCTCCCTCCCTTCATCTCTCTGTACCTGTCTCTCCCCCCCTCCATCCCTCTGTACCTGTATTTTCCTTCCTCCCTGGGTTCTCTCTGACCTCTCTCTCCCTCCCTCTCTCTCCCCCTCTCTCTGTCTCTTTGTACCTGTCTTTTTCTCCTTCCCCCTCTCTCTGTCTCTCCCTCCCTCTCTCTGTCTCTCTGTCTCTCCCTCCTCTGTACCAGTTTCCCAGTACAACCTTCATGACAGACAAGGACGTCTCCCTGGACAGAGCTGCCCCAGGGTGAGGAATGAGCCTGGAACAGAAGATTCCTCTCCATGGAGAGATTTACAGCCTCATCTGAGAGAGACTCTGTGTCTCCACAGAGGTGAGAGAAATGTACCTTTTAACTTTCACAACACACATTTGTTTTTGAATAAATGTACATGTTGTTCTGGATATTTACATGTTAAATACAAGACTGGATCAGAACACTATTTGTTGTGAATGTGCTTTTTGCAGGTCACTGCCTTTCATACATTGAAACCACCTGTGCTCCTGGACAGCACTGAACACACACTCTGCATATACTTCAGGTTACCATTGCTTGCACCTTTTGTTGAAACAGGCACTTATGTTTCCAGCAAAGCCAAGAAAGAGAGGACCCCATCCCCTAGGGCTGTCACTTCAAAGAAAAGAGAGGGGGGGGCCACGTGGCCCACCCTCCTGAGTCTGTAATGGCCCGAGGCCCCCATCCCCTGGGGTTGTCCCACTTACTGTGTCCGGGGGATACCACCCCTGTGGCACAATAGTCTGCCTGCCTGCACTACTATGTGTGCTTCCACCTGGGGGGATCATTTTTAAATCTACCGCCAAACAAGAGCAAACACTTGAGGCCTGGTGTAGATGTATTTAAGAACAACAAGGGGACCCAATTAAGTCAGCAAGGGACCTTGGGAGTGACTTATTAGAGGCAACAGTGGTCCCTTACAAAAAGGAGCAATAAAACCTATAGACTCAGTTGTTTCTATGTTGATTTGACATACCCAGCCGGACAGAGGTCGGATATTTACTCATAAGTAATAAAAAGGAGTATTTACAAAACAATATACAAGGTGGGGCACAAGCCTGTGCCATACTTAACACATGTACAACATATAACAAAGGGAACAGAACATGAAACAAAGGGCTTTTAGGCAAAAGCTTAGGGTTTGTTGTACTGGTAATTGCACAATGTCAAATGTACAATAGAACATTACTTACACCTTTACACTTAAAGGACGTTTAGGTTTTTACAAATGTATAAGGTGTATAAAGTTGTCGACGGTGTTTCGATCCGTTTAAACCGATATGCGGATCATCATCAGGATATAGAATTTATGCCTAACATTAGAGAGCCTCATTTGCCGTAATGGAGCCGTAGGGGCCGTGTGGCTCACGATGCGGACAACTCCATGGAAACATGGCCAGCAGATGCCTTCCATCCCTCACACATGGGTGTAAGACTGTCTCCATGCTATAACCATCAAGTTAAAGATTGACTGGGCTCTGAGCCTCCCCAGGCGGACCCCTTCTCCATCCAGTGTCCCAAAATAACTAAAGGGAGGGTTACCTTAATGCTTATACCAATAATTTTAGTCAATACTACCCCCACTTCCTGCCAGAAGGACTGGATTGCCGGACACTGCCAGAAGAGGTGAACTTCCTACGCATTCTCCATAGCACACTTCGGACAGTGCCTCTTCTTACTGTCCCCCCTCTTTGGTAGCTTCTTTGGCGACCAGTACGCCCTGTATAGTGTAAACAAGTGATTGCTCCTGAGTGGTGCTGACTTCACTGAAGACCAAAGCATAGATAAGGATACTTGTCATAAGTGTGAAACATTGCAGCCCGGCGTGTTCAGCTTCTGGATCACCTCCGGCGAAATCCCGATATCATCTTCACCCCGTACCAGCGCCTAGTACCATATGGAAATATTTCTTTCTTGTATTTCTGCTTACTTTGTAATTCATCTTCAATTTCCAAATCCTGCCCCCAGTTTGACTAGGTTCGAGACCAGGTTGCTAATTGACAGTATTTGAATCTAGATAGTCTAAATTCCGTGGTTGTCTGTAGGCTGTCAAATGGTTATAGAGAACCTTCCTCAGTTCGCTGGCCCCACCTTTCTATAACCGCCGCTAGCAAGGGTGCAGCTAAATTGTCTTGGAGGCACAGAGGTTTCCCTGGGGAGTTCCAAATTGGGGGCTTAATTAAAGTATTTGGGATGTCCAAATTTATATAGAAAAAGTTTCCTTTCTCTGCAAGATTTTTTTTCAGGGCCCATTAATTATGCTGGGATATCACTGGAATTCATTAGCAGTTTTCTTACATTTTTCAATGAAAAAGCCCAACAATAGAGTTGGAAGTCTGGGAGTGTAATACCACCAGCTACCTTTCTCTTTCTGAGTTTTTTCCAGGCAATTCTTACACTTCTGCACCTCCAAATAAAACTTCATAATTCTCCCTATAATTTTTGAACCATCTCGCTTAAAATACAGAGGAAGTGAAGTACCAAAAATGGTATACCATAGAGCTATACCTACCAATAGCCCATATACCTGATTTACCAATAATACGTCAGTCGGCAATGGAGAAGGTTCAATTATTTATTTTGCAAAGGCGCCCTATATAGGGGAGCCTCACTCTCGACACAGCCCTCGAAGGTGCACAGAGGAGACTACTGGATTACATTCAAAACAGTGCATATATACTTTCAGCATACCTCATAAAACCCCGTACATGGAAAAGTATCACTTCGTGTAAAGCCATCAGGAAAACCTATATAAGGCGCAACTAATTGATTAGAAACTCAGCTCAAGTTATTCCGGGGGTAGGTCAGTAAAGGTGCCTCCCTTTTATTCTGAGGCACAGGAGTACAGGTATTGCGTCTACAAAAATGTGCTCATCCTAGAAGATGAAAAAATGCTACAATTGCATCCACTGCAACAATGTAATGGAAGGGCCATATATACAGCATCCCCAAACTGGCAAGAGAATCAAACTCAGGCAACAAACAGATTGTAACTCAATGTATGTGATCTACAGCATAAAATGTCCGTGTGGAATATTGTATATAGACAAAACGGAACGAAAGATAAAAGTCAGAATCACAGAACATAAGAGTTGAATACGAAACAAGACTTTAACATCAAGTCTAGTATCTCATTGGACAGAAATGAAACATACGATTCCGCAACTAAGATTTCAAGTTCTGGAACAGATTCAACTGAAACCAGATCGAAATAATGAAACTTGGTTATCATGAAGAGAAATCTGATGGATTGACTTTTTACAAACTCAAACACTAAAAGGTCTTAATGACAAAATAGATATGTCATGTTTCCTGTAAATCTATGGACTAGCACCATCTCTTCTTGAAACAGGAATTTGAATCCACACATTCTATGATTGTATTTAATTTCTTACATCAATTTCTTACATTTAAGATATATTCTTGTGTCCATCAGTAAATATATATGACATGTTTTTTTGGGGTTGACCTGTTAAAGTAATTAACTTCATAGTTTTCGGCACTCCATGGTATATACAAAGCATCAATGTTAATAACATCATTGATCAACACGCGTTATAAACAAGCCTGCGTATAATTGATCTATACACAAGAAAACTATGGAATACCACACATAGATTTGATTATCACATCCTATTTTTATTAACATTTATTTCATCTGGCTTTTTGTTCTCCATTTCTTTGTTTCTTTGTGCACCTTCACAGCTAGCGATAGCTATACTCAGTATTTCTTCTTTGTTTATAGTGAACCACGTTCTCTATAATATTCACCACAACATAGTCAGTAATTACTCCATTCAGCAATATAATAAAGTGAGCATATTTATATTTCTCAAACAGGAAACGTTTCTGTTGTAGCGCCTTTATATGCAATTTGCTCACTCCCATCGTAGTATCGTGCGTCATGACAGTTCGGATACTTCCGCAGTCTGTCCTTTATTTCTATACTTGCACACATAGGCGAGATCCCGGAGAAACTTTCTTCGACTTCACGTCTTAGACGCCGACTGTTAAATGCGAACCCTCGCTGCTCAGGTATTTATTTTTCCGAGTAGATCTCTTTCAGTAAGGCCCCTGTGACTTCAACTTACGGGATCATTTTCATTTCAGATAAGGCACCGTGACTTCGTAAACAACTGAACCTTTGGTTGACGCCCACAAAGTAAACGGAGCTCCCGCTCATTGAGTTCTACCTCGTAGTTACAGGTACTCACTTATTTACACTAAGCCACTCAGCTCAGTAAAACCCAATGGGAATTTTTTTATCATCACGATCTTATTTCGCTTTTTTAAGGGTGATACTTTAACAGTAGCGGAACTTTCAGTCTCCACGCCAGAAGACAACAGTTAATTATGAAAGGAGTTTCCAAATAAATAGGTAAACTCAAGTTTACATACCCCATCATTTATTTAATTTTCCAGTCAGTAAAATCTAGCATAACACTTATATATTTATGTGTATCTCGCAGAAGCCACTAACTTGTCAACCGAGAATCTACATGCGCCACGAGGGGATCGCCCCTGAAACCCACGTTTTATATGCCTGTGAATGCATAGGTAACCCTTTGCCTTACTTACCAGTGAAACTATCAGGGATTACGCTCTTATCTACCCTCCATAGCAAGTTCTTCACCTTCTGTCTTGTTGACTTTTCAGCAGTTCCACCTACAGAGGTCGTTTTGTTTTTCACCGAATATATACACCTCGGCCATAACGGACATTTGAGAAACGGTATGAAATTCAGTACTGTCGCTTTTCTTGCACTTTTTCAACAATTAGATAATTTTCATAACTAGCGTACTACTATTCAATTTTAAGGTTCACATTGGAGCAATTGCTGATCTTTGAGTCTGCATATATATCAAGCACCACATGGCAGTAGAGTACTCATGGTGAGTTTTTCCTCGTGTGTTATTTTTTTCAATTCGAGAACCACTTTTTCATTAATCAGAGTTTCATTCTTACCCCTTTATTTATTTTTTCACCAATGGAATAATATGGGTTTTCCAAATTACGCAATTAAGCAATACTTATTGTACTTTAGGCAACTATGGTATGTCATTATTCGAAATTATGCATAGCATGGCCAAATGTCGATGAGTATGAGTATGTCCAACAGAGTCATCTTCATGTTCACCCTAGAAAAAGTCATTTGTTCAACTAGTCTTGTTAATTATAAATCAAAGATTGTAAACGTATCATTTAACCACCCTGTGTGCTGACGGTCGCAGACAAAACATGTTAACATTATTTTCTTTTTTAGTGCCCCTGACGAAGGGATAGCATCCCGAAATGCATTGGGACAGGATAACTTTTTTCTTCATTTGTAACCTTGTTCTGTTTATCAAATCAGTGAATTGAACGTTTGAGCAAAAAAGCATGAACAAGCATCGTTTTTGATATATGTAAACGCATTAATTTTGGAAAAACAGAGAAAATATCAACAATAATAAACTTTTTGAAAATCCTAAGCAACGTTTCTTAATCAAGATTACAAAGGCAGATGGATCTCTGCCAAAGGTAGTGCGGAAAGGGTCTAATGACGACTGTCACTAGTATATATTCATTTTTCAATTGTGGAGATTGGCCGCTCCTCCCCTCCCAGCACACCCTCGCAAAAGTATGATATAATTATATTCAAAAAATTTGAAACGGAGTAAAAAGGAGTGCACTTCGCAACCCCACTCACCATCCTAGAAGAAAGACAGATGTGACCTTGAGTTTCCTAAGTTAGAATCAATGGTCCTTTCATAGCTCAGGCTGGCCTCTTAGGCCCTCTACACAGTAACAGGTCACGTGTTTTCCTAACTAACGAAAGAGACCCCGGGAAATGAAACCAAAATGGCGTTTGTTCAGTCTGGGCCCGATTCTTAAAATATACATGGATGGGTCGAGTGTATTTACAAGGGTTTATCCTGAAGGTAGCATTGATATATTGGATACATTAAGCCAACATTATACAATAGCGATTTAATATTCCTTCAGACTGGCCTTTTGGCGTAATGTAGCCAATATATCATATAACAAGACTCCTAATCCAAGAACACACCTTCATCTATGTGCATGAGGTCAGCAACCTCCTTCCGTACTAACTGCTTCTCAATTTTCACTTGTTTCGAAACGGTCAGTGAGGAAGTGAGCCTGGCGGCACAATAGGAACAGCATGCCGGCCCACAATGAAGACACAGGCAACACACAAATACCACCCCAAGTGCTCCAGCCAGGATCATGAAAATTTTCCAACCCCAGGTGGATAGGAGATCCCAGAACCACCCGGTTAAGGACCAAGTACCAGTATCAGCATGAACTTCAGCAGCTAAGCGATGTAGCTTCTGAATGGCCAAATGTATATTTGGAGCAGAATCAGGAATATATACACAGCAGGAGCTGCCGATCACGCGGCATGCTGCTCCTCGATCTGCTAGGATGACGTCAAGCACCATCCGATTTTGAAGCGAAACGAATCTCGTAGCCTGAAGCTCTACTGTCAAATTAGTTAAAATTCCAGTAGTGGTTTGAACTACATTTTCCACTACCCCAGAGAGACGCCTGACATCCCTACTGGTAAAAATAGGACCCCATATAGGAAAGAAACCTTTTACTATGTCTACAAACTGCTGTGCAGCAGTATCAGTCTGGTCAGTGCTATCAGTGTCAATACTTCTACTAACTCGATAAGGATCCGAATGTCGTTTAGTCAGCTGGTGTGTCTTATGATAATTAGAAGGGGCTATATAGACCGGAGGGTAAATGAAGGACAGGTAACAATGCCCTGCTCATTCTCGAGGAAGCCTAGTGTAAGCGTTTTTACCGCATACAAAATACACATTAGGAGGAGTTAATAAGGGCGGAGTGCTGTTGGTATGCAAAGTGTAGGTGTAATTGCATCTACTATCTCCTACCTTAACATGACCTTTCCCTTGTATACAAAAGGAAGCAGTACTATTCAAAATAGGAACTGGCATTGCCTTGACATCAGTAACATTACATTCTTGGAAATGCTGAAAATATTTCGTGGTGTTAAAATATTCAAAATCTAACATTTGTTCTTTTACTTGTGGATCTACCCCTGAGGCGGAAGCAAGGTGCTGTTTTTACCTGGTGGCACGTTATTTTAATTGCGCTCTCTCAAAAACGTATTTCTCTCTTGTCCAGAGCAACTTGCACACGCTCTTTTAAAATTGTGTTTCACTGTGTTTATATATTGTGTTTTTAGCAAAACACCTATTTGGACCAAAAGACACTGCCCCTACCTGCATTCACTCCCCACACAGCCGATTTGGACTCTGTTGCGAGCGTGGGTGGACGCCATTTTGGGTGAGGAAGGGATAACGCGCTAGTCGCCGCTGCCTCCTGCCCTCCTTTCCTCTCCTCCTTGAAATGAACACTAATCCCCGACGGCGCAGCGGGCGGGCGCAGCGGGCACGCCAAAGGCCGGGCCGAGGGCCATAATCCCGGGTCCATCTGGTACAGGTGAGCATGCACGCTATTTGGCCGATGACCTCCTACAGCTAAGATCAGTCCAAATTAATACCTGCCTGTTGGACTTGGCCCGCAGGGCTGGTTCACCCCTGAACTTTTTGCCTTATGTGTGACCCTGTGTCAGTGATTTTTGGGTCTCTGCGCACTTTTCCCTGGGTCCCAGAGTGAAAGTGCATGCGTGTAGCATGGCTGGCCTGCCCTCCCATAGGAATGCATGGGGAATGTGTGTGTCCCTGGTAGTTCCTGATGCGTGGGGAGTGCAGGCTCGAGTTTAGTATGTGTAAACTCGTGAGAGTGAATGCTGCGAGATGGTGTCTGCGGCATGTATGTGTCTAGAAGGGAAGTGCTACTTCTGGACATTGAGATATGTGTGCGTGTGCTGTGAGGGTGCTGGAGCGTGATTGGCTGGAGCTGGCTGGCATGCCAGGCTCCAGGAAGTCTGGATGGGTCTGCCCGGTGGTGAGTGGGAGATTAGCATGAGTGATGTGTGGGAGGAGTGTACCTGTGTCCTGGATGGGCTGGGTTTTCCCCACACAATGCTGGCTCCGCCCCCCTGTGGTGTGTCTAACGACCCTAGCCTCCCCAGTGAAAGAAATGGGTGGTTGGGCCATCAAGAGTGCTCCAGAGCCAGCTGCAACTGGTTTTCCCCCCACCCTGCACCTTAGACAAAGGATTTGTTAGTATAAGAAGGGGCTGTGTCCCCTTGGAAAATGTTCTGCTTTTGGATCCTGCCAGAGGGGGCTGTTGCTGCTGCTGGGGCCAGAGGACCGCCACTTGGACTGTCTCCCTGCCTGGAGACCCAGTGTGCTGGCTCTGGCCCAGAATTGCCCCCCCTGCCTGCCTCCAGACCCTGCTGGAGCTTGTGCTGTACCTACAGCCCTGAGAGCGCTGCTCTCTGCCCTTCAGCGCTGGGGAGCGCTGGAATCCCTTGCCTAGCGCTTGAGAGCGCTTTATTTGGCCCGGTGGCGCTTGGGAGTGCCTTTTCTTGGAGGCTAGCGCTGCTAGCGCTTTGAGAGCCAGCCGGTGCCCACCCGGCATCAGCCCGAAATTGCGGTGCCTAGCGAGTGCCTACCTCGCTTTATATTTGCTCAGGAGGCCGGTGCCCACCCGGCATTGCCCAGGTCTGTGATTTATTGGAATCACGAGGGAGCCCACTCCTCGGATCCTGGGAGCCCGCCTGCCTAAAAACTAGCCGCCGCGCTGCCCTCGGCGACCCGGAAGCACTGGGCCGGCTGACCAATTGCAGTGCGGCCCGAGACAGGCAACCCGGAAGTCCCGCCCCTCGCAGCAGAGAAGCTGCCGGCCGGGTCCCCGAGGCTCCCCGAGTGGAGAGGAGAGCCCCGGGACGACAGGAAAGGAGCCCCGCCGTCCAGGAAGAGTCCTGGACCTTCGAGGCCCCGGAGAGTGAGGGGGAGCCCCGCCCGCGGCCCCTGCAGCGCCGCCCAGAGAGGAGCAGCGCGAGAGGAGCCGTCCTGCAGCAGAGAGACCGGTGAGTGCCCGCCCCTCCCCTGCAGTACCCGGGCCTGAGAGAGGCCAGTAGCGCTCGAGCCCAGAGAGGCTCGTGGGACCTTGTCTTGTATTCTGAGTCCCCAGAGGGGGGACTCCAACGAAGGGGGCACCTCTGTTCTTTAAAGGCCCTGTGGGGGCCCGGGCATTTATTTGTTCTGAGCCTGGAAGGCTCCAACGGCGGCCGCATTTCTCTTTAGAGCCAGAGAGGCTAGAGGCGCTATTTGTTTACCGAGCCCAGAGAGGCTCTAGGGGGCCTGCTGGTTTCGCGAGAGCCCTGAGAAAGGCTCATTACCCATTTTCGTTTTGAGAGCCCTGAGAGGCTCTGGGGCCCAGTGGTCCTGGAAAGAAGTGCCTGAGAGAGGCTCAGGGCACCAGTTCTTGTCCAGGAGCCCAGTGAGGCTCCGCAGTGCCACAGAGGTGGTTCTTGACCCAGAGAGGCTCCAACGTTGCCCTAACTTTCCCTGCACCAGTTGCCCAGCACTTTGTGGGCAACTGCTACGTTTAGGCCCTAACATTGGGACACAGGGACTGTCACAGGTGGTGACTGAGTTTGGCGCAATTGTACTTTTCCTGCACCTCTGAATGTGTTTTTATGCGTCATGTGCTTTGTTCTACACCTCTGAATGTATTGTGATGCATCATGTGTTTTCCCTCCTTACACCTCTGAATGAATGTTATGCATTGCATCATGTGTTTTGCCTTTACACCCCTACAGGTATTGTGACATGTAGGTGGATGTTTTCTCCCTAGTACAGGTGGTGCTAGTGAGGTCCTGTTACCAGTGATTACTGGTTGTGTGCTCTATTTTTATATTGTGTGCTACAGTGATTTTTACTTTCTACAAGTTCTAAAAGTGCTGATACCCCTGACAGTGGTCCAAGTGGCCCTGTCCTGTGCAATATCCCTTGTAAATTCCGCCCGTGCCTGTTGGCACAGTGTAACAAGATGTGTGTTTTATCTGATGTATATTTATTATAATACAAAGGCTATTTTTATATAACCTTGTGTGGAGTTTTCCTTTGTGGTGGGCCTTTGTTTGTTGTTGCTGGGGTGCGTGCGCAAATACTTAACTTACTTCGCCTCCAGGTTTAGCCTTGCTGCTCGCGCCACGTTACCTAGAGGGTGAGCAGGGGTTATCTTGGCGTGTGACTCCCTTGCCCTGACTTGGGAGTGGTGGTCTCTGACTGACTTTGGCGAAAGCCCTGGCCAGCCAGGGATCCCATTTCCAACATTGGCGGCAAGCGGTGAGGATAAGGATTTGTGTTGCGTTGTACCACAGTAGCGGCTGGCCGCACTTCAAAGCTCTACATTTTTAGATAACCACATTTTGGGGATTATTGTTGTTGGTAAAATTCCATTGTTTCTTCTCCTGAAGAGTGTCATTTGATAATTGTGTTCCGTACATTTGTCCCCCACCCTGCTTCCAGAGTTTGGTACCTGTGTCGCTTTTGGTCAGGTTGAGAAGTCAGGGGTGGTAGAAACTGCCTTACCGATCCGAGGGGAGGGTGTGTGTGGATGAATGGTGTGTTTTTCTGGATGCATGAGTGAGTTCTCTTTGATAAGGAGAGTGTTGAAGTTTTGGAATTGTGTACTCTTACTTCAGATTGCTAGGTCCCGTGTGTTGCACGTGTCTGTGAGCATCCTGTCAAGATGGAATCTCCTTTTAACCTCTGTGGCCTGTTTAGGTACAGTATGCATGAGTTGGTGCGGTTTTGTGAGGAGAGAGACATCACAGTGAGTGAGTCAGACACTCAGTCCAAGCTTAGGGATAACATGATCCTGTGGCAGAAGAGTGACTGGGAGCGTGAGCACAGTGAGAGAGAGAGGGCCCGGGCCGCACACCATGAGGGTGGTGGGTCTGGGGGGAGCCCTGAAGAGTCTGATGTGGAGAGTGAGTTTGACAGTGGATGGGCGCCAGCAGAGAGCGAGTACTCCCTAGATAGGGAGTCCCTTGCTGGGTCTAGTGTCAGATGTAGCACCCCATCCCTTTCCCTGTCCCCAGAGGAGTGGGTGGATAGGAGAGAAGAGAGGGAGCACCAGCTGGCCATGGAGAAGCTCCGGTTAGAGTATGCCAGAGAGATGGCGCAGCTGGGTGTGAATGAGCGGATTGCCGAGGCTGAGAGGGCCTTGGCCAGGGAGAAGATAGCCCTAGAGTGTAGGTTATCCCCTGACCGCAGTCATAATTTTCTGGATCCCCCAGGGAGGGTTGAGTCCAGTGGTGGCAGCTATTTAGATTCCAGTATAGGAAATCCCAGTCCCAGTTCCCCCAGTCTGGTACCTGTTTCCCCAGAGGAGGAGAATAGGTTGAGGTTTAGGAACCTCAGGAAACGTCTCATCAGTCTTGGGAAGATTTTGAGGATGACTGTTGTGGAGCCCTGTGTGATTGGGTACGGGAGCCCACGAAATGTGATTGGGAGATATTGTTCGATATGTTTCTCAGAGAGCAGTTGCTCAGTTGTTGTTCACCAGGGTTGCGCAAACACCTGTTGGGGTGTGGATTGTCTGAGGCATGTGAGCTTGCAGATGAAGCAGACCGCTGGGAGAGGGCCAGAGGATCTTTTGAGTCCCTAGTGAGTGACTCCAAAAGTAGTGGTTCAGGTATCTTCCAGCCCAGCGTGGTGGAAGAGGCTCAGTGTAGCCCAGCTAGGTCCCAGGATAGCGAGGAGGGTGTAGGGGCTCACTGCCTGGCTCAGTGGAGCAGGAGTGAGGGGGAGACCGAGGTTCCCCAGACGCCCGAAGCCCTGCCTCAGGACTTGGATGGTTTCTTGAGGGAACACCAGGTTGGGGACCTAGGCTGTCCTGTTAGCCCATTTGAGGAGGATCTCCTAGTGAGTAGAGGACCTGGAGCGTCTGTAACCAGAGCTCCTGTGGTTCTAGAGGCTGGCAGTACCGCTCCGGTAGGGAGGGTACAGGAGTCCAGCGTGAGGAGTGATTGGGGGATGAGTTTCCAAGTGGATGCACCAGTGGACCAGAGACTAGCCAGTTGGGCTAGATCTTCTTGGAGGGACCCGGGTGGCACCACTTCTGGTCTGGGGGATCGTCACGCACTGTCAGGTGGACAGAGGGCGGGAGATCTGCGCCAGACAGACAGTCACACAACAGATGTGTCAGTTGTTAGCCTCAGGGGGATTGTGTGTGAGTCCCCAGAAGTCCTGGAGTGCCAGGCAGTTGTTCCACCAAAGGTTTTAGACCGGAGGTTGGATGGCCAGGTTCAGGATCAGCCTGACCTGAAGGGTAGGACGACTGAAACCAGTGTCCTGACCGGTTCTTCTTCCAGAGGAACTTCTCCAGGTTGGAGAGGGCAGACCTCTGGAAGGGGGTGCAGAGGGTGGGAGAGCCCACCTCTGACCCCGGTGCAACCTGAGGGGTTAAGCCCTAGGTTGGAATGGCGTTCTAGGTGTCCCCCTCGCACGGGGAGGAGGAACCCTAAAAGAAGAGGAAAGGGGAGGAGCGCCTTCCCTGAGACTCCTGGTCCACCTGAGGTTGTAGACCCTAGGCTGGAGAACCAGTGGCAGTCTAGCCCTGTCTTGCAGACAGGAGGAGTGGAGAATGGCTACTATGGGCCTGGGGTTACTACCCCCCACTTCGTGAGTAGGCAGGAACCAGTGGCACCTGGGTGGCCTAGGGCCTGGTCCTGGCCGCAGACAGCTGAGGAGTACCAGTGGGGTAGCCCAGCTGGTCCTTACAGTAGCTTTAGAAGGAACCCTAGGGGTTCACCGTGGCATAGAACAGGAGGGTGTCCCGGCAGTGGCGGGCCTGCGTCCGTGTTCTATCGCCCCAAGCAGGGAAGTCCATCACGGTGGTGATTGTTCTCCCCTGCGTTTTGGCTGGAAGGGGGTTGTGTTGGACTTGGCCCGCAGGGCTGGTTCACCCCTGAACTTTTTGCCTTATGTGTGACCCTGTGTCAGTGATTTTTGGGTCTCTGCGCACTTTTCCCTGGGTCCCAGAGTGAAAGTGCGTGCGTGTAGCATGGCTGGCCTGCCCTCCCATAGGAATGCATGGGGAATGTGTGTGTCCCTGGTAGTTCCTGATGCGTGGGGAGTGCAGGCTCGAGTTTAGTATGTGTAAACTCGTGAGAGTGAATGCTGCGAGATGGTGTCTGCGGCATGTATGTGTCTAGAAGGGAAGTGCTACTTTTGGACATTGAGATATGTGTGCGTGTGCTGTGAGGGTGCTGGAGCGTGATTGGCTGGAGCTGGCTGGCATGCCAGGCTCCAGGAAGTCTGGATGGGTCTGCCCGGTGGTGAGTGGGAGATTAGCATGAGTGATGTGTGGGAGGAGTGTACCTGTGTCCTGGATGGGCTGAGTTTTCCCCACACAATGCTGGCTCCGCCCCCCTGTGGTGTGTCCAACGACCCTAGCCTCCCCAGTGAAAGAAATGGGTGGTTGGGCCATCAAGAGTGCTCCAGAGCCAGCTGCAACTGGTTTTCCCCCCACCCTGCACCTTAGACAAAGGATTTGTTAGTATAAGAAGGGGCTGTGTCCCCTTGGAAAATGTTCTGCTTTTGGATCCTGCCAGAGGGGGCTGTTGCTGCTGCTGGGGCCAGGAGGACCGCCACTTGGACTGTCTCCCTGCCTGGAGACCCAGGGAGACCCAGTGTGCTGGCTCTGGCCCAGCCTTGCCCCCCCTGCCTGCCTCCAGACCCTGCTGGAGCTTGTGCTGTGCCTACAGCCCTGAGAGCGCTGCTCTCTGCCCTTCAGCGCTGGGGAGCGCTGGAATCCCTTGCCTAGCGCTTGAGAGCGCTTTATTTGGCCCGGTGGCGCTTGGGAGCGCCTTTTCTTGGAGGCTAGCGCTGCTAGCGCTTTGAGAGCCAGCCGGTGCCCACCCGGCATCAGCCCGAAATTGCGGTGCCTAGCGAGTGCCTAGCGAGTGCCTACCTCGCTTTATATTTGCTTAGGAGGCCGGTGCCCACCCGGCATTGCCCAGGTCCGTGATTTATTGGAATCACGAGGGAGCCCACTCCTCGGATCCTGGGAGCCCGCCTGCCTGCCTAAAAACGAGCCGCCGCGCTGCCCGCGGCGACCCGGAAGCACTGGGCCGGATGACCAATTGCAGCGCGGCCCGAGACAGGCAACCCGGAAGTCCCGCCCCTCGCAGCAGAGAAGCTGCCGGCCGGGTCCCAGAGGCTCCCCGAGTGGAGAGGAGAGCCCCGGGACGACAGGAAAGGAGCCCCGCCGTCCAGGAAGAGTCCTGGACCTTCGAGGCCCCGGAGAGTGAGGGGGAGCCCCGCCCGCGGCCCCTGCAGCGCCGCCCAGAGAGGAGCAGCGCGAGAGGAGCCGTCCTGCAGCAGAGAGACCGGTGAGTGCCCGCCCCTCCCCTGCAGTACCCGGGCCTGAGAGAGGCCAGTAGTGCTCGAGCCCAGAGAGGCTCGTGGGACCTTGTCTTGTATTCTGAGTCCCCAGAGGGGGGACTCCAACAAAGGGGGCACCTCTGTTCTTTAAAGGCCCTGTGGGGGCCCGGGCATTTATTTGTTCTGAGCCTGGAAGGCTCCAATGGCGGCCGCATTTCTCTTTAGAGCCAGAGAGGCTAGAGGCGCTATTTGTTTACCGAGCCCAGAGAGGCTCTAGGGGGCCTGCTGGTTTCGCGAGAGCCCTGAGAAAGGCTCATTGCCCATTTTCGTTTTGAGAGCCCTGAAAGGCTCTGGGGCCCAGTGGTCCTGGAAAGAAGTGCCTGAGAGAGGCTCAGGGCACCAGTTCTTGTCCAGGAGCCCAGTGAGGCTCCGCAGTGCCACAGAGGTGGTTCTTGACCCAGAGAGGCTCCAACGTTGCCCTAACTTTCCCTGCACCAGTTGCCCAGCACTTTGTGGGCAACTGCTACGTTTAGGCCCTAACATTGGGACACAGGGACTGTCACAGGTGGTGACTGAGTTTGGCGCAATTGTACTTTTCCTGCACCTCTGAATGTGTTTTTATGCGTCATGTGCTTTGTTCTACACCTCTGAATGTATTGTGATGCATCATGTGTTTTCCCTCCTTACACCTCTGAATGAATGTTATGCATTGCATCATGTGTTTTGCCTTTACACCCCTACAGGTATTGTGACATGTAGGTGGTTGTTTTCTCCCTAGTACAGGTGGTGCTAGTGAGGTCCTGTTACCAGTGATTACTGGTTGTGTGCTCTATTTTTATATTGTGTGCTACAGTGATTTTTACTTTCTACAAGTTCTAAAAGTGCTGATACCCCTGACAGTGGTCCAAGTGGCCCTGGCCTGTGCAATATCCCTTGTAAATTCCGCCCGTGCCTGTTGGCACAGTGTAACAAGATGTGTGTTTTATCTGATGTATATTTATTATAATACAAAGGCTATTTTTATATAACCTTGTGTGGAGTTTTCCTTTGTGGTGGGCCTTTGGTTGTTGTTGCTGGGGTACGTGCGCAAATACTTAACTTACATCGCCTCCAGGTTTAGCCTTGCTGCTCGCGCCACGTTACCTAGAGGGTGAGCAGGGGTTATCTTGGCGTGTAACTCCCTTGCCCTGACTTGGGAGTGGTGGTCTCTGACTGACTTTGGCGAAAGCCCTGGCCAGCCAGGGATCCCATTTCCAACACTGCCCCTTACATGATCCTGAGCACATCGTCACGAAGGTAACTTATAACTGTTCTACTTGCACCTTACCTCTACCATTTATTACCAGCAAAACAGGTGCCACACCTAGTACCATAAAGAAAGTCAGGCATATGACAATTGCACTTATTAACGCCAGATCTCTCGGAAACACCGTCAGGAGATTCAAGATCTGATTCTCGATAAGAACATAGATATGTTATTTATAACAGAGACCTGGATGGATGCCGACTCAGACCCAGATTTGGTGGTCGCTGTACCGCAGGGATACACGATACATCGACTAGGCAGACAGAGAAAAAAAGGAGGAGGATTGGCTATTATTCTTCGTAACAACCTCTCTGTTAGAATCCTCCCGATTCCATCTATTTGCTGTGAAGCCCTTCAATTTGCCATTAAGGTAACTCCCTCATACACCTTGAAAGGAGTACTTATGTACAGACCACCTGGCCCGCGTGCTGCTTTCTTGGCGAATTTTAACTCAATGATTGAATCTTTGGCGACCGAGGACTCCACTATAGTACTAGGGGATATGAACTTTCACTTAGAGAAAGGGAGGATGTAGACTCCCAAGCACTAACGGAGGACCTAGAAAGCCTGGGGCTGTCTCAACTGGTTAATGCCCCCACTCATGAGACTGGCCATACTTTAGATGGCATTTTTTCCAACATAGAAGGGATAACAGTCCAGGACATCCTTCCCTTTACATGGTCTGATCATTATGCCATACTCTGCGCTCTTCCCATCACTGGCTCCCCCCCAACCAGACAGGCTCATTCAAATCAAGAGCCTTTCAAAGTATGGAAAGATATAGATAATGCAGCTCTCACAGACCTCCTGATCAAGACCTGCCCCATTATATCCTCGGATCCTAATCTAGCCGTTAAACAATTTCTAGACTAGATAGGGAATGCAATGGACCTACTGGTCCCATCCAAGACCATTTCTAGAAATAGAAAGCTGCCTTCGGCTCCATGGTTCACAGAAGGACTTAGGAGACAAAAACAAGAATGCAGAAAGCAAGAAAGATACTGGCGTTAGTCTTACGATCAACTCTGCAAACTCCGCTATAAGGAGACACAGCTTAGTTACAAAAAAATAATTTTAGAGGCCAAGAAAAAGTTTTTGAGAGATCAAATTGATAATGCCAAAAATTCCACCAAACATCTATTTGAGGTAGCGAAATATCTGACTGGAAGGCTTGCAGACCCAGCGACCACTCCATCGCAGGCTCTCTGTAACTCTTTGGCTACCTTTTTCTTCTCCAAAGTTAATGACATTTACCTAGAGTTTTCGACCAACGACCCACTAGTTTCAACTACCACACATACCTGTCCTCCTACCTGCTCGCTCACCCAGTTTGAGGGACTAGAGGAGGAACAAATCAGGGACATCATGCAGTCAATAAAAACAGGATCTGCCTTGGACCCCTGTCCACCCAGGGTCTACCTGCCAGTAATAGATACCATCAGCACAGCTATTACGCAACTCTGTAACATGATATTTAGGTCAGGGATATATCCAAACATCCTAAAAAACACTCTTTTCAAACCGCTCCTTAAAAAACCCGGTCTAGACAAGGAGCTGTTGAAGAATTACAGACCTATTGCCAGTCTGCCATTTTTAGCCAAAGTGGTCGAAAAGGCAATGAATGTCCAGCTGTCTGAATACCTTGAGAAAAATAATCTGCTTGATGACACGCAGTTCGGGTTCCGTAAACTTCACGGAACCGAGACTGCCCTAATTAAGGCGGCTGATGATATCAGAACCATCAGAGACCTTGGAGGGACTGCTGTCCTCATAATGTTGGACCTATTAGCTGCCTTCGACACGGTCAATCACTCCATTCTGATTGACTGTGTCGGAAACTTGGGCATTCGTTCCAGCGCCAAAGACCTGCTGGCCTCATTTCTGTCTAGCCGCACACAAGTAGTGACGCTGGGACCTTTTAAATCGCCAGAACTTGCCCTGCCTTGTGGTGTTCCTCAAGGCTCATCTCTAAGTAATATTATGCCAGCGCTCTTTCTTTCTCCTGGGGTCCTCTCTCGCACTTCGTTTCTTTTCTTCACATGTTTATCATGTGTTTCTTCACCACTCTAAGATGGCCGCCATGGGACTCTTGTTGTGTAGTCCCTCTTCTTATCATTCACCGCTACCGGCTAATACAGCGTCCCGCGTTCACTCGGGTGATGACTAATGCATGCTTCTAGCTGCGGGTGTCTGTCGAGTTGCTTTGAGTAGGCTTTAGGTAAGCGAACGTGGTCGTAATATACTACAGCTTTTTTGGGGTATGTTTATGCAGAATTGTTAACAGCGTCGTTCGGTTTTTGTTTGGCAGCTGGTTCTGTGGCTGATGTTGCATGAGAGATTGTCTTCACGGTGTACACTTCTATAGTGAAGAAACCAACATGTTGGGGAGAAGGACGGCCTCGATCAAGGCGGAGACTAGATCCCCGTGCAAAATGGGGGTGCCGTGTGAGGTCAAGAATCCCCTTTCCCTCCAAAGGAGCCCAAAATGGTGAACCACCCCAAAGGCATACTGGCTGTCGGTGTAAATGTTCGCTGTAGTTCCTGTTGCCAGGATGCAGGCTCGGGTCAGGGCAATCAGTTCCGCTGCCTGGGCAGATCGTTGCGTGATACGGGCTGTCTCAACTACAGTTCGGGCCGTGGTGACTGCATAGGCAGCGGAAGTGGTGCCATCGGGGAGTTTGATGCAAGAACCGTCCACCCACAGCTCTCCGTCAGGGTCAGGGAAAGCCGTGTCTCTGAGGTCAACCCTACTTCTAGTCTGTTCGTCCGTAAGAGTCACGCAGTCATGTACAGGGTGCACGTTGGGATCGTTCTCTGGCAAGGGTAACAGAGTTGCCGGGTTCAGTGTGGTGCATCTTTTCAGGGCGATATGGGGTGCAAGCAAAGTCAGTTCGTATCCAGTCAGTCGTGCACTCGTCAGATGTTGCGTCTTGGTTTGGTTCAGGAGGGTGTCGACTGCATGGGGTACCAGTACCGTGAGGGAATTCGAGAGTACGATCCCCTCACTCTGTCGGATAGAGATCGCAGCAGCAGCTACGGCTCGAAGGCAGGCAGGCAAGGCTCTGGCTACAGGGTCAAGAGTGGCAGAGAAGTAAGCGCACGGTCGTTGCTTAGGGCCAATGGCCTGGGTCAGGACAGATAAAGCGCACCCCTCCCTTTCGTGAGTGTAAAGGGAGAAGGGCTTTTTTGTAATCAGGGGTACCTAGGACGGGGGCTGAACAAAGGGCATCTCGTAGTTCCGTGAAGGAGGTTTGACACTCAGGGGTCCAAGGGAGTGGGAAAGGGACGTCTTTACCTAGCAGAGAAAGCAGTGGTTTCACAACGAGGCTAAAGTTTGGTAACCACTGTCGGCAGAAGGAGGTGAGGCCTAATAGGGAGCGAACCTGCTTCTGGGTCTTAGGGACAGGAGTATCGAGAATGGTTTGGATTCGATCAGGGGTGAGTTTTCTTCCTTCTTTGGACAAAAGGTGGCCTAGGTAAGTGACCTGGGGTTGGCAGAATTGCAACTTCTTCTTGGAGACCTTGTGGCCATTTTCCGCAAGGAAGTGCACTAGTTGAATGGTGCCTGTGACTGCTAATGGAGTGGTGTCGGCTGCTAAGAGGATGTCATCGACATATTGCACTAACACCACTCCGTCGGGTAACTGGACTTGATCCAGTTGTCTCTTGAGGGCCTGGCTGTAGATGCTAGGGCTTTCTGTGTAGCCCTGGGGTGCTCGGCAGAACCTATATGAGCGTTTTTTCAGGGTGAAGCCGAAGAGGTATCGGCTGTCTGGGTGGATGGGGATGGAAAAGAATGCGTTTTTGAGGTCAATGACAGTGAAGGTGGTGGCAGTAGAAGGAATCAAAGTCAGGATGGTGGTGATGTCCGAGACCACAGGGTACTGGGGTACCACCACTTTGTTGATCTCTCGAAGGTCAATGATAAAACGGTATGCTTTCTCATCTCCCTCTCCCTGTTTCTTGATGATGGGCAAGATAGGGCTGTTGCAAACGTTGCTAACTACTTCCTCTACCACTGCTGCGTCGGCTAGCGACTGAATAATCTTTACCAATGCCTTCTCGCCCTCGGGCGATATCCGATATTGTGGAAGTTTTGGGAGAGTTGCGTCTGGTCGGACAGTAATGTGCACTGGGTCGATCAACATGCGCCCTACGTCCGAATCCGTCTTGGCCCATAGATATGGAGGCAGAGTGTCAAGCAGGGATGTGTCAGTGTCGGTGATGGAAAACATGCGTCGGGGAGGGCAATGTCTAAGCAGGACAGGGTTGTCGTAAAGAAAAACTCGAACTCTGTCTTGGGAACATCTGATCGTCGCTCGGAAGTGTTTCAATAGGTCAAGTCCCATAATGGCGTCCGGGCTATTGGAGGAAAGCAAAAACGTTGTGTCAGTGGTGTTGTTTTCTACGTCAAAGAGGATCGGGGCGGACAAAGGGTTAGTGGAGGGCGTTCCATCGAAACCTGTCGATGTTATAAGTGAGCCAGACACGGGTGCCCCCGGAATCAGTCGTTTAGATAACGCACTACGTGTTGCGCCAGTGTCTACCAGAAATGGAGACTTGGTACCCAGGACCTTAGCAGTGACGTAAGGGCCTTGCTGGTCAACATAGAGCTCGACTGGATCCCTCCCTTGCCCTTGGCAGTCCTATGCAAAGTTGTGGGTGTCATCATAGTCAGATTGCTGGTATTGGTTCTGCCTGGGTCGATCAAATGTATTTGGTCTACTTGATCTGTCGTTAGTCATGTCATTTGGGGGCCCTCGCTGTTGTCCCTTATTTCTCGGCCCATTTGCTATGTCCTTGGGGTCTTTGTTTCTGACCATGTCCAGAAGAACTGGGCACTGGGATTTCCAATGGCCAGTCCCTTTACAGAAAGCACACTGGTCCTCTCTAATGTCTGTACGTCCACTGTGGGGAGTCGAAGTATGGTCTTGGGACTTAGGGGCGTTCGTCTGATAGTTTCCCCGGTATTGGTCTCGTCCTATAGTCACCCCTTGCAGCTGGGCTATCATCACCCTCTCTTTCAAATCCTTCTTCTTTCTCTCGGTTGCCCTATCGTTTTCATTTTTCTGATGTTCATAATATTGGGCCATCTGGAGGATAGCCGTAGGTTTGGAGGCTGCCCAACTACTCTCGCTAGCCTGCAGTTTCTGGGAGACCTCGGATGACAGACCCTTAACATAATTCTGGACAAACAGATGGTGTCCGGTTGCGGTGGTCATGTCCTGGCCGCTGTAATCGGAGAACACCGTTTCGAACCGGGAGAAGTATTCCGATACATCCTCCTGGGGTTTCTGGCGACAGGCCGTTACTATCGACCAGTCCACTTTCTTTTCTGGAATCAGGGTTTTTAATTTCTGTACGATTTTATCTGGGAGGTCTAAAATGGATTTCAAAGGCTTTTGTCCCGGTCCTCGTTGTTTGTCAATTTCCTCGAGTTGTGTCCAGGTATGTCCGAGCAGCTCAAGGTGGTCGACTTTCCGGATTTGCTTCCACACATCAGCTGGTAGACATAACCCGAAAAACAAGTCGATGTCAGCCAGGGTCATAATCGTTGAACCTAGGGCTGTACCCAATTCAGTATAGAAGGCAGTGGGGTTTTTACGTAGGTCAGGCAGAGATTTTCGGAATGTCAGAATCTCTTGTCGGTCCCATGGCTGGTAGACCCAGTTGTACACTACTCTTCCTTTTGCATCTTGGTGGTTTGCATCATCGTGAGTCCCTGCACCTCGTGGAGGAACCCAGTAAGGGGCAGCCTCTCGTATTGGCATCATGGTGCTAGGTTGCTCAGTTTGTGGTTCGGTCGCCACGGATGTCGTGGGTTTAGTTCCCGATTCTCGTTCAGTGAGGTGGCGGAAAACCTCAAGCGTGCGCGTAAGGAGGTCCGTCACATCACACTCGCCCTCATCCCCGATATCGACCTTCCGGTACAGAGTCGTTAGGCTCTCGGGACCTTGGTCTCGATATCGGTCCTCGTATGCGTTCAAGACATGGTAACACAGTCGTACAGTAAAGTGTCGTCTGTGACTCCCTGTATATGATTTAAACATATCCGTGATGTACTCTTCACCTTCCTTCCTTTCTACCAGTGTTCTTACTATCTTATCGATCCCTGTTCGCTCATCTTTCCTTAGCCTGTTTATTCTTGCGGAACCGGCCCCTCGGGTCTCAGGGTCGCCTAACGTTGTTGTTTGCGGAGTATTTGGTACAAGGGGTTCGGCCGGCACGGAGACCATGGGGGCCGAAGCTGTGGCACTACCCTCATTTGCACCTGGGGGTGGTGGGTGTTGTGCTAAGGGTTGGGAAGGGGCATATGGAGGGGGCATGTAGATGGTCGGAGGGCCTAACAGCAGATCATCGCTCGCTCGTTTTTGTCTCGAGGATAAATCAGGGTAGAGCATGGAGGGCGTTCTAACCGGGCACTGGCTTGATGTTTCCATTTCTAGTTTCTGTTTGGCTTTCTCTCTTTCCTTTATCTCTCCTTCTAGCTTCTGAGCAGCTAGGTGGGCTGCTTTTCGCAGCTCTTTTTCCAACCTACTCTCAATTTTCCTTTTATGTTGTTCAGTTTCTTTGCGCCACATGCCGAAACTATCAAGCATAGTGGGCGTTGTCTTATTTTTACCTAGGGCTGTTTCTAGCGCGTTTATTTTGTCATCATCGAAGGATCCTATCAGTGGCCACTGACTTTCTCCATTCTTTTTCGTATATTTATGCCACAGTTTGTTATAGGCTATAGCGATCAATCCATGCTTCATGAACATGTCCTTATTAGGGGTGCCTTCCGGTGGAGCCGGATGGTTCATCTCTAATAAGCGGTCCGGGCTAAACAGGCTACCGATCAGTGGGGAGAAGACAGACATGACGGCTCGCAACGAGGGACAAAAAGTCAGCACTGCCTATCTTATCACTGTGTGCAAAGACTAGACAGAATATTTCTATTCTACGTTGTTTGCAAGCAGTGAATACCTCATGAACCAATATAAAAAATAAAAAAACAATTCAGTCGGGAGAATAAGCAGGCTCGCAAAGGTCTGCGTTACCTACCCTTTCACTATCTGTAAAAAGGGGGGGGAGAGGGGCTCTTTCCTGTTTGCAGACAGAGAATCTCCAGAAAACAGTCTGTGAACAATAGTTCAGTTTCAAGTAATTAATCAGTGGGGGAGAAAGATAGACACGAAAGTTGCATTACCTATCCTCCACTGTTTGCAAAGGGAGAGCCTGTTGTTTCTCCGTTTGCAGACAGAGGATCTCCAAATAAATTAACAAAGAGTAATACTAGTATTTTCTGGACAATTCAAATAACCATTTCGCAATTCGTCGTGTTTACACGACCTTACCCGGACCGCATGGACAGTTTCTTGTCTTCCGAATCCAGCGCCCGATCGTCCTCTTTTCCTCGTATTCCTCGCGGCACTCCTGATGGTTCCCAGTCAGGACCGTAGATCACTCGAGAGAGGTCTGTTCGGAACCAGTGAAGTTCGGATGATCGGCTGTCAGACGAGGGTCTATCGGACAGGCGCGCTCCCGATCGTTGCAGTCGTTCACTCTGTCGTCAGGACCTCTCCCACTGGATCCACGAGTCACTGATGGGCCCCACGTTTGGGACGCCAATTGTTAAAGGTCAGGCTACCAACCAGATTAAAAGATCCTTAAGTATTGCCCGGCGGTGTCGCCTCCTAAACCCACAAGATATTAATCAATGAAGAGGCAGGCGCTGGAGACTGGAAGGCAGGAAACAAGGGTTTTTATTCTCTCCGGAGGAGAACACATCAGATCGGACAGCAAGTATCGTCACGAGGTGCTCTAACTGCATCTCTGAGGCCTGGCCTCTTATACATAGGTTTATTGCTTTATTACATACAACACATTCTTGGTAATGCTTTGATGTACGGAAAGGATATCCTCCGAATCTCCCCTTCAGGCCCGTTCCCACACACAGTTACAGTTGAAGTCCCCACCCCGGTCACAACAGGTGATGATTATCGCGCAGCGGGACATTCCGCCAATTCACGGAATGTGGGGGGTTTGATCGGATCTCATAGGGTGGGGGCTTTGATCAACTCGAGGGTCCTTTAATGAGGGAAGCTTCCTACTGTACGGGGGGGGCAATAAACAGTATCCGCAGAGCTTAGGTGGTGGCCTGGGAACGAGGAAGACAAACGGGCACACAGGAAAACGGGGTTTGCATCAAAGGGCCTGGGACCATGAAAGGAATGAAGGGAAGTGTCGCGCTGGGAACAGGATGGGGTTCCGAGGCAGAGCCGCGCTGAAGAGGGGTTTATGACCCAAGACATGTGTGAGTGGAGGGGGGTGTTGTCAGCGCGCGGGGGGTTGCCTGCGAGGTCGGGAGAGAGAGAGAGAGACGCTGGCTATCGGCGAGGGGCAGGGAGGCCATGGTGTACAAAATGGCTGCCGCTCACGTGCACGAATGGGCCCAAGGAGAGCAAGATGGTGCCGATAATGTTGACATTCTCAGTCTAACTTTTAACAGCAAGGGTTATCAAATCTTACCAGATGAGCCTTACCTCCTATGCTGATGACACCCAGCTGGTGCTTGCCATTAACAACGATGGAGAACAGGTGGCGGCACGTTTCCAAGCAGGCATGTCAGCAATCAAAGACTGGATGAAGACCAACTGCCTCAGGTTGAACTCCGAGAAGACGGAGGTAGTCATCTTCGGGAAGATCTCCCCTCTATGGTCGGCAGAGTGGTGGCCCTTATCCTTGGGAGCCGTACCAGTACCGGCAGCAAGGGTCAGAAATTTGGGAATAGTCTTTGACGAGAAGCTCAACTTTGTGGCACACGCTAACCAAACCGCGGCAAACGCCCGTCATAAACTCAGGCTTATTCGAAAAATCATCCCATTTCTTTCAGAAAGCGCTGGCAAAACAGTGGTGAGCACTCTTGTGCTCTCCTCTTTAGACTATTGTAATGGCCTATTTGCCAATGCACAAAACCGGGTAATCTCCAAGCTCCAAATGATTCAAAATGCGGCAGCAAGAGTACTATCCAGGTCCCCTAAATTCAAATCAATCAGCCACACTATTAGAAACTACCACTGGCTAACAATCAGAAACCGAATTAAATTTAAATCGCTCTGTTTGACCTTCAAGGCCTTCCATAACCAAGGGCCAAAGTTCCTTCGAGAACAGCTTGCTACCTACTGTCCATCTAGACAACTGAGATCTATGTCACAGCATCTACTTGCAGTACCCCGTACCAGGACGGCTACTTGGGGAGACAAGCGTTTCACGGTGACGGCAGCCAGACTCTGGAACTCGCTTCCGTTAACAATTAGATCAAGTCAATCCATTCTCCAGTTCAGGAAACTGCTGAAGACGTGGTTGTTTAACCAGTAATGAGTCCTTTTGGCAACGTACGGCCACCCTCAGAGATCCTAACTGTTATCTTAGCGCCAAGGCGCCCACGGGCATACGTATGCGCTCTACAAATTGTAATAATAAATAAATAAATAACCAAGTAGCATTTTCATAAGTAGTATACATGTTCATACAGGCATCTGGATCTAAAGATCCCTCTCCTTGATTTCCTTGAGCATCGAACCCTTGATGTTGTTCTATATACTTTAAGACTGCTTCATAATCCTTTTCAGTATATCTTTGTGGATCAGCTACATAATGCAGATACATAAGAGATAGCAACTGAAACTAGGCCTCACAGCTCTCTAGGTGCGACAACAGCAAAGAAATGAATAAATCATGGTGATGCATCACAGGTGGCAAAAGGCCACATACCCAACAGTTTGTCTTGTTTGTAGTGCTATGAGCTTCATGCAACATTTCAATGAATACATTTTTAGCATATGTTTCTCGGTGTCTCTCCTTGTGGGGAGGCAAAGTAAAAAAGAGATGCTCTGGTGGGGCTGCTGTGGTACCTAATACTTTGTTAATAGAATATTGAAATTCCAAATACATAAACATACTCATCAGTATTATCATAATTACTGCAATGGTTACTACAAAGGCTATCTTCACTCTCAGAAAACATGGGTACAGCTTCAAGAAAAGGTCGTTCATCTTCAAGAGCAAATCGGGCAAAGGGGTACATCCTAACTAAAGGTTCAAACTAAACTTGGGAAAAAATAACAAAAGGTGCAAGCCTACCGCCAGAGGGTTTCTTCTTCCTGTGTCCATTTAGAGCCTCACAGGTAGACTCCTATCGTTCATCAAAAAAAAAAAAAACTTCACTTTGATAATTCACCGTTGCAATTTAGGCCCTTAGCATAACAGAGTCATTCTTTCTGAACAGAGCAGTGTGACAGTTCCAAGCTCTCAATGAGTTCAGTCCAGTGTCTCGCTCAGTACCCTAGTGATGAGCTATTTCTAACCTTACAAATCAAAATCTTTCCCTATATCCTTAGATCCGAAACTGGGGTACCACATGGTTTTCGGGGCCTTAAATTGTATCGAAGATGGCCAGGTTGCTCCTGGTCCTGAAACAACACTACAGCAGGGACATTCGGCAAGGTTTTTCGAAGCCTCTGAGAAATCAGCCTTATCACGAGATTCAGAAACTGGGGCTGATTTATCTCCTTGCTGTGTCAACAATCCTTCCTCTTGCCCGACTTCAAGGGCATCCGAGAAAGGCACAAAACTCAATCTCCGCTCCCCCTCTTGTGTCAGAACTGCTTCTCAGTTCTGCTGATCAAAAGGGAGTGGAAGAGGCAATTTTTTTACATGTGATACATGGATCCAATGCTTCTTTCCATCCACCTTCACTGCTGTTCATGTTGCCAACAAAATCTGATGGGGGCGGCTCCACCTGGGTTCCAGACTCGATGTCCGTTGATAGTTTCGAACGAGGACCCACTGTCCTGGCTCCAAGCGATGTCCGGGACCCTCCGGCAGCGGCTGCAATACTGCTGACACCTGTTGATGAATGGAACGCAAATCTTTAGTTAAGGTGTACAGATAATCTGTCATCATAGGATAATCAAGATCTCGGAAAGACCTAGGTCTCGGGACACCCCACACATTAGCTGGTCGACCAAAAACGATCTCATAGGGTGACAGCCCAGCCCGAGAGTGAGGGGTTACTCTTAATGACATTAATGCTAAGGGAAGCACATCAGGCCAGCTCAAGCCCGTGCTCTCTTGAATCTTTGCCATTTTTAATTTCAATATGCCATTATATTTTTCAACCAGTTCTGCAGACTGTGGATGTTGTGCTGCATGAAACTTCTGTTTTATCTGTAACCCATTGCAAACATGTTTGACAAGTTCTGCATTAAAGTGTACCCCGTTGTCTGTCCATATAATTTGAGGCAAACCAAATCGAGGCAGGAACTCCTTAATTAGGGCTTTTGCAGTGGCCAGAGCAGTATTATCTTTAGTGGGGTATGCTGCAACCCATTTACTAAAAGCACAGACCACCACCAACACATATTTAAGATTATTTACCCTTTCGAGTTGAATATAATCCATTTGTATTACTTCAAACGGTAGGGAAGGAGGTGCAAAATGTCCACTTAGAACGTTCTCCCTCCCTCCAGGATTATGCTGTAAACAGACCATGCAGTATTTAACTACACGGGAAGAAGTTTTTGGAATTTCTGAGTTATTCCACACAGGGTCTAATAATGCAAAAATACCTTTTGCACCAATGTGAGCGGGGCCATGGGCCATCACAACTACTGCATACACCAAGGCATTGGGCAAAAGCCATCGCTGCTTTTCAGTCAAATCAGTCCAACAATTATTTTTGTCCAGCCGCCCTATTTCCTGTTCCCATTTCAGTAGTTCATCAGGAGTGGCTTCTTTCTGCAATTCTCTAACTCTTTCAATGGTATTATCAAATACTGAGGTCTCTGCTACCCATCTGGCTGATGCGCTGGGGAACATAGCAGACATTTTAGTTTGTGCTGTATATTTAGCTACTTGGTCAGCAAAAGCATTTCCCTCTCCGGTAGTATCAATTATTTTCTTGTGGCCACCTTCTCTGGTCAAGTTAATGCATTCAACAGTCTCTCAATCAAAGGGCCATGTTGTATTCTTTGACCATGGGAGGTAAGGAATCCCTGTTCCCTCCACAGCCGCCCAAAATTATGGGCCACGCCAAAGGCGTACTGGCTGTCTGTAAAAATATTTACTCTTAGACCTTCGCTTAGTTCACATGCTCTTAATAATGCTATTAGTTCAGCTGCTTGCGCTAAGTGCTGGGAAACCCGAGCAGTCTCCACTACTGTTTTAAGGGTTGTTATAGCATAAGCAGCTGTTGTTGTGCCATCTGGTAACTTAAAACAGGAGCCATCCACATACAACTCCCCTTGAGGTTCAGATAGAGGGGTGTCAGTGAGGTCTACATGTCCCTTCGTTTCTTCTTCTGTCCGAAATATACAATCATGGACATCGTCCTTTTGATCACTCGAAGGGAGAGGTAGTAACGTGGCTGGATTCAGATTGGCACATCGTTTAATTGTAATGTAGGGTGCAAATAAAGTTAATTCATAACCAGTCAATCTTGCACTCGTAAGGGGCTGAGTTTTTATTCGATTCAGCAATATGTCCACAGCGTGCGGTACCATCACTGTGAGGTCAGTATTCAAAACAATCCCTTCCGACTGTCGAATGGCCACTGCCACAGCAGCAGTGGCCCTTAAACAGCTAGGCAGGGCTCTGGCAACATTATCCAATATTGCCGAAAAATATGCACAAGGTCTCTGTTTTCCGCCAAAACCTTGTGTTAGTAGTGACAATGAACAACCGTCCACCTCATGCACATAGAGGACAAAAGGCTTTCGGTAGCCCGGAGTACCTAGACAGGTGCAGAGCAAAGTGCAGATTTCAGAGAATCAAAAGCATTCTGACATTCATCCGTCCAGGGCAAGGGTTCATGCACATCTTTGGTAGTCAAATGCAACAAGGGATTAGCCAGAATGGAAACATTAGGAATCCATTGGCGACAGTAAGAGGTTATGCCAAGAAAAGCACGAACATCACGTTGAGTACGGGGCACAGATATGTTAGTAATAACAGATATTCGTTCAGGAGTTAATCTTCTCCCCGCTTTCGACAGTAAATGACCAAGGTAGGTCACTTCCTGTCGACAATACTGAAATTTGGATAAGGATACTTTATTACCATTAACTGCCAAATGGGTCAGTAATTTAACAGTGGCCTCCTCACAACCTTACGCTGTATCCGATGCCACTAGGATATCATCCACATATTGGATGAGAACATTACCAGGTAGGACTAATTCATCTAATACTGCTTTAAGAGCCTGGCTATAAATACTAGGACTCTCAGTATAGCCGTGAGGTGCACGACAAAATCTAAAACTGCGGCCAGATAATGAGAATCCAAAGATATTCCGGCTGTCAGGGTGGATTGGAATGCTAAAGAAAGCATTTATCAAATCTATTACTGAGAAGTGCAGTGGGGGGAATCATAGTAAGGATTGCAGTGATATCCGGAACCACAGGGTATTGAGGAATCACTATTTTATTAACCTCTCTGAGGTCAATTACAAAATGTTAGGTATCTTTATAATCAGGGTCACCATCTAGTGGGGCCTTCTTCAATCAAATCAAATCAAATTACTTTATTGTTGAATTAATAAAAATCCTTAAAATAAGAAAGGCAGAATGAGCCTAAAATCACAAAACTTATTTACATTTAAAATGTCAAAAGCAAAAAGAAAAAAGTATACAAATTAAGCTTATCCTTATTTCCCCCCAGTAGCAACAATAATGACTTATAATAAACTGGACAGCGGAATAGGTGAGTAGGTCATTGCCCAGACATTGGATGATCACAGACAGGCCTGTAGCTGCGTTCTAGCCTCACTCATATATTTTGAGGCCCCGACAAGTATAAATTGGGGAAGAACCTCCCAACCAGATTATGACTGCTTGTAGACATGTTCTTATTTTCAATCTATTCATAATGTCCCGTAAATACCGTCTTCTAAATACCATAAGGACTGGGCACACACAAAACAAATGTGATAAGGATTCATTTTGATAATCGCAAAGCCTGCATTTTTGGCATTCTTCTTGAGGTTTCCAGGAAGTTCTTAAATCCTTAGTTTCATGAAGATCCATACGGAAGTCTGTAAAAACATTTTTTAAGTGTTTACTAAAATGGGTTGCCAAATATGCCTGGGGTTTCTGGACTGAGTAAGAAGAAATTACAGCCCAGGCATGACGTCGATGAGTCAATGTTTCTTTATCTTCTATTAGTGACTTCCTTATAGTCATAGAAATGGCAATTCTACAGAAATTGGCTTGGTCGATTTTTCTATTCCAGGCTTCTAGCAGATCAAGCTCAGTGAGGCAGGTTCGCAAGTAATTGGCCCAAGGGTTACTTGAGACCTGAATGGTATCGTAATTAATTTCTAACCAGCAGAGATTATTTAAAGAATCTGCGTCAGCAGCACGTAGTTTGTGGCAGAATTTGGCGAATCTTGACATGGACCGAAAGAGTTGATTTTGTAGACCAAATTCTAGACGCACCTGGGCAACGGAAGAGCATTTGGGAAGATTGAATACATCCTTATAAATTTTGTTTTGTAGTTTATTTAATAAACTGGCCTCCCCTCCGAGCCATGTGACCAAACCGTACGATAAAGTTGGATGGATCTGCGCGGCCATTACTTTTAGGAGGTAGGTGTGATTTGGCCCCCCCAGTTTTAGAAGTTGCCTGTAACTGTAGATTAATGACTGAGACTTAGCTTTTAGCTGCAGGGTGTGCTCTTTTTTTGGAGTTGTCTTTGCCAAGTATCATCGAAAAAATTGCTGTTCTTCTATTGCCTGGTTATTGGATGTTATTGGATGTCCAGCTAAATTTAAAACTCTTGCGCTCCATCAATCGAACCACTTTTGTTTTTCCCTATTAAACTCTAGATGTTCAAGGTCTAAATAGGATTGTAAAGCGTTTATCAGCCTTTGCAGCCCAATTGGGGTTCTACTTAGGAGGACAATGTTATCTGCGAACTGCATTATTGGCATTGGAATGTTTCCAAGATTTGGAGCGTGACTTTCAATTTGTCCAAGATATTTTCCTAGATCAGCAAGGTATAAGTTAAATAAACATGGGGCCAGGACACAGCCCTGTTTTAATCCATCCTCAGTTGGTATTTTGGGCGTGAGACTTAAACCTTAGCCTAGTTTGACCCTTGCCCACGCATCAGAATACAGGAGCATTACTGCGTTGAGTAGATTTTTTGGCAGTCCCACTCCTTAAGTTTTTCCCAGAGTATCCCCCTACTGACTCGATCGAAAGCAGCTCTAATGTCGATAAAGCAGCCGTACAGCCGATGATTCTTTATTCTTGCTTTTTCCATCAGGAGGGCTAAGACAGAAAGGTTTGTTATGGTCCCTGTCCTTTTTCTAAAGCCTGTTTGGTAGCTGACGATTAGATTGTTATTGTCCACCCAGTCCTGATTCTCCACCAGTATACATGAGGCATAAAGCTTGGCTTCCACATCGATTAAAAAAATCAGCCGATAGTTCTGTGGATGTCTCCTGTCCCCCTTTTTGAAAATCGGATGGATGATATTTCCTTTCCACGATGGGGCAGCTGCTTAAGAGTAAAGATTTGGTTGAACAGGGCAGAAAGATGGTGTGCCCAAAATTCATTGTTATATTTGAATACCGCGTTGGGGAGACCATTGGGGCCCGGTGCGCCTTCGGGTTTCAGACTTTTTCGAAGGAGAATAAAGCCAGCTGTTTCATCGACTGGTTAATCCCTCCTGTGTCGCTAAGGGTTGTTAACATGTCAGATATGCGTTTCAATTGACTCGCTTTCGTTGGTGTAGTTATATATTGGTGTTTTTCCAGAGGGGACGATTCCCTTTTTAAATAAAGATTCTTTATGTGGGCTTCGCATTCCTGACTGCTGATGCCGCGGTCCTGGGACATTGATTCAGCGTTGTTTAATGTATTAATTATACCCCAAAAGTCCCTCGTATTTCGCTTTTTGCTGGCTAGTAACAATTTTACCCACGTCGCTTCCATGTAATTTTCCTGGGCTTTCCACACCTTTTTACGATAGTTTCTTCTCATACTCCCAACAAGAAGGTAGTAAGTTTTGAGGCCCTGGTTGTTATTCCTTACCACCTTCCGTTGCTCCCGGATGATTTTCCTTTTTTCTAGTATTAATTCGGTAGTAAACCAGGGTTCCTTCCGGACTTTTAGGCCATGGTGCGGAGCAGGGGGTGCTGAATGTTTGAGAGACACAGACACTAGCAATTTTTTCCAAATCAAAACATGGTCATCGTTTTGCACGTGTTCATCTTTTGAGAAAAAGTGTCTAGCTGTTTCAAAGATGGCTTTCGTTCCACTCCCTCTCCATCGCAATCTTCGTAGGTTGTACTTCTCTGGCTGGTGAGGGAGAGCAGTAAGCTGTGCCAGCTCAGACACACCTATATTAATCCGTAGAATTTGTGGAAAATGGTCATTTTCGATTCATCTTGCTATCTCGTAGCCCTCCACTGAATCTAGCAGGGTGTTACTAATTAATGTGAAGTCGATGGTTGATGATACGTTGCCACTCGTATACGTTGGAACGGTTGATGATGTGCCTGTCCTTGTGGGTTTTAATATCGTTAATCCAAGCGTTGTAAATTTTCTTGAGGTAAATGATCTATTCGCTACCCGGGTCTTTGGCCTTGGGTTGTGGGAGCATGATTCGCTCGTCAAGTTGAAGTTAAAGTCGCCTGACAGTATCAACATACTTTGAGAATTTGATTTCTGAAGCGGTTCTATAAGGTTAATAAGAGTGGTCATTTTCCCTTTTTGTTTTGCACGGTCAGGGTGTATATAGACGTTGATTATTAACAGTTGGTGCTGAGGATTTGCAGTGATCTTTGTTACTTGGACCCAGCTTAGTCCCACGTCCTGGTTTTCCAATTCCCAATTATATTTCTGAGAGACATATGTCGAAAGCCCTCCGCAGGGGTGCCCAAAGGTCGACGTTCTCTCGGCTAGTTTGTGGTGTTCTGTGAAGTTGGGGATGGAAGCTTGTACCAGGTTCCATGTCTCTTGTAACAAAAGAATATCATTTTTTTGAAAGAACTGTTGTGTCTCATGGTCCTGTTCCATACTACTAAATCCGTGGATGTTCCAACTGCAAATGTTTATTATAACCGGTTTAAAGCTATCAGTGGTTACATCTTTAAACCGTATGCGTGAAGTTGGTCGCTTGTTTGTTTTAGGAATTCTTTTGGTTAAGGGTAAGCGCAATCCATGACCAGTCCTGACTAGGCGGCCCTCCTATGCGGGGTTGTGGGAAGAGCGTTTTTGTTTTTCCGGCCTCGTTAATTGATGTGGCCGATAAGGCACCTTGGAGGCACGAAAAATGCTTTCAACTGGGTTGGTCCTCCCTACTTGTATTCAGTGTGCGTTTTGAGAGCGGAGAAGGATATCTCGGCCGCATATGTTGCGTGAGGGTAATTCCCCAGTGTTCAAATGGACCTCTATTTGCAAAGATTTTAGCTCCTATCTCCTTGGAGGCCCAGGTGGTAACTGAGATTTCAGCGTCTGTTGAGTCCTTATTTGGGCAAAACTCAACTGAAACTAGGTCCTGGGTGGATATACACGTTAGCTCTGGAATAAGCCCAGTTAGTTTTAATAAGTTTCCTCTGTTAAGGAAGTCATGCATGCCCTTTGTCTTGTATTCGGGAGTAAATGTCAAAATTGGCTCTAGTTCGGCTGGTGAAACTGTTAACTGTTCTCCAAGGCCAGGAGCGGTGAGGTTGCTTTTGCTAGCAGAACTATGTTTTCTTTTTGGAATCACCGTTCTTGTGTTGCCCTTTCCCCTAGAACCCATTGCGGGCGAATGAGTGGTGCATATCATCTGAGTTTTTTTCGATTGAAGAGGGGAGTTGGTCAGGGCGGTGCAATTACGGTTTTGCCCAGTTTTTGTAATTTTAATCGGAGTGGTGTCCCTTATTGAATCATAGCTTCCTTTTTTGTGATGGATTATACTCGTCGGGACCATTGGTTTTTGTTTAAGGCACTGCCTGTCGTTCCCTGTTTTGATCATCTTTATGGGGGTCAGGTCATATCCTTGCTGGTCATTGGTAAGATCGCAATTTCGTTGTATCCTATTCGTGGTTGGGGTTCCATAAGAGCTTGTTCGTTGTAGCTCTGATGTGCAGCTCTTCTTGGGTGGGCTACTCTCAACTGTAATTGTATCTCCTAATGAGGGGGGTTGCTTGCCTCTGGTGTTAGTACGGGGGAATTTCTCCCTTGAAGTAGTTACTGATATGTGCGTAAGAGACACATTTGGGATTGTGCAAGCAGTCAGTGCATGTTGGCACTCTGTCGAACGTACAGGTAAGGCACGAACTGAGTCGCAGTGCTTTTTTCACTTATTAAAGTTTTCGGACGAGGCGCTTTCCAGAAAATTATCTTGCTCTTCCGACTTTTTATTGACGGATTTTGACGTGTTGTTTAATGATCCTTTATCTTTACACGAGTCGTTCGTAGGTTTTGCAAAGAAATTATCAATTGTGATTGGTTGGTTACTTTTTGGTTTGATCCTAGCTTTTCTTGCTCGTTTCCTTTGCTTTTTCGTGAGTTTATTTCGAAGCTGCGGACCGAGATTTTCCATTTCCCTTGAGGATTGAACATTCATATTTGCGTATGTTTTTTGCGAAACCTTTGGTTTGTGTAGCAGGGCTAAAACCCCGTCGCCAACTATACTATTTGATAATGAAGAGTGAGTGGTTTGGACATTTGGGTTGCCCTTGTTATAGTTGTTGCCTGGTAGAGCTTGGTTTATCTTCAGCTTGTTTCCTATTTTGACGGCTCCAAGTATGTCTTTTAAAATTTCGGGGAGCGATGCTAATTTCTTGATGATGCTCCCACAACTGCAACTTGGGGGTTGGGTAATTGTACCTTTGTCAATTGGGACTTGATTTGCAAGTGGAGTATCCAAAATTACTTTATTTGTCAGAAGGGTGATGATAGTGTCTGATTTAGAGCTGATTTGAGCAATGTGCTCGGCGATGACATTTATTAAGTCAATTTGAACCTCCATTTTATCTGATTGGAAATTGAGAGCCTTTATGGCCTGGTCCAAGGTGCCAATCAAAGCGTTCCCCCAGGGTTCAAGGGGTGGTTGGCTGCTACGCCTCCCTTTTGGGTCGTCCCGTTGTGTGGTCATACTTGTTGAGGAGATTGATATGGGGGACTGCATGGGGCTTTTTGGTTGAATACCATTACAAGAGGAGCTGTCATCAATTATAATTCTATGATTGGCGCTTAGATTGTTTATGTTGTGGGACCGACGCGCATCCCATTCCCCGCGCAGATGAACTGATCGATCGCCTGGGAGCCGCCAGGTACCTCAGCACCTTCGACCTCACGGCCGGATACTGGCAAATCGGCCTCACGCCAGGGGCACAAAAACGATCCGCTTTCTCGACCCCCGATGGCCACTACCATTTCAAAGTGATGCCCTTCGGCATGAAAAACGCCCCGGCCACCTTTCAGAGACTTGTGAATAGGGTGCTGGCGGGACTGGAAGAGTTCAGTGCCGCCTACCTGGACGACATTGCAGTGTACAGCCTTCAGTGGGATGAGCACCTGTCCCACCTCTGGAAGGTCCTGACGGCCCTCCAACGGGCCGGACTATCAATAAAAGCCAGCAAGTGCCAGATCGGTCAAGGGTCCGTGACCTATCTGGGACACCAAGTGGGGAGCGGCCAAGTGGCTCTCCTATAACCCAAGATCGACGCCATCCAGGCCTGGGAGCCCCCCGTCACCCAGACCGCCGTCCGAGCCTTCCTGGGGCTCACTGGACACTATCGGCGGTTCATAAAGGGCTATGGGAGCATTGTGGGGCCCTCACAGAACTAACCTCCAAGAGACTACCCCCGAAGGTACACTGGACCCCCGAGTGCCAAGTAGCCTTTGAGACACTAAAGACTGCCATGTGCACCGACCCGGTGCTCCAGGCCCCCGACTACAGCCGAGAGTTCATCGTCCAAACTGACGCCTCGGAACACGGCATTGGGGCGGTCCTCTCCCAAGCGAACTCGGAGGGAATCGACCTTCCCGTTGCCTTCATCAGCCGGCGGCTGCTGGCCAGAGAACAACGATGGAGCACCATCGAGAGGGAAGTCTTCGCCGTCGTGTGGGCCCTCAAGAAACTCCGGCCCTACCTCTTTGGCACCCACTTCCGGGTACAGACCGACCATCGGCCCCTGCGGTGGTTGATGCAGATGCGGGGCGAGAACCCGAAATTGCTACGTTGGTCCATCTCTCTCCAGGGGATGAACTTCACCGTGGAGCATCGCCCTGGCAACGACCACGCCAACGCTGACGGCCTCTCCAGATTCTTCCGCCTCGGCGAGGAGAATCCCCAAGAAGATGGGTGACTCTCCACTGCCTTCAGCTGGAGGGGACGTGTGTTGGACCCGGCCTCGTGGCGTGGTCCTACCCCTCCCGCCTGGCGGGCCCCGGGCGACATCGGCCCTCCATCCAGCCCGGGTCGACCCTGGGCACCCCTCTGCATGACCTACAAACCACCAGATCCGCCACCCGGCGGCCCCCAACCCCTGACACGGCACCCTCGGGCCGCCCCAGTATTACCGGTCCGGTGCCCACCACGGACCCACATTCCAGGCCCAACGCCATCTTGGGCCATCACGTCACAGACACGTGGTCCCGGCCCAGCCGCGGCCACAGCCCCCGCGAGCCCGCCATAGAGGCACCAAGAACCTCCGGGTGGTAGAGTGGCCACTCCACCAGAGACAAGAGGAGAGGAGTTTCGATGGCTCCCCAACCGTCCCCGGACGCTTGGTATCGATCGCCCCCCAGCCTCCCTGGGCGCTGGCTCCACCCCCCTGCTGGGTGTCTGGACACCATCATCCCGGCCCCTCCGACCTCCAGGAGAGAGGGCCGGACATCAAAGGACTCCAGACCTATATCTGGGCCAGCCCCGGAGGAGGACGGCAGTTGTATACTGGACTGGAAGCCCTGCTGACGCTGTCACGGCCGACACCAGACGAACTCATCTCCGGTAACCTGAACCCTCTGAGAGCCTGCTGGCGCTGCCGCGGCCTACCTTGCTGAACCATCTGAGAGCCTGCTGGCGCTGCCGCGGCCTACCTTGCTGAACCATCTGAGAGCCTGCTGGCGCTGCCGCGGCCTACCTTGCTGAACCATCTGAGAGCCTGCTGGCGCTGCCGCGGCCTACCTTGCTGAACCATCGGAGAGCCTGCTGGCGCTGCCGCGGCCAACCTTCCTGAACCATCTGAGAGCCTGCTGGCGCTGCCGCGGCTCGAACCCCTCGGAACCCCCCAGCTCAAGGATTGAGAGCTGTGCGTAGGGTATCCCTTCCTCCGCCTAGAGCTAGACTGTCCCGCTACCTACCCCCCTTTTCCGAGACTTTACGGATCCTTCGATCCCTCTGTAAATACTGCCAAGAACCAGCAACCTTTACTACCTATAAAAGCTTAAGAACCTGATCTCTTGCGTGGTGTCCGTTTGTAGTGTTGTGATTACTCGGCTGTACGATCCTCGGAGAGGGCCCTCATTCAGGAGGCCCCTCCGTAACGCTCGGCTACTTCTCAAAGGAGAGGTGGACCTAGGGGTGGTCAGTCAGACCTCTTCTGCCTCCCCCGGGGTCGCCTTTCTAACAGGGGGTATTTTTAACAATCCTACATCTGTATCCCCTCTAGCCCACAGGGTCTGGGGAATTTCAGAAAACTCAGGAGGGAGAGGTTTATTTTTGCCAAACATTGAGATGTACGTTCAGCAGGAGGCTGCATGGTTAAATAAACACCGTCAGGAGAACAATAAATATGAGCATGCAATTTCTTCAATATATCCAATCCTAACAAATTCTCGCCACAACTGGAAGAAATAAATTCTTCCCCGCCACCTTGGAATATAGTGCCCTATTGTAGTCCCCGCCTGGTAGCAGATATTTATCCATCTCAAAAGCCGGGTTAGAAACTGGAGCATACGTTGCATGACTGATTGCACTCAGCTGAGAAGCCCAATAATAACGCCTGATATCCAGAAGTGCTATACCTCCATCGTACCAGGGGAGTGTGAGTTTAGCAAGGGCGATACGCGAACGACCATCCCAGATTAATCGTCTCTGCAGGCTCTCCACCTCACGAAAATAGCGCGCCGGAATAGTATCAAACGTATTCTGGAGCGCGTATAAAAACCGCGGCAAGGACATCATTTTGAAAAGAGCTGCGCGCCAGAGTGGAGATAGTTGCAACCTGCGCCAGCGCACGACATCTAGCTTTAACCTCTGAAGAGGAAGGAGCAGATTACACTCATAGTGAGCCGCGGGATCTAGAGATATAAAAATCCCCAAATACTTGAATCCCGTCGGAGAGACCTGAATAGGGCACCTGCGAGGCAAAGGAGGGAGACCACCCGAAAGCACATACACACAGGATTTAGTCCAATTGATCACAAGGCCCGAGTTCTTTCCAAACGAAGTAAGTACGTCAAACAAAACATTCAGTGGTTTTCGAGGGGACGTGAGATACAACAAGATATCATCTGCGTAAAGCGATACGCGATCCTCGAAATCTGGGGACCATTGGATACCCTTAATCGAGGGCTCCTACCGCAACCAGGCCGCCAGCGGCTCCAGGGCGAGGGTGAAAAGTAGTGGTGACAACGGACTGCCCTGCCGCGTGCCCCTCCCAAGGACAAAAGACTCACATACTCGGCCATTCACGACCACCTGCGCCAGTGGCTCCTCATACAAAAGTTTCACCTAGCCGATGAACCCAGGACCAAAACCAAATTTCGCAAGAGCGGCCCAGAGATAAGGCCACTCTTGTGTATCGAAGGCCATCGTGGCATCTAAGGAAGCAAAAATGGCCGGCTCACGAAGAGACGCCGCCCTCGCGAGAACACCATGCAAGTGCCGCAGGTTGAGTGCCGTATTACGGTGTGGGATAAAACCGGACTGATCCGGGTGGATCAAGTCACTAATCACCTTTGTCAGACAGTTGGCTAATAATTTGGCAAGAATTTTCGGTTCGGCATTTACAAGCGAGATGGGCCTATAAGAAGCACAGCGATCCCGCGGCTTCCCCTCCTTATGAATCACCACGATGGTGGCAAGACGCTGGTCACGAGGAAGGGAGCCGATGTCTCGTGACTCTAAAAACATATCACGAAGGTATGGAGCCATTTTGTCAGGACGTAATTTGTATAATTCAATGGGCAGACCATTGGGACCCATGGCCTTGCCAGAACGCATGGAACGAATAGCGGTAGCCACCTCATCCGCGGAAAGTGCCGCGTCCATTAGGTCTCTGTCAACCTCAGACAGGCAGGGCAACGCAATGTCGCGGAGCAACAGATGAGAGTCTTCCTCCGGCCTATCAGAGACCGGAGAATACACAGTTCGGAAATGTTCCACGAAACACTCAACAATGTCAGCCGGATCCGTCACACACACTCCATCAAGTTTCCCAATCACTGGAACCACACGACTCGCCCTCTCTTTCTTGTCCAGCCCGCGATCAATTTACCTGCCTTATCTCCAACATCATACAGTCTGCCCTGTTGCTCTCTATTCATGACTTTCGAGGCATCAGTCACCAGGGCTCTGTAATCTAGTTGTTTAAGGCTAAGGGAATGAAGCTTAGCACGGGTCACGCCAAGCTCCAAGTCGCTTTCCAGCTCGGCTATTTCAGTCTCCAAACGGGCCACTTCTTCATATTTACTTTTCTTGCCACCAGCGATTAGAGATAAAGCCTGCCCACTGATCACAGTCTTAAAAGCCTCCCACAATGATACAGCAGAGGACACAGACCCCACATTTTCAACGAAGTAGTGATCGAGGGACTTTATCAACTCGGCGCGGGTCTTCGGGTTGCGAAGATACCAGGGGTTTATCGGGGCGAGTGATATTACTCATAGTAGTATCCATGCTGAGCCACAGTGGGGAGTGATCGGATATGCCCCGGCCAGGTGTCTTATCTCCCTGACAGAGGAGGCTTGCGCCACTGGCATCAGAACATAGTCGAGTCTAGAGAGACTGCCATGGGCTCCAGAGTGGAAGGTGTATTGTACCTGCTCTGGATGCATCAAACTCCAACAATCCACCAGACGCAGGGTCTCCAAAAACCCACTCAAGCAGGATTGAGACTTGGTAAGATCTCTGGGGGGGTAGCGATCCACGTTACCGGAGACAACCGAGTTAAAGTCTCTGCCCATCACCAGGATACCCTCTGGGAGCCCCAGTACCACAAGCCCAAGATCCGCAAAAGCCGAGGTCTGTAGACCCGGCGGGATATATACAGTAATCAGTGAGACAGTCCTCCCCTCCCATCTGCCGGTGAGAGCAGCATAGCACCCCCTATCATCAAGAATTACATCATCTATTTCCAAGGGGAGAGAGGACCTGACGAGGATGCCCACGCCCCTAGAACCAGAAGTAAATCCAGAGTGAACAGCGAAACGATATCCTCGCCGATTCATGGCATGGCACGTGTTCCCAATCAGATGTGTTTCCTGCAATAGTGCAATATCGGGGGAGAAGCGCCGCAGTAACTGTAACACCACTCCCCATTTTATCCTATCTCCCAATCCATTGACATTCCAACACGTTAGTTTCAACCCACTACCCCCCATCCCAGAAAGAAATGCAGAATCCACCCCATAACGAACACAGTAACCAGGTCAGAAAGGAAAACAATACGTTGCCTTGAGAAAAAATAACAAACACCCAAACTCCCCCCTCCACCCCCCAACTTGAAACCGTTACGATACCCCCCACCCTGCACCCTTGCGTTAGACTCAAAAGCCACCCCAACTTGCAGTGTGCCTGTTCCCCTAACATTAGACTAGTCTACAAAAAGAACCCCTGAGGAGGAAAGAGTCCCACTCCCCCCGCCACCCTCGGGTATACATCAATAAGACACAGTGGTATAGGAAGCATCAAACCCAGCTGTATGATATGTCAATCGTTCGGAAGTCGGGAATCATAATGTCACTCTTGTTCCGACACGCCACCCTCGGCTCCACCCGGATACCCAGTTCGGTCATTCTGCCTGGGTAGAGTATCCAGCCAGTCACTAACTCTCTCGGGACAATCAAAGAAGAATGTCTGGTCCTCGTATTCAACACAAAGCCTAGTTGGAAATAGCATCGCATATTTCAGGCCCATGTCTCTCAGCCTTCGCTTCACCCCCTGAAACCCCATCCTTTGCCTCTGAACGAGCTGGGTGAAGTCCGGGTAGAAACTCACCGTCGTGTTCTCGAACTTTACGGGGCCACCCACTCTCGAAGCCTGCAGGATAATGTCTCTGTCCCTAAAATTTTAAATTCTGGTGATGATAGGCCTCGGAGGGGCACCCGGATTCGGTTTCCCGCCCGGCACTCGATGGGAACGCTCCACAGCGAAAAATTTACTCAGTCCTGTAGGGGCGAGGTGATTTAAGACGAGGTCTTCCACAAGGAGATCCGTTGCCAGATTGTCGGAAGTTTCAGGGACACCAATGATACGTATGTTGTTGAGTCGGGCCCTGTTTTTCAAAATCCTCCAGTCGATGGGCCATGAGGTCATTAGAGGATCGCAGATTTCCGATTTCCGTCTGCAGGTCGGACACATCGGTCGTGAGGCTAGAGGTCTTCAGATCCAGTGACTTGACCCTTTCATTGGTCTTCGACAAGTCAGCTCTAATCAAAGTAACATCAACGGCTACAGTGTCAATTTTGAGAGCGAGAGCCTCATATTGCTGGCCAATGGAAGCCTTCATATTGGCAATGGCGCCCATGACATCCTGCAGAGTAAATTCGGTCGAACCGGCCGGGTCGTCCTTGGGATCGTCCAGAGTCCGACTGGTGCCACCGGGGGACCCCTTGGAATGGGTATAGCGATCCATGACGTTAGTTTGGATCGGTCCCCCCCGTAGAGGCGTTTTGGTTTCCCGCTTCTCGTTGTCAGCCCTGGCTGCCATTTTGAAAAGTGTGCCCCGAAGGGGCCCGTGAGACCTGGTGAAAATGGCCGCTCACAACCAAATCACCGAAGACCACAAAAGTGGGTTCCAGAGGCACACGCAGCAGCGTAGCCCAACACCCAAGCACCCACGACCGCTGGCACACAAGGGATAGGCAGCGTTAGGCTAGACCTCGGGGGGACCAAAGCAATCCTGCGATCTGATAAGGCCAAAGACCCAAGAACGAAACCGAAAGTCAGCTCAGGGCAGCAGGGGTAGCCCCTCAGGCTGTTGTTGTTCAACTACTCCCTGGCGTCCTGGTGTGCCAAGCCCCCGGTGTCACCGTGGGGCGGGCCTCAGAAGCTCATTTCGACGAGGCGGCGGTTCCCGAAGTCCAAATTAAATTTTAAAAACAGTGAAGGTGTCAGCTGAGGTTCATCTCCAAGAACCCGTCGTCAAAATCAGGATATCTTTCAGGATATGTGCGGAGGGCGGCGAGGGTCTCGGGAGCCCTGTGCTCACGCGGCCATCTCGGATGCGCGCGAAGCTCCTCAGTAGATGCCCTTTTGAATCAGACTAAGACACAACACTTAACTAGTGCTTGCCTGACAGGATATGAATTGACACTGTTAGCACCTAATATTACCTTGAAGAGGTGCGCGACACTGAACCCAGCCACTTTGTTGCCATATCCTGAAACTCAGTCTCAGTCATAGGAGCTTCACGATTGTATATTCCTTACTGAGGAACAGATTGAGGGTCGCGTTGATCTGCAAGATACGCCCGTTTCAGATGTAGATGGGGAACTGTGGGTTGATGGGTCCTGTTTTAAATTACCAGATGGCACGACTTCAGTTGCATGTGCAGTTACGACACTTGAGACAGTAGTGGAAACAGCTCGCAGACCACAAGTCGGCTCAAGCAGCTTAACTAATAGCTTCGACACGAGCGTGTGAACTTTGCACTGACTTGTGTGTAAACATCTACACGGATAGCCGCTATGCTTTTGGAGTGGTTCATGATTTTGGCCTACACTGGAAGGAAAGAGGTTTTCTTACATCCCACGGGATGCAGATAATGCACGGAGAATTAGTGCATAATCTCTTGACTGCACTTACTTTCCCTAAGAGAGTTGCTATTATGAAGTGTAGCGCGCACAAGAAAATCATTGACAAAATAGGACCAACTGTTGGGTGTGTGGTATGATACCTGCACACCAAAAGAAAGGAGGAACACCTTTTATTCCTCTACCGTTTTCCCATATTGGTTCATTTCAATCAATCAATCAAGCAATCAATCAGTCATTTGTTAAGCGCACTACATACCCGTGAGGGCCTCAAGGCGCGAGGGGGGAGGTGGGACCACTACTGATCAAACAGCCATGTCTTTAGTATCCTCCTGAAGGACAGCAGGTCTTGGGTCTGTCGTAGGCTCAGTCGGAGGCTGTTCCATGTCTTGGCGGCGAGGTGGTAGAAGGTTCTCCTGCCGGTAGTTGTTCTTCGGATGCGTGGGACAGTGGCGAGTGAGAGGTCCGCGGAGCGTAGCTGACGGTTTGGAGTGTAGAAGGAGAGCCGTCTTTTGAGGTAGACTGGGCCGGTCTTGTGGAGTGCCTTATGTGCGTGGATGAGGAGCTTGAAGGATATCCTCTTGTTGACGGGGAGCCAGTGTAGGTTTCTCAGGTGGGGGCTGATGTGGCCGTGTCATGGTACATCGAGGATCAGTCGCGCCTAGGTGTTTAGGATGTGTTGTAGTCGATTGATGAGCTTGGTTGGGGCTCCCGCATAGAGGTCGTTTCCGTAGTCGAGTCTGCTGCTGACGAGGGCCTGGGTCACTGTCTTTCTTGTATCTGTTGGGATCCATCTGTAGATCTTGCAGAGCATGCAGAGGGTGTTGAAGCAGGAGGAGGAGACGGCATTGACTTGCTTGGTCATTGAGAGCATTGAGTCGAGGATGATTACCAGGTTGCGTGCGTGGTCGGTGGTGGTCGGGGCTGCCCCCAGTGTCGTTGGCCACCAGGAGTCGTCGCAGGCAGACGAGTTGGAGCGTAGGATGAGGACCTCCGTCTTGTCTGAGTTCAGCTTCAGACGGCTGATCTTCATTCAGTCGGCAATGGCCTTCATTCCTTCATGGAGGTTGGCTTTGGCGGTGATGGGGTCCTTGGTGAGGGGAAGGGTCAGTTGAGTGTCATCGGCGTAGGAGATTATGTTAAGGTTGTGCTGTCGGGCGACGTGCGTGAGCGGGGCCAAGTAAATGTTGAACAGTGTCGGGCTGAGGGAGGATCCTTGAGGTACACCACAGAGGATCTCGGAGGCTTCGGAATGGTACGGGGGAGGCAGACGCTCTGGGTTCTGCCGGAGAGGAAGGAGGTGGTCCATTCCATAGCCTTGTCTCGGATCCCTGCGGCATGGAGGCGTGCATGTAGTGTGTGGTCGCAGACGGTGTTGAAGGCGGCAGAGAGGTCTAGGAGGATGAGTGCTGCAGTCTCCCCGTTGTCTAGCAGGGTCCTGAGAGCATTGAGTCGAGGATGATTCCCAGGTTGCATGCGTGGTCGGTGGGGGTCGGGGCTGCCCCCAGTGTCGTTGGCCACCAGGAGTCATCCCAGGCTGACAGGTTGGAGCCGAGGATGAAGACCTCTGTCTTGTCTAAGTTCAGCTTCAGACAGCTGATCTTCATCCAGTCGGCAACTGCCTTCAATCCTTCATGGAGGTTGGCTTTGGCGGTGATGGGGTCCTTGGTGAGGGAGAGGATCAGTTGAGTGTCGTCGGAGATTATGTTGAGGTTGTGCTGTCGGGCAATGTGTGTGAGCGGGGCCATGTAAATGTTGAACAGTGTCGGGCTGAGGGAGGATCCTTGAGGTACGCCGCAGATGATCTCGGAGGCTTCGGAATGGAACGGGGGGAGGCGGACGTTCTGGGTTCTGCCGGTTAGGAAGAAGGGGGTCCATTCCAGAGCCTTGTCTCAGATCCCTGTGGCATGGAGGCATGCCTGTAGTGTACGGTGGCAGACAGTGTCGAAGGCGGTAGAGACGTCTAGGAGGATGAGTGCTGCAGTCTCCCCGTTGTCTAGCAGGGTCCTGATGTCGTGGGTGGCGGCGATGAGGGCGGTCTCGGTGCTGTGGTTGCTGTGGAACCCTGACTGGGAAGGGTCCAGGATTCTGTTCTCTTCGAGCTATCGGGTTAGCTGTCTGTTAACTATTTTCATCGATGACCTTGGCCGGAAAGGGGAGCAGAGATATGAGTCGGAAGTTCTTGAGGTCTCTTAGGTCTGCCTTGGGTTTTTTGAGTAGGGTCTTGATCTCGGCGTGTTTCCAGCTCTCTAGGAAGGTCACGGTCTCAAGGGAGAGATTGATGACGTTTTGTAGGTGGGGTGCGATGGAGCTGCTTGCTTTGTTGAAGACGTGGTGCAGGAATGGGTCTGACGGAGAGCCGGAGTGGGTTGTGCTCATGGTCTTGATGGAGTCATCGACGCTCACGTGGGTCCAGGCTAGCAAGGGGATGTGGTCGATTGTGTGTGGAGGGTCTGTTGTGTTGCTGTCTGTTGGGGCTGATTGGGTGTTGAAGCTGTCGTGGATGTCTGCTATCTTGCTGTGGAAGAAGGTGGCGAGGGAGTCGCACAGGGCTTGCGGTGGCAGGATGTCGTTAGTGTTGGAGCTGGGGTTCGAGAGTTCCTTCACGATGTTGAAGAGCTCCTTGCTGTTGTGTGCGTTGTTGTCAAGGCGGTCTTTGAAGGAGGTCTTCTTGGCAGCCCTGATGAGGTGGTGGTGGTTGCAGACAACGTCCTTGTGTGCTGCATGGCTGTCCGGAGTTTGTTCACATTGCCATTTCTTCTCTAGTTTCCGGCAAGCTTGCTTGGAATCCAGGGGCCCGATTCACAGAACTAACTTAGGACAAAATCCTAAACTTACTACTTTTGGTATTCACAGAAGTTAGGATTTTGTCTTAAGTTTGTCTTAAAACAGACTTAAGACAGACTTAAGTTAGGATTTTGTCTTAAGTCTGTCTTAAGTCCGTCTTAAGACATACTTAAGACAAAATCGTAACTTCTGTGAATACCAAAAGTAGTAAGTTTAGGATTTTGTCTTAAGTTAGTTCTGTGGATCGGGCCCCCGGAGTTCTGGGGTGAACCAGCTGGCCCTCTTGCTGGTGTCTCTGTGGGGGGGGTTTCTTCAGTGGGGCGAGGGTGTTGGCATAGTCCTCGATCCAGTGTCTGAGGTTGTGGACAGCAACGTCGGTGTTGGAGGGTTCGGTGGGTGGGCTGAGAGCAAGGTCTGCATGTAGTTGGTATTCGGTGATTTTGCTCCAGCAGCGGAGGGATCTGTTGGGTACAGTGGTGTGTGGCGGGTTTCTGGAAGGTGAAGTGGATGCAGCGGTGGTCGGTCCAGAGGAGTTCGGTGGTGTGGCTGACGGAGACGTGCGGGCTTGAGGAGAAGACAGGGTCGAGCGTGTGGCCGGCGGAGTGGGTGGGCGTTGTGATGAGTTGTCTCAGTCCAAGGTTGGCGAGGTTATCGATCAGGGTTGTGGAGTTGTTGTTGTTGTTGTTCTCAAGGTAAAGGTTCAGGGCTCTGAGGAGGATGTAGTCGGTGGAGGTCAGGGGGTGCGTGCTGATGAAGTCGGCGATGGAGTCGCTGAACTGGGGGTGGGATCCGGAGGGTCGGTAGACGAGGGTGCCTCTGAGGGGGGAGTTGAGGTCTGTGTGGATCTGGAAATGCATGTGTTCGGGTATGCTGAGTGCGTCGTCGGTGCTAGTCGAGACGCTGATGCTGTTCTTGTAGACAATTGCGATTCCTCCGCCGACTCCGTTGGTGCTGTCTCTGCGGGTAATCTTGTAGCCGTCTGGGATGGCTATGGTGATGTCAGGTGCGGAGGAGTTGTTCAACCAGGTCTCTGTCAGGAAGGCGACGTCTGGGGAGGTTGTATTGAGCAGGTCCCAGAGCTCAACGGCGTGTTTGCGTGAGGAGCGGGTGTTCACTTCAGTAGTATGCATCAGAGGTGGTTGAGGTCTTTCTTGGCGGGTGGTTTGTCGGCTCTGTGGCTGGTGTAGCTGCAGTTCCGGCAGGTGAAGGGACCGTGTGTGCGTATCGGGGCGGCCTTGAAGCAGTTGTGGGTCCATCCGGGGTTGAGAGCGTACAGAGTGCTGGCGTTGTAGTGGTGGCGGGTGGGGGGGCCAGGGGTTCTGGCACTGGGTGCGGTCTTGGTGCGGGTGGGCGCAGACAGGCTTGCCGTGCGCCAGCGGCGCGACCACGCAGCGTCCAGAATGAGTGGGGAGGTGGGAGTGAGGAGCAGCTGGGAGGCGGGGGCAGCGAATGGGCAGTCAGGGGGGCTGAGCCGCAGGGGATGCAGTTGCCGGGGCAGTGAGGGGCGACGAAGGAAACAGAAGGCAAAAGGGCACAACAATTGAGGGGGAAATGAGTGGCACAGAGGGCAAAAAAGTCACAAAAAGGGCAAAAAGGTCACAGAATACAGGGGGAAACGAGTGGCACAGAAGGCAAAAAGGTCACAGGAAGGACAAAAAGGTCACAGAAAATGGGGGAAACGAGTGGCACAGAGGGGTAAAGATCACAAGAAAGGGCAGAAATGTTACAAAAAATGGTGGGAAACGAGTGGCCTAGAAGGCAGAAAGGTCACAGAAATGCAGGGGCAGCTAAGCAACAGAAGGCAAAAACGGGAAGAGAGACACAGGGGCAGTGAGGGGAGCAGAAGGGAAACCGGGCAGAGAGACACGGGGAAGCGAGGGAGAGAACGGGCACAGGCGGTGCTGTGCGTAGGGGGAGCGACATACCTGGAAGGGTCAAGGGTCGCTCTCTTCACCGTGCAGCGGCCGGCCTATATGGGGAGGTGGGAGGGAGGAGCAGCTGGGAGGCGGGAGATGAGGGAAGCGAATGGGCAGTCAGGGGGACGGGGATGCAGCGGCGAGTGGTGACAAAGAAAACAAAAGGCAAAAGGGCACAACAGGCACACTCGGGTCAAGCTTAGTATGCACTTGTGTTTGCTTCCGGAAAGCCTTCAGTAGGTGGAATTAACTTTCGTCTGAATAAAGTATGCTATCAAGATAAAGATGGTTATCCTCAAGCTAAAGGGACTAAATGGGAATGGGAAGAGTACCAACCTGATAACATTTCAACACCATATGTCTTCACGAATATGAGAAACATTAAAAACACTGGACCTTTTGTAATTTCAGGGACAAGAGCTAAAGCAGATTTATGTATTAGTAGTGCTGGAAGAATTCCAGTAGGACGGAGTGAATGTATTTTGACATTGACTATTGAAGGTGCTAATAACAGCAGTTTTACGTCTTCACATAATACAAATTTTGTGTGCGGTAATAAAGGATACTATCAATTACCTGTTGGGTGGTCTGGGGTATGTTACGTATCATTTTTGTTACCACCTGTGTTCTTGGCCCCTCCATCATATCACCAGGATTTAAAGTTGTATAACGACATTTCCAAGAACAGATACAAACGAACAATAAGTACAGATGAGGTTGAGCAGACTGATACCACTTTGCAACAATATGTCGATTTCAATTTGGGTTTGTTCTTCTTTGTGGGTTCTGCATTGAATAGCAGAAAGATCAGGCGATTGACTCGTGTTGTGGAAGCTGTCACCAATCAAACAGCTATGGCACTTGGGAACATTACAGAGGAGCTGCAAGTTGCGAGGATTGTAGCACTCCAGAATCGCATGGTATTAGATGTGATTCTGGCTGATCGAGGTGGTGCATGCCGCATCATTGGCAGCAGCTGTTGTGTCTTTATTCCGGATCACTCGCCTTCAGTATATGATGCAATGTCTAAACTGCATAATATTGCTGCAGAAATTCACCCAGAGACTGGTACTCCTCTCTCTGCGGTGCTGGGGTCTCTGGTGGGACAATGACTTCTCTGAGGCCACACAGTGTGTCATTAACTCTCTCTCCTCTCTCTGCAGCGCTGGGGTCTCTGGTGGGACAGTGACTTGTCTGAGGTCACACAGTGTGCCATTAACTCTCTCTCCACTCTCTTCAGTGCTGGGGTCCCGGGGTGGGACAGTGACTTGTCTGAGGTCACACAGTGTGTCATTAACTCTCTCTTCTCTCTCTGCAGTGCTGGGGTCTCTGGGTGGGACAGTGACTTGTCTGAGGTCACACAGTGTGTCATTAACTCTCTCCTCTCTGCATAGCTGTGATCTCTGGGTAGGACGGTGACTTGTCTGAGGTCACACAGTGTGTCATTAACTCTCTCCTCTTTCTGCAACACTGGGGTCTCTGGGTGGGACAGTGATTTGTCTGAGGTCACACAGTGTGTCATTAACTCTCTCTCCTCTCTCTGCAGTGCTGGGGTCTCTGGTGGGACAGGGACTTGTCTGAGGTCACACAGTGTGTCATTAACGCTCTCTCCTCTCTCTGCAGCGCTGGGGTCTCTGGGTGGGACAGTGACTTGTCTGAGGTCACACAGTGTGTCATTAACCCTCTCTCCTCTCTCTGTAGTGCTGGGGTCTCTTGTGGGACAGTGACTTGTCTGAGGTCACACAGTGTGTCATTAACTCTCTCTCTTCTCTCTGCAGTGTTGGTGACTCTGGATCCAGACACGGCTCATCAAGGCCTGATCCTGTCTGAGGACGGGAGACGTGTGACATGGACAGACAGACCGCAGCCCCTGCCGGATAGTCCCAAGAGAATCACTGACTGGCCCTGTGTGCTGGGGCGGGAGGGGTTCACCTCGGGGAGATATTACTGGGAGGTGCAGGATGAGGGGGGGTGGGGTTATGTGGGGGTTACAGGAGGGAGTCTGGGAAGGGAGACCATGGAGTGCCATAAGGGCGTGGCCCAGGATGTGATGCGGATACATGGTGATCAGTACTGGGCTCTCTCCTTCACTCCCCCCCTCGTGTCCCCCCGTCCGTGCCTGAGGCTGGGGCTCTACCTGGACTATGAGGGGGGGCGGCTGTCCTTCTACAACGCAGACTCCTGGGAGCACCTCTGCACCAGCAATGGCCCCTTTACCGGGGGGGTGCACCCCTTATTCTGGGTCTGGGGAGAAGCAGACCTCCGCCTGGTGTAACAGGCCCCCCCGGCCCCCACCAGGTCAATAGCAGGGCAGAGAGGGCAAGAAAAGAGCCCAACAGCCCCTTTCATACCCTGCTCTGATTTCCTGCATCTATTAACCCCATCTCCCCCAGGGGCCTCCACACCTCCTTTTATCCACTTAAAGACCTCCTTTCATCCACTGATAAACTCCACCTGGGGGGGGGAGCGAGAGATGTCATCGAGGGCGGGGGAGCGGGAGACGTCTCTGAGGGAGGGGGAGCAGGAGATGTCTCTGAGAGAACGGAAAGCGGGAGATGTCTCTGAGGGAGGGGGAGCGGGAGATGTCCCTGAGGGAGGGGGGAGCGGGAGATGTCCCTGAGGGAGGGGGAGAGGGAGATGTCTCTGAGGGAGGGGGGAGCGGGAGATGTCTCTGAGGGAAGGGAAAGCGGGAGATTTATTTTATTTTAGGTTTTTATAGAGCGCGTAGTCACCCAACGGGTATCCCAGCGCTGAACCTCGTGGTCCTGAAGGATGGAAGTGCGGGAGAGAGGGTGAATTAAGGGAAAAGGAGGGTTTTGAGAGATTTCCTGAAGCGCAGGAGGTTGGGTTCTGATCTGAGTTTCAAGGGGAGCGCGTTCCATTGTTGCGCTGGTTGGACCGAGAAGCGGCGGCCTCCTGTGCGGGCCTTTTTCACCCTGGGGACCACAATAAGGTTTTCATGGTCCGATCGAAGCGCTCTGGTAGGTTTGTAGGGTGTGATCCAGTTGCTTAGGATTGGTGGACCTACGTTGTGCAGTACTTTTTGAGCCAGGCACAGGGCCTTGAATATGACTCTTTCCCTGATCGGTAACCAGTGTAGTTTTTTCAGTGCGGGTTTGGCTGAAGTTCTGGCTGGGGTATTCGTGAGCAGCCGGGCAGCGGCATTCTGGGTTTTCTGTAGTATTTGGAGAGTGGCTTCCGGGGCTCCTAAGTAAATGGCGTTGCTGTAGTCCAGCCTGGACACAACTAGACCTTGGATCAGTAGTAGTCGGGACTGGAAAGGGAGTAGGGAAAGCACCTTTCTGCATGATCTAAGTAAGCCGTAGCAAGTGTCCGCCGTTTTCCTTGCCTGCGTTCGAAAGGTGAGATCTTTCTCTAACCATACTCCCAAACTCTTAACTTCCATCTTAGGGGCAGGGGGTTCACCCATACAGATAGGCCAGATGTTTGGTGGAAGATTCTGTGTTTTATGCCCTAGGAGGAGAATCTCCGTTTTTGACCCATTTAATTTCAGGTCGGAGTCGCTCATCCATTGATGGATATTGGAGAGGCAGTCATGGAGATTGGAAGGCTCTAGCTTGGGGTGAGATAGAGTTACCACCAGCTGAGTGTCGTCAGCATAACTGACGATGGTGACTCCAAAAGGGGAGACCACCTCCTCCAGTGGGGCCATATACAGGTTAAACAACGTGGGGCTTAATGAAGAGCCCTGTGGCACACCACACCGGAGGGGGATGGAGGATGAGCGGCTTTCACCTTCCCAGACTTGGAAAGAGCGTTGGTGAAGAAAGGACGCGAGCCATTTCAGTGCTGTGTCTTTCACTCCGATGTTTTCTAGGCGTTGAATTAGGACCTGGTGGCTGACAGTGTCGAAGGCCGCGCTCAGATGTCTCTGAGGGAGGGGGGAGCGGGAGATGTCTCTGAGGGAGGGGGGAGCGGGAGATGTCTCTGAGGGAGGGGGGAGCGGGAGATGTCTCTGAGGGAGGGAGGGAGGGAGATGAATGCAGGGGGCGGTGCAAGAGGTCACGGGGTTGAATTAATTGAGGACTGATTGGGAAAATGTTGATTCATTTTCGCAAATGAAGGGAGACACGCATACGTTAACCTGTCAACTATGACCTCTTAATGTAAATGACTACTGTTTGTTTTCTGTGATTGTTATGAATTACGGGTGGTTTGTAGGTCACTGTTTTATTTATTATGATATTGTCAGGAAGTGGGAGGTGAACGAGGGTTGCTGGGGTAGGGGGGATCACTGATAAAATGCATTTCTCATCATCACATAGTGCGTATTTTCATGTAGAAGCTGTTTAAATAGTTCTTTCTGATTTATTGCAGTACCCCTGACGAAGAATTTACTACGTTCGAAATGCATTGGGTTTTTTACTGTACTGGGTCAAAGGATAGTTGGCATCACATGTCTATGTTTAATGTAGGAATAAAGCATTCCAGTTCAACTCATCTGTCTCTGCAGTGATGTCATAAGAATGGAAAACATGGATTATTCAATACGTTAAAAAGATGGAAATACTATGGATTACTCTGGTTAAAGGTTGAAAATGGTTTAAATGTGAAGGATAGTTATCCTAATTTCAGTAGTGCAGCAGTTGGTGTCGCAACTTTCGCACCTTTTTTCCACCATCTTTCGATATGCTGTGTTGGGACGATCACAGCACTGGTATGCATGCACCTATTTGGCAGTCTAAGCAAAAACTAACAATTTAAAAGGGAATGAGTGCATCTGCCATCATAAATCTTGTTTATTTTACATCCACATTCACCTTCTGGTCGAGCTTTTCTACCAGGAAGGTTCTTGCGCCAACGTATGTTCACATCTGTTGAGGTAGGTTCCAATCTGGAAGCCCACGTTTATTCCAATGGGGTCTCAGGCAAGGTAGATAGTCTATGCCTTCTACACCTAAAGCCCTCAGGAGAGGGGCGACCTTTTACTGCAAAGCGTGTCCCTGCTCAGGAGGATGTGATGTGTTGCTGCACTTCACCTTCATAGCGCTGTGTTGCTGCGTCTCACCTTCATAGCGCTGTGTTGCTGCACCTCACCTTCATAGCGCTGTGTTGCTGTGCCTCACCTTCATAGCGCTGTGTTGCTGCACCTCACCTTCGTAGCGCTGTGTTGCTGTGCCTCACCTTCATAGCGCTGTGTTGCTGCACCTCACCTTCGTAGCGCTGTGTTGCTGCGCCTCACCTTCATAGCGCTGTGTTGCTGTGCCTCACCTTCATAGCTCTGTGTTGCTGCACCTCACCTTCATAGCGCTGTGTTGCTGTGCCTCACCTTGATAGCGCTGTGTTGCTGCACCTCACCTTCATAGCGCTGTGTTGCTGTGCCTCACCTTCATAGCACTGTGTTACAGCTACATGGGGGCTCCTGGCAAAGTTTACAATTAATGCAATTGATGCAGAACGCAGCAGATTGTCTGATCACTGGACTTTCAGGCATAACCTTGTCACCCCTTGCCTGCCTGCCTTCATTGTATTGGCTATGCTCAACACCCACTGGACAACTTACCAACACTCTCCCAAATTCAGGTGGCATAAGCCAGGACGTGATATTCATTCACCTCACGAGTGCTGCTTTGTGGGCCCCGATCTTAAACCATAACCTAAGGCGAAAGCACATGTCATAGCTGTCAAGGGATGGAGTTCCCTCCTCCAGCTCAGCAGCCCAAAACCTGTTCACCCACATTCAGACAACAGGTATAAGCAGCTGTGTGTTTATTCCCTGCATACTACCAGTTGCTGTGTTATGCACGGTGCAAATTAGCTTTTGCACATGGACTCTCAACAAATAAAAAGAGCATAACCAAAGGTGTTGACTTCACAAAGGGAAACTACTCTTTTTAAGAATGTGAACTGCTGGATGTGATCTAGGTATTTCAAAAAGGGGGGTGGTGATGGACAGAGTATCGGTCCCCGGAAGCTTGTTTCCTTTCCAGTAAAGAATTGGCTTGGTAGTTTGGTCTGCCCTGTTCCCATGATGCACTGGGCCAGGGTCAGACTAATTTGCATGTAGCCAGGTTCTAAGCTGGGATGGTGCAGTGAGCTAAAAAACGGTGATGGATCAAGCCCTGATCTTTTGACTGGGTAGGAGTGTTCTGCTTAATTCAGATACTCTGTCCATCACCACCCCCTTTATGAATCGTTTTGGCCACTACAAGTGTGAAAGGGTATACTCAGATGTGAGTCCCTTGCTCAGTGCACCATCAGGATTCAAGCAAGCCGGGCCGAAGACGGCTGTAATGCCAGAAACCGGTACCCCGAAGGCTTGTTTCCTTTCCAGTAAAGAATTGGCTTGGTAGTTTGGTCTGCCCTGTTCCCATGATGCACTGGGCCAGGGTCAGACTAATTTGCATGTAGCCAGGTTCTGAGCTGGGATGGTGCAGTGAGCTAAAAAACGGTGTTGGATCTAGCCCTGATCTCTTGACTGGGTGAGAGTATTCTGCTTAATTCAGAAACTCTGTCCATCACCACCCCTTGTTGTTAAATATTTTGTCCACCCTAAGCGTGGAAGGGTATACTCAGATGTGAGTCCCTTGCTCACTGCACCATCAGGATTCAAGCAAGCCGGGCCGACGACGGCTGAAATGCCAGAAACCGGTCCCCGGAAGCTTGTTTCCTTCCCAGTGTAAGAATTGGCTTGGTAGTTTGGTTTGCCCTGTTCCCATCATGCACTGGGACAGGAACAGACTAATTTCCATATAGCCAGGTTCTGAACTGGGATGGTGCAGTGAGCTAAAAAACGGTGTTGGATCTAGCTCTGATCTCTTGACTGGGTGAGAGTATTCTGCTTAATTTAGAAACTCTGTCCATCACCACCCCTTGTTGTTAAATATTTTGTCCACCCTAAGCGTGGAAGGGTATACTCAGATGTGAGTCCCTTGCTCACTGCACCATCAGGATTCAAGCAAGCCGGGCCGAAGACGGCTGTAATGCCAGAAACCGGTCCCCGGAAGCTTGTTTCCTTTCCAGTAAAGAATTGGCTTGGTAGTTTGGTCTGCCCTGTTCCCATGATGCACTGGGCCAGGGTCAGACTAATTTGCATGTAGCCAGGTTCTGAGCTGGGATGGTGCAGTGAGCTGAAAAACGGAGATGGATCAAGCCCTGATTTTTTGACTGGGTAGGAGTGTTCTGCTTAATTCAGATACTCTGTCCATCACCACCCCCTTTATGAATCGTTTTGGCCACTACAAGTGTGGAAAGGTATACTCAGATGTACGTCCCTTGCTCACTGCACCATCAGGATTCAAGCAAGCCGGGCCGAAGACGGCTGTAATGCCAGAAACAGGTCCCCGGAAGCTTGTTTCCTTTCCAGTAAAGAATTGGCTTGGTAGTTTGGTCTGCCCTGTTCCCATGATGCACTGGGCCAGGGTCAGACTAATTTGCATGTAGCCAGATTCTGAGCTGGGATGGTGCAGTGAGCTAAAAAACGGTGATGGATCAAGCCCTGATCTTTTGACTGGGTAGGAGTGTTCTGCTTAATTCAGATACTCTGTCCATCACCACCCCCTTTATGAATCGTTTTGGCCACTACAAGTGTGGAAGGGTATACTCAGATGTGAGTCCCTTGCTCACTGCACCATCAGGATTCAAGCAAGCCGGGCCGAAGACGGCTGTAATGCCAGAAACCGGTCCCCGGAAGCTTGTTTCCTTTCCAGTAAAGAATTGGCTTGGTACTAGTAGTTTGGTCTGCCCTGTTCCCATGATGCACTGGGCCAGGGTCAGACTAATTTGCATGTAGCCAGGTTCTGAGCTGGGATGGTGCATGAGCTAAAAAACGGTGATGGATCAAGCCCTGATCTTTTGACTGGGTAGGAGTGTTCTGCTTAATTCATATACTCTGTCCATCACCACCCCCTTTATGAATCGGTTTGGCCACTACAAGTGTGGAAGGGTATACTCAGATGTGAGTCCCTTGCTCACTGCACCATCAGGATTCAAGCAAGCCGGGCCGAAGACGGCTGTAATGCCAGAAACCGGTCCCCGGAAGCTTGTTTCCTTTCCAGTAAAGAATTGGCTTGGTAGTTTGGTCTGCCCTGTACCCATGATGCACTGGGCCAGGGTCAGACTAATTTGCATGTAGCCAGGTTCTGAGCTGGGATGGTGCAGTGAGCTAAAAAACAGTGATGGATCAAGCCCTGATCTTTTGACTGGGTAGGAGTGTTCTGCTTAATTCAGATACTCTGTCCATCAACACCCCCTTTATGAATCGGATGTTATCTAGGGGCCCGATTCACAGAACTAACTTAAGACAAAATCCTAAACTTACTACTTTTGGTATTCACAGAAGGCATTTAGTAGTAGTAAAGTTAGCATTTTTTCTTAAGTTTTAGTTAAGACAAACTTAAGACAGACTTAAGACAGACTTAAGTTAGTATTTTGTCGTAAGTTAGTTCTGTGAATCGGCCCCATTGAGGTGAAGTATTTCCGGCATCACGTGTGTGGTACAGAATTCAACATACAGACAGGTCCCAAGCTCCTGGTGAAGGCAATGGCTCTGATTACGTGATTGAGTGCAAATCTCTAGGAGTACAAGGTGTGTGGTGGATGAGCCAGCGAAGTGCAATGTTAGCGCTGATTATCGTTCACAGTAGCTATATGTCTCTTTTTTTTAATTCTGGCAGTTCTGGTAGAGTAACAGAACTCTAAATCCCATGTTTCTTAGAAGTTTCTTTTCCCTGAAACAATCGTCCCCGACAATAGATCTTTAGTGTTATTTTTAGACAGCTGGAAATACTTGGAGAGGTTCTCTGTCAGGCATCGGTCTACTACACTGTACAGTGCACAGCGTAAAGGGGCACTTAACGTTAACACAGCTGGCGCTGGTGTTCAGACCAGGGGCGGCTCTAGGCTCATGGTGGCCCTGGGCAGGGAGTTTAGGTAGGGGACCCCAGGAGGAACACAGGCACGGAGGCAAGTAAAAAGGGTGGGGTCAGGATGTTTGGAAGTGGAACAGAGCCGGAGGCCGCCAAATCCCTGCCATGGGCCGCCAATCAAATATGTATCCATCCTCAGAGGATTATTATATTAAGGTTATATATTGGCGCAGTGGCTCCGGAGGTTTAGCAGCCCTGTGCAGGTACACAGATTGCACATGCCTAAGGCCGCCCCTGCTCAGACAGTGCTGCTCTGAAGTGGTCGTAAGTGCGACTGTAGCTCAGTATCCCCCATTCTGTAAGAAGTGCAAGTGCATTCGACTCTTGATGAGGACACTGAAGGTGGCTACAAGCTTTTTTTTTTCTTAAATGGTAATAACGGTGGGGCTGAGGAAGAGGGGAGTGGGTGCTCCGGGAGTGGCCAAGCTGACCTCTCCCTTTCAATCCCTAGAGGTAAACAAGCCCTGTGTGATCGAGCGGGCTGCGGATCCAAACACGCTCTCGTCCCAATTGCAGTCATCATCATTAATCAACAAATCTGCTCCTGTCATGGACATGTTCATTTTTGGCTCCCCACTTGCTGACCAGAACATCGACCTGGAGGTCCTGTCTCGGAGAACCTCTCAAAATTCATCATCAAGTCTCCAATTAGCTCCAAGTCAGCCTCCCCTTCAACATGACTTCAACCAGCAAGAGGTTTGCCTTAGTCAATCACCACCTCTGACATGCACGGGGAGAGACCATCAAAATTTACTATCAAATCCCCAACCCGCCCCAAGGCAGCCTTCGCCCCAACCGATCCCCCTAAGCAAGTGGTTGGCCCTAGTCAACCGCCTCCCTTGACTTTAACCCTCAACCAAAGCCCCCAAGCATGGCAGCCTCAGCAATCAGTGAAATCCATAGCCCTCTTACCCCAAACTCACAGAGTGCCTAGGGAGGAGGAGTATTTGGCCCCAATTATTACTCACTTTTCAATCAGCACTTACCGCTTTAAATTATCACTCGGACAAATTGGACACTCAGGTTGACCTGCTGAATACTCTTGCGTTGTTCACAGCAGGGATCAACAACAAATTGGACAAACTAAACAATCTAATTATAGGAGCGCAATCATCTTCCAAATTAGTGCAATCGGTCTGCTGCTGCTCGCCCAATATCGACTCGCTATCCTCGCTTCCGGCCTTTTTATCTACCGTCATAAGCGAGGTCAAGCAATTGAAGGAAGGCAACCGATCTAAATGCCTTCACCAGTCAAATCAAAAGCCTTCAATTATGATCCCTGAACTATTTAACCCTCCTCATGGCTCAATGGCCGCGCTACAGCCGAGCGGGTCGGCGAAACCTTTGGTAATGGAGACTGCACATCGAGAAGTCCCTCATGGTTCCAGGGGCCCCTCCACCTCAGCAGTGCTGCCCGCGCCCTTGGCCACAAATATTGACCCAGCAAATGGGAACTCAAATTCTACCAGCACCGATAGGGCAACGGTGCCTGTCAGCCCTGTCACTGCGGCCATTCCCACTTTTGATACACTCTCTTTTCCCCCCCTTCACTTTGGCAAGAGGGAGCGCAAACGTCAGCGTAAACAGAGAAAAAAATTAAGATCAAATCCAATAATTGTTCCCCCTAAACTATTCCCGCTATTTGTAAACGCTAGCAATAAAAAAGCCCTAAGTGCCCCATAACTAACACCCAGGGCAGTAACCCCCAGTAATAGCACATTTAAGGACGAATCAAATCCGAGTGTCTGTCAACAAACTCTGGGCTGCAGACAGGTCTGTACCATTACATCTGCAGAATCAGCGGTAAATGAGTCTCAAACCTTTACTGAACCATTAAGGGTCAATCTTAGAGACCCAATTCAACCAACGACTACAACCATGATAACACAACCTCAACCCACACCCATTTCTAGTTCATCTTGGCCGGTCGATCCACCTACTGGTCCCAGTTTTGTAAAAGTATGCCATAATAACAAACCAACCCAGGCTAACCCAATCATCGGGCCTAGCTCTGTAAAAGAAATCCATAACAACAAACCAATTATGTCATCAAACACTCAAACATCGAGCAGAGACCCACTAAATCCTCTCCAGACTCGTCTGGGCCCAGACGCAGGGTGTTTAACCGAAAGAAGTCCTCACCCCAATACAAGCCCCTGCAGTAAGGGTGTTAAATGTTATATACAGGGTGCTGAAATACTCTTTGCCGGTAACTGATCTCAAGGGGTCGGCACAACACCCTTAATAGGTCAAATATAATAAAACTAGCGAATGGAATCCCTGGCTTTGAGGCCTTTACATCGGAAGACATCGAATCTATTGAATTCCTCCCACCAAGAGGCTCACAACCCTCTGAGGTAGCTCTGGTGTCACTTAAATCAGCAATCTGGGGCGAGCACTCATTGAACACAGGGCTACCTTTCGGGCATGGGGCATTAAAATCTACCCTTACTACCCCCCAGGTTATCCTTCATTGCTATTAAACCATCAGGACACCCTGAAAAAAGTCGAAATTACTGAATCAGGAGCCAAAATTAGGCCCTACTCCATTTTAAAAAACGCCCTAGATATAACTGAGGAGAACCCAATTCCCTTGAATATAAACTCTAATTTGGACAAAACGCAAGATTGGGGGTGGCTCCCCGCAGCTCTGTCTTGAAATAAAACCTGACCTGACCTCGAGAAGTCCTTCCTCTAAACTCAAATTGCAAGGCCTCGGTCCAAACGACACCTCAAGCTCTCTCATGCGTAAAGGCCCCAATCCCGGACCGAGATTCTTCATTTACATTCTGCTCATGGAACATCAGCGTTCTCCATAATAAAAACACGAATTTGGAGACACACTCCTTTATATTTGGGCACACTGCAATGAGACATGGGCCACTCAAAACACCCCAGTGACCGGCTTCATTGAATTTTGGAAACCAGCAATTAGAGACCGTCTCTACGGCCACCCTAAAGGGGGCCTGTCGATCTATGTTTCCAACAATCTAAAAGGCCCAATTGTGCCTTTTAACCTCAACGAAGACTGGCTACTGGGTGTCAAAATCAACTCGTGGAATAAACAACGTCCACTTCTGTTGCTTAACATTTACATCAACCCCAGTACCCGCACAAAAAAGATCCATCTAACTCGTCTAATGAAAATTGTGCGGGGCCTGGCTGTGGATCAACCCCACGCGGACTGCATAATCACAGGGGACTTCAATGCCAACCTCTTCCAAGGTAACACGGAAGACTGTGAAGGGCTAACCCCATTCGCATTTGCAGATGTAGAGGAACAGTCCAAACCACCAAACCAAGTCTACTGTGGTCTGGGAGAACTCTGTGTGTTGCAACTCCACAGAGCAGGATTTCTGGTAATGAATGGAAGATCCACGAATGATACAACACCAAATTGGTCCTGGACGAATGGCTGCAAGCATTCCTATTTAGACTACACCATCTGAAACTCGGCTCTGTTGAAACACCTGGGCAATTTTAGTATTCACTCGCGAACCGAAAGCGACCATCGTCCGTAACCCTTAAAATAAAGCCAGAGTTCCACAAACCCGCTCCAGAAACACTTATAGGAACGTATAGTGACAATCTGAAACACCTAAGATGGAGTGATGACATAATACCCTCTGTTACGGAGGCAAGCCTGGCTCTCATTTTAGACTGCTCCGACCCGGGATTTTCTCCAGCTGCTGCATGGTCGACGTTTTGCGCACAACTGACATCTCTTTTCCCAACCAAACAGCATTCTCAGACGGACCATGCAAGTCGCCAGCATACAATCTCACGAGAGACAAGGGCACTGAAGACATCTAGAAACAGCGCCTTGCAGTCTCTAATGAAATTTCCGGGAGATAATGAGCACCTTAAGGCGTATAAATCCGCTCAAAAATCGTTTAGGCAGGCAATACAAAAAGAAAAGAAACTCTAACAAAATGAATTCTGGTGCAAACTAATATGGGAAAGTAAAAATCGCAATGGAAGAAAGTTCTGGGCCTTATTCAATCGGCAAAAGCCCAGCAAGTCCAGCTCTGGGTCAGCTAACATTCAAGAAGCCAGTTGGGTCACTTTTCTGGTAGAGCACTTTAGGTCCCCAGAAGGAACAGCGCCTACAGATGCATGTGTTCCCAGGTTGACGCAAATAAGCCAGAGCATAAGCCGGAGTAGGTCTACTAGCCGCTCGGACCCCTGCACCGGCAATCTGCAGACTACTCAAGAAAGAGTCACTAAAGCACTGTTAAAAGCAAGATCGGACGGAGCCCCGGGTCCCAACGGCCTACCACAGAATTTGTTTAAATCAAACACAGCTCTTTGGTCGGGTCATCTAACCAACCTTTTTAACTACTCGCTCAGAACCTCAACCATACCGGATTCTTGTCGAGGGACAATAATCCACCCAATTTATAAGTCAGGTTCCCACTCGTCACCAAATAACTACAGACTAATTGCTCTCTTGGACATTGAGGCTAAGCATTATGCTGGTATTCTTCTGAACGAGCTGAGAGCATGGGTGGACGAGAACAATCTGATCCCAATTACTCAAACAGGCTTCACTGCCAAATCCGGGACTATGACCAACTTATTTACACTGGCCATAATTTGTCGACAAAGCAAAGTTTGTGCAATATCCACTGCTATTTTTTGTTGTTTTGTTGATTTTAAAGTCCCTAGGGCAGCCTTATGGGAAAAGTTAATGAAATGGGGAATCCCACGAAAACTCCTGGAGGCAATTATTCAGTTACACTCAGGTACATGGGTCCAGGTGAAGTTGGGGTCCGGCACACATCTCTCCAGGAAAATCATGACAACCAGGTGGGTCAAACAGGACTGTGTGCTGGCCCCACTTCTCTTTAATCTGTTTATAGCTGACTTAGAAGAAATCAACAGCCAACCACCAAAGATGGGTGGAGCTCCCATAAGTAACCTGCTCTATGCTGATGATTTAGGGCCAGATGTAGGTATATCTATTTTACCGACTCATAAATACCGAATTTTACCGATTCGGTATTTATGAATCGGTAAAATAGAAGCAGGGAGATGTAGGTACATCCAGATGTTTTTTTACCGAATCGGTAAAAATCGGTATTTACCGATTCGGTAAATACCGACCGGTAATGCCCATTCATTCCTATGGGCTTTGAAGCCCATAGGAATGAATGGGCATTACCGATTCGGTATTTACCGAATCGGTAAATACCGAATGTCACAAGGGTGCAGGGGGTGTCACTTTGACACCCTCTGGCACCCCCAAAAGAGGTTCAGGTGCCATATGGCAGGCAGACCTGCCCTAAGGGCAGGTCTGCCTGTCATATAGCACAGGTGTGCATGCACACATGTGCATGCACACCGGAATCGGTATTTTACCATCAATCAATCAATCAATCAAGGACATTTATAGAGCGCACTACCTACCCGGAGGGTCTCAAGGCGCTTGGGGGGGGGGGGTGCCGCTACTGCTCGAACAGCCAGGTCTTGAGCTTCTTCCTGAAGGAGAGGTGGTCTTGGGTCAGGCGCAGGTCGGTCGGGAGGGAGTTCCAGGTCTTGGCGGCCAGGTGGGAGAAGGACCTTCCTCCTGTTGTCGTTCTTCGGATGCGGGGGACGGCGGCGAGGGCGTGGCTGGCTGATCGGAGGTGGCGTTTGGGAGCGTAGAAGTTGATGCGGTTGTTGAGGTAGCTAAGGGCCTTGATCGTGTAGGGCTTTGTGTGCGTGGGTGAGGAGACGGAAGGTGATCCTTTTGTTGACGGGGAGCCAGTGCAGGTCTCTCAGATGTCCGGAGATGTGGCTGCGTCGGGGGATGTCGAGGATGAGTCTGGCTGAGGCGTTCTGGATCTGCTGGAGTCTCTTCTGGAGCTTGGCGGTGGTTCCGGCGTGGAGGGTGGTGCCGTAGTCCAGTCGGCTGGTGACGAGGGCCTGGGTGACCGTCTTCCTGGTCTCGATGGGGATCCACCGGAAGATCTTCCGTAGCATGCGCAGGATGTTGAAGCATGACGAGGAGACGGCGTTGACTTGTCTGGTCATGGAGAGGGAGGAGTCCAGGATGAAGCCCAGGTTGCGTGCGTGGTCTGTCGGTGTGGGTGCGGTGCCCAGGGCGGGGGGCCACCAGGAGTCGTCCCAGGCGGAGGGCGAGGAGCCCAGGATGAGGACTTCCGTCTTGTCTGAGTTCAGTTTCAGGCGGCTGGTCGTCATCCACTCGGCTACATCTTTCATTCCTTCGTGAAGGTTGGCTCTGGCAGCGGCGGGGTCGTTGGTCAGGGAGAGGATCAGCTGGGTGTCATCGGCGTAGGAGATGATGTTCAGGTTGTGTTGGCGTGCGATGGGCGCGAGGGGGCTCATGTAGACGTTGAAGAGGGTGGGGCTCAGCGAGGATCCTTAAGGGACGCCGCAGATGACTTCGGTGGCCTCTGACTTGTACGGTGGTAGACGGACTCTCTGTGTTCTTCCGTCGAGGAAGGAGACGATCCATTCCAGTGCCTTCTCCTGAATTCCGACGTTGCTGAGGAGCTGCACTAGGGTGCGGTGGCAGACGGTGTCGAATGCCGCGGAGAGGTCTAGGAGGATGAGGGCCGCTGTTTCTCCGTTGTCCATCAGGGCTCGGATGTCATCGGTGGCAGCGATGAGGGCGGTCTCGGTGCTGTGGTTGGCTCGGAAGCCAGACTGTGAGGGGTCGAGGGATCAAATTGATTTGATGGTAAAATACCGAATCTGTAATGCTTGTGGAACTCAGAAGAGTCCCACCTACACATCAATTTTACCGAATCAGTAAAAAATACCGATTCGGTATTTTACAGAATCGGTAAATTTACCGATCGGTAAATTTACCGATTCTGTAAAATACAGGGCCCTACATACCATTTCTGACATACCGGTCGGTAACGGCCGAAAATACCGATTTTCGGCCATTACCGACCGACCTACATCGGGCCCTTAGTGCTTTTTAATCTTACTCGTGTAGGTTTACAAAGGCTCTTGACTAAACTATACAATTACACTACTGTAAATCAATTAGAGGTCAACCTCAAGAAAACCCAAGTGGTTTCCTTTGGGAAAAAAAGAAAAGTCGGGGGAAGATGGTCGTATAACAACATGAGTGTTGCAGTAGGAAGCGCATACAAATACTTAGGGGTCAACCTTGACTCTAGGGGCAATTTCCTGAAACAACGTAAGAAGATATCATGCAAAGCTGTGACCTTACAGGTGACCCTCTCAAAGCTCTCAAAAAAACTGTCCGGCCCAAGTCTAACACCCTTATTAGAGGTTATGAGAGCAAAAATTGGTCCGACACTGGCATATGGTATTGAGATTTTCAGGGGTAAATTAAATACGAATCTAAACCAACATGTGACTAAAATCTATAAAAATATACTATACTATAATGGTCGCCTTTTTAAAGACTCCATCCAAGAACTATCCGCGGGTGATCTATGAGACCTTAACCCCAGTACGACAGTTTTTAAAAGTACCGTAAAGAAATGCGTCAGAATGAGCTCCCTCATTATTGATAAAAACACTTTGCCAAACGCAGACACGGATGGGCCATTATGAACTCATATGGGCGTTTAGCTCCTGCAAACTACCTGTCATGCTCCTATTCCCTGCATCTAAAACTTAGTTTTATGGCCATCAGACTCATTGACTGGCAATTTCTAAAAAACCTGCCAGGCTGGCGTCGTACGTCAGAAGTATTATGGTGCAGAGGGTGCGGCAGGACGGCTGCAACAATGGAGCAAGTGGTTTATCTCTGCCCAGCCCTCATGTCTCAGGGTAGACGTAAATTGAAAGCGGAGTGGAACAGGCTGGGAATCCGGTCCTGCAGACAGGAGATCATCGCGGCCCTAAGCCCAGAAAACACAGCTTTCAATATAGGCCTGACAACCTAGATACGCCTCGCATATCGCCTTCTGTCAGCAAAAGCCTAAATTAAATTGCATTACTTTTAACTTGCTAAAAAGTCATTTTTCCTTTGTATTTTCTTATAAGTCGCTGCTGCTGAATTGTTGCTGCTGTGGGAAGTATTGTAATCTTATGAGTGAGTACCACAGGAGTGCCCTGCAAACATTTAAGGATGGTTGGTGGGGGGGAGGTGGGTGTTGTGCTTTGCACAAGGAGACGAGAGGAGAGGTCCGAGTTGTAAACAAATTCTGCCTTAAGTTAAATGTCTGGGGTACCTGATGGCATGAACGGTCCTTTTCTGCAGGAGCCATTGATTGGAGAGCAGGGTTTGAGTTAAAGGGTAGGTTTGGGAGGCCGATGTAAATCCTAAGGAGCAGCGTGAGTTTCAGAAGGAGGGGAAGCGCTGTAGCTGTAGCAAGGGTGGGTGAAGGAAGTTTGTTTGGCAACCAGGACAGGGCTTCATTTGAGGGCTGCAGTCTCATTCCATGTGCTCAATCCGAGTTCAAGATGGGGGAATCTGTGTGGCACTCCGAGTCCATATTTTATTTAAATAACAAAAACAGTTCCTTTACTTTCTGTTGATAGACAACCGTCTCAGCAGGTTAAATCCAACACTTGGCATGCCTCAACTGATGTGGGATGGGGTAAATCTCATGTGCTGGGAAACCAGGGAGGGACAGATAGCTAAGCAAACAAGCGTGTGAGCGCCTCGCTCTAAAAGTAAAAAAAAAAGGCGTGCAGCGCCCGCGCTTGGGAGAACAGTATGCTCTATTTTTGAAGCATATACTCGTGCTTGTGGCGCGCTGATGCTCGCTCCCGCTATGTGGATGCCGCCACAAGCACGAGTATGTGCTTCGAAAAAGAGCTGAACAACGGCTAAAGGCTCCTACGCATGCCCGCTGTGTAGGCGAGACCTAAAAAAGACTACAGAAACCACACGTACTCATAAAGTGTAAAATGCACCCGTCTGCCACACTCGTTCATTGAGGCTTCTAGGCACTTAGCCAGGTTTCCAAAGCTGGAGCTGAAACCTTAGCAAATGGTGACTTTTGTAACAAGCAATGGCATAGCCAATTGGTATCACCTTTGGCACCTTATAAGTGTTTAGCCGGAGCTATTGGCTTTGCCAATGTTTTTAAGCTGTGTACCTGCTGAGCAGCATGTTGAAAAGTTATAATAAAAAAGTGTTAAAAGCAATTTTGTTACCTTATATATAACTAAGAAGACATTATGGACAAGTGACCGACTTTTTTACAAAAATAATTAACATAAAAAATATTATCTACTTTTTTTTGTCCTTCAAATGCTCGCAAATTTTTGCTGCCTATTCTAATGCTGGTTTGTAATAACTTTTTTTCTATGGGTGGGGGGGTGGAGTTTGGGAAATGAGTGATCCCGAGCTGGTGCTGGTGAGGTGGTGCTCAGGTGGTATTGAGTGATGCAGAGGTGGTGCGGAGTGACCCTGAGGTGGTGCTGGTGAGGTGGTGCTCAGGTGGTACAGAGTGATGCAGAGGTGGTGCTCAGGTGCTACCGAGTGATGCATTAAAAATATCTGTCCACAACTGCATTTCCAACTTATAGTTTTTTGAAAGTCTTGGTTTGCAGTTTGCAAAGAAATGTGTGACAGCATTTGCACGTTAGTGATGTTTGCAGATGAAACACCCCTGATTATGGCGCCGTGAGCTTGAGCAGCATATGGCGCTATGAACTTGGTTGCATTTTGACACGACACTGTCCAGTTTGAAAAATATTTAAGTTCTGTGTTATTTTTAGACTGCACGCTTTCAATAAAAGAGCTCTCCTGGGCATTCTTTTGTCTTGGTACTTTGTGTGTTTAGTGTGGTTTAGAATAATGCGTGCTTTAAGAACAATAGTGTGAATGTTATAAAAGAAACTTCTGATCATGGTTCTTGGAGATGTTTAGTCATTTTTACAAATTGCAAAGACATTTTGAGTATCTGTTTTTAGTGCAATTTTTAGATTGTGCCTCAATTATCTGTGTTGGACCCGGCCTCATGGCGTGGTCCTACCCCTCCCGCATGGCGGGCCCGGACCGACATCGGCCCTCCACCGAGCCTCGGGCAGCCCCTTCTGGCCGACCCTGCACGCCCCAACACTGCCGGTCCGGTTACCATCCCGGACCACCACTACCGGCCTGGCTCCATCTTGGGCCCATCATGTCCTGAGCACGAGGCCTCGCCCGACTCCATCTTGGGCCCACCACGTCACGAACACATGGCCTCGGCCCGGCCCAGGCCCCAGCGAAGCCCCGACATCGAGGCACCAAGATCCACCCAGGTGGTCGAGTGGCCACTCGACAGATCCCGGAGGAAGGGGAGTTTCGATGGCCCTCCAGCCGTCCCCAGACGCCTGGTATCAATCGCCCTCCGGCCTCCCTGGGCGCTGGCTCCACCCCCCTGCTGGGTGTCTGGACACCATCATCCCGGCCCCTCTGGCCCCCAGGAACGAGGGTCCGGACATCAAAGGACCCCAGTCCTATATCTGGGCCAGCCCCGGAGTAGGACGCCAGTTGTATCCTGGACTGGAAAGCCCTGCTGACGCGGTCACGGCCGACACCAGGAGAACTCATTTTCCTGTAACCTGAAGATACCCTGAGAGCCTGCTGGCGCTGCCGCGGCCCACCTTTGCTGAACCATCTTGAGAGCCTGCTGGCGCTGCCGCGGCCCACCTGCGCTGAACCATCTTGAGAGCCTGCTGGCGCTGCCGTGGCCCACCTGCGCTGAACCATCTTGAGAGCCTGCTGGCGCTGCCGCGGCCCACCTTTGCTGAACCATCTTGAGAGCCTGCTGGCGCTGCCGTGGCCTCCTCTCCGTTACCGACCACCTGTCGAGTCCTGCTGGCGCTGCCGCGGCTCGGCCTCTCGGAACCCCTTGCTCGAGGATTGAGAGCTGTGCGCAGGGTATCCCTTCCCGCACCCATATTGAGACTGTCCCGCTACCACGTCCCTTTTACGAGACTCTACAGATCCCTCGATCTGCCTGTACACACCGCTGAGAACCAGCAACCTTTATTCCTGATAAAGCTTAAGAACTTAACCCCTTGTGAGGTGTCCGTTTGTAGTATTGTGGTTACTCTGCTGTACGATCCTAGGAGAGGACCCTCACCCAGGAGGCCTCTCGATAACGCTCGGCTGCTTCTCGACGGAGAGGTGGACCTAGGGGTGGTCAGTCAGACATCTTCTGCCTCCCCCGGGATCGCCTTTCTAACAATCTGCTTATTGTGGAGCATTTAGCATCCGCTTTCTGTTATGTTACTTCACATTTGCCAAGTGTGACGTTTCTTCCTGCCTTTAAATTCAGATGTGATGTAAGCACTGTGATGTCATGGTTATCGCCCGCCATGAAATGCTGCTTTTCTTTGGTGCCAGGCTCTACGTGAGTTGGGTATTCTGAGACTTCAGAGTCAGGCCAGTGTACAGGAATCCAGCTCTGGATGTCCTGGGTCAGAGGAGGTCTGTGGGGATCAAAGAGCAAGGATTGACATCTCCAACTTAAAAGAACTGTCCTCTCACTCTAAGGGGACACATTTACTGTCCCTTCATGTTGGGCCTGGAAAACAACCTGCCTGTTCTCTATTTTGCAGTTTTTCCTTCTGGCAAAGTTGCCTCACCTACTTCAACTTTCATTCTTAGAATGAGGGATTATAAGTGAAGACTAAGACGTCACACCTGATTTCAGTCAGTCAACCACAACTTTACTCAGTTAAGACATATTTCCATCCATTTTCCCAATTCTCCAGATTTTGTTTATTTTTACCGCTCTGATGCAACCTGTGTATGTGAGTCGGCTGAAGGTATAGCTGCCTGTATACGACCTCAGCCATCCTCCTACAGCCTCCTCTGGATTCATTGTGTGTGTGAGTCGGCTGAATGTATAGCTGCCTTTATACGACCTCAGCCGACCTCCTACAGCATCCTCTGGATTCATTGTGTATGTGAGTCGTCTGAATGTATAGACGCCTGTATACAACCTCAGCCGTCCTCCTACAGCATCCTCTGGATTCATTGTGTATGTGAGTCGGCTGAAGGTATAGCCGCCTGTATACGACCTCAGCCGTCCTCCCACAGCATCCTCTGGATTCATTGTGTCCAGCAAGGCCAGAACATAGGAGAGAAAAAAACATAAATACAGCAATAACTGACATGCCCTGGCACTGAAGCCTGCTCATTTGGAGGCAGCTCTGTGTATGTGATCAGGCAAAACTGCCCTCACTCACAGTTCAAGAGAGAACCATTGATCCCTTGATCCATTGATTCCTTGATCCATTGATCCATTGATCCCTTGATCCATTAATCCATTAATCCTTAAATCCCTTAATCCATTGATCCCTTGATTCCTTGATCCATTGAACAATTGATCAACACTGTAAATATGTTACAGTACAAAGTGTAATGAATTTGAAAGTTACTTTTTCCATCCCAGTTGCTTGCAACCTTGTTGGTCTTGGTGCAACATATGATTTGCCACTTCAGAAGAAAATTAGGCAATTATAGCTACATTGGTGAATTATGCAGAAGTGTTCTACCAGACTCTTCCACTGTCAACCAGATTTTAACATCAAGTATAAAAAAAAACTTTATTTGAAAACAAAAAATAAAACACAAGCTAATTCCATCTAAATTGCAACAACTCATGTTGGAAATAAGACGTAACTCGCCCTGAGGTCCGACGCAGAAAGCATCATTCTTGCCTTGCCTTGCCTTGCTGTGTATTTATCACAATCTATCATTTATTTGTGCCCTTTATTTCCTCGGAATTGTCTCTCTCTACCCACCTTCTACTAAAGCTGTAATCAAACTGTCAACTCCAAGCATTTGTCTCATGTTTTTTATTTTACTGCGATCACAATGTGAAAACACGTGCACGTCCTCTGCACAAAAATAACCTTCATCCGCGATGAATATATAAATTGTCGACAGAAGCGGGAATCGCACAATAACCACTCCACGCTGTGAGCTTAGTTTAAAAGGCCATTTATTAGGACAGGGTTGACAACCAATTTAAAGATAACATCAATAAACAATTAACAATCCCCCAACCATGTCTTTCATCCATCATCCACTCCCGCACTCCAGTTATTCACCCCCAATTCACCCCACGACCTCTTCACTTGTACTGTTCGCTTCCTCACTTCTCTTTCAACCTCCTCCAGCATCTCCAGCCATCACACTCCTGCAGCCGCACCCCCATCCTGCGCCTGTACCCCCCTCCACGGAAGGGTGAGTATGCCCGTCATGGACACCCCACCCCTCCCAAGTACCGCTCGCACCCACTTCAACCCGTCCTCAACTGGCACGCTTATACAAAATGCACCCTTTTCCCCACTCCTAAACAGTAGGGTGGGAAGGTGGTCAAAACTTCCTTAACCTCTGCCCTGAGACGCTGGGGACAGGAAGAGGAAGAACTTCCTCCCCTGCCCCCTTATAAAGCCAAGACCCCACCCCTAATCCCACCCCCTGCACTGCCTAACACCCTGTCCCTCCGACGCGAACACCCCAGGGGAAGCCTGGTCTGCTGACCTCACTTCCCCTGGGGGCCGCAGGCAGCAATAGCTACATTTAGTAATGTGATTTATCTAGTATTTCCAGTGCTCTTTCAGGCGCATCCGCTGTACTTACAGCGTGTCCCGTGTCTGCAGCATTTCCGTTCCTGCATAAGCAACTCTGTGGCTAAACCTGGACGGACATATCCGGTTCAGTAATTTTGTCCCTTAATCCGTTTACAAGCTGTCCCACAGTGGCTCATCTGTTTTGTCACTTTCTTCCTAGCACCACAAGAGCTGTCCTATTCATTCACCCGGTCTAACGCTGTGTGCATGATTGATTACACGCCGTGTGCCCCTGGGCAGATTACGGGCGTCATTCTATCAAAGAAGGAAGGGTCATCTTGTCAGCTCAGTGGTGCAGGCGTCACAACTTTCAGGAAGAAACGTTATTTTACTGACATTGCAATTAACAACTGCAATGCCCATTTGAGAGGAGGGAGGAGGGGCCATCACACGCTGTACAGTGCGATGGCCAAACAGAATGCTCCCTGAGTGAAGTCGCCAGGGAAAGAGCTCAGCAGACAAAGGAGGGACATTTCCACAAATGCAACAATAACAAGCCAGCATGTCTGAATGACACTGGCGACAACCAATGGCAACTGGTGGGTTTTCCAAAACCAAGAGATACAACAGGTCAAGGCTCGACCTAAAAAGAAGCCTTGTTTATTTTTATTTTAAAAGAGCGCTTTACATACACAGTGTAAAAAATAGAAGGACAATACATTACATGGTAGGCCGGCAGTAAGGAAACAAATCAGAGATAAAAAAATACAGCATGAGAAATTAAATAAACAGTGCATCCGAGGGGGAGAGAACAGTAAAAAAGAAAAGGTGGTTAACATAGTCCGGTCACCAACTATCCTTGAATGTCAGGAGAGAGAGGAGTCAACTCGGATATTGAAGTCTAGGTTAGATGACGTTGGTCAGGAGAGTATTTGTTAATGAGATGTAGTTTGAGGTCCGTTTTGAAACAGGAGAAGGAGGGGTTGAATCTGAGGACTCCAGGGAGAGCGTTCCATATACTGGGAGCGTTGCCCGAGAACGCTCTGTATTGGGTGGTTTTCTTTTTCAGTTTCGGAGGGAAGAAGGAGTGAGTTGGAGCTTCTCAGTGTTCTGGATTGACCTGCTCTTACCTGTTTGTTGTTTAGGTAGTTTGCGGCCGGAGAGTGAAGGGTTTTGTGTGTGATACAGGCCAGCTTGTAAATACACCACCCTTCCATGGGAAGTCAATTGAGGGAGTTGAGAGCTACAGTGATGTGTTCTAATCTTTTTACTCCAGATTCGAGTCGAGTGGCTATGTTCAACACTGCCCTTGGAGGGGCTAGGTGAGCTTCTGGAGTCCCTGTAAGGATGGCGTTCCCGGAGTCAATTTTAGAGAGAACTAGCGCTTGGACTACTGTCTTGATGTCATCATGGGGAAGAAAAGGTTTACATTTTTTTGAGAGACAGGAGTTGAATGTAATTTGTTGCGAGCGGTGTTGAAGGAAGGAGGTGAACCATTTTAGTTCTGTGCCATTGATGCCAGAGCGCTTCGACAAGGTCTCCAGAAGAGCTGGGTGATTTACTGTGTCGAATGCCGCAGATAGGTCAATAACGATGAGTAGGCAGGCATCACCTTCATCTAAAGCCTTGTGAATGTCGTCAGAGACGTTGAGCAAAGCTGTTTCCATGCTGCAGCCTTTCCTGAATCCTGATTGAAAGGTGTTGAGGAGGTTGAACTCATCAATTTGTTTGTTGAGTTGGTGGAAAACACATTTCTCCAATGTTATTGCAAGGAATAGGAGGTTAGAGAGTGGTCTGAGGTTGTTAAGATCATTAGGGTCTGTTAGAAATGGGGTTGCCAATTCTACGGGGGTAGCATGGAGCAGAGCGGACAGGCCAAACATGTGTGAAGCATCCACGCAGTACCCACAGACAACACACCAGGCACACCACAAAAGAGACACGACACCGCTTCTGGTTGGAAAAAGAATAACTTTTTGTATTAGGTCTAACCTGCAAAGGTAAGATACAGTAAAGCACAGTAATCACCATAGGGCGCCAACGGGCGCCAACGGGCGCCAGGGCAATGGATACCAGGGGGATTATTTACAGGGAAAATGGGCAAAGCAAGAAAAAGGTGAGTGCATTAGTTTCCAGGCTGAAATAAAAAGAACATTATCAATTGGCATGAAACACAAGGTCAGTATTGCAGGGAAAACACAGGCCTAAATCCTTGGCCTAACCGTAGCAGTAGGCTTTAAGCATACAATAAAACGTTAGGCGTGAAGACCCCTCATGCATGGCATCAGCATACAATCAACCAATAGGCGTAAAACCCTAACATCAGGCCTAAAACACCAGTAGATATAATTCAGGAGGCCTTCGACATAATGATATTGCGGCACAAGAGCATCACTTTAGCATGGCAAACATCAGTTGTAACATCAGGCAGGAACACCCGCCATAAGGACGGCCTAAACACCCCGGGTGTTACTTTCTGCAGGTTTACAGGAGGCTCTCCCGCACATTTGTCATAAAAAGGCAACAGGGAACCACTAGACATCAAAACATTATGCAGGCCCTTAGCTTGGGAAACATTAGGCACCCTATCAACAGTGGCATTCCCCCGGAGGCGGGGAACGCCTTCTACTTAACCCTGGGCACAATCCAGCAATAACCAGGGCAGTTCAGGAGCCTAGTTCGTCCAGCGGGGCAGTGATGTCCTGCAGAATTAAGTCCGGGCCTGGGATGAGCCCCCCTCCACAATGTACCAGTTCCGAGGGTGGGCGCCGACCCTGTGCCCCGACACACCCGGGGCTTTCGTCAGCCTCTTCTCGCGTCTTCTGAGCGGCCAATCAGCATTATTGCGTGACGGGGGCGCGCCTGCAACCGCCAATTCCAGCGCGGCTTGCAGGGACGCGGCTGCCCAGTGGTAAGAGGGCGCGGCCGATGACGTGGCCGGTGCCCCCGTCATGTGACGGCGGCCCTCTCCGGCTTCACTAGGCCCAGCGCGGGCCTCCTCAATGCCACGGCGGCCTTCTCTTGGCTCTGGGGGCCGCAGCGGAGGCCGCAAACAGCAGTGGCTCTCCTTTTAATATAACGCCGGGCCACGGCGGTGATTCCCGTCCCCTATGCTCGAGGGGAGGCGGGGTAGGCTCCCGACCTCCTCGGGCTTCCACTTCACCCAGGTCCCACTCCAAGGGGCCCGGGACTTCCAGGCCTTCACGCGGGGCTCTCCCTCTCCACCAGGTAGCCCCGCAGTTCCCTCGCGGCGCTTCGAGGGATTCCCGGGTCGCAGCGGTAAGTACTAGGCGGCCATTCTGCGGGGTAAGCACCCGCCAAAGGGAGCATTAACAGGCAGCACTATGCGACAATAGCGCTTTACCAGAATAGCACTTGACAGGGGCAAAGCTTCAGGATCATAGCGCTTGGCGGTCAGCACAGCGCTTTAGGATCAGGGCGCTTAGGGGGCAGACAGCTCCTCAAGCCCCAGCGCTTGGAGGCTCAATGCTTCTTGCAGCCCCAGGTAGTATAGTGCTTCAGCAGGCACACAGCGCAAAGGGGGGCGGACGGTCCCAGCAGCAATCCCCAGGGTAACTCTTCTCACCTCCTGGGAGGTGGGGGTCCCGTCCAAGGTACTCCTTCCCTCTCGGGCACCTCTGGGCTCAGCGCTTGCGTGGCGCAGGGTCCCGGCATCTCCAGGGACCTATGGGGAGCCCTCCTTCTTCAGGGAGCCGGGAGACAGAGCAGCAGGCACTACTGGACCAGGTTAGCAGCTAGTGGGGGCGTCATCAAAACAGGGCGGAAGGCTTTCACCATCCCCACTGTAGCGTGGCCTTCCTCCTACATGGCAGTCTGAACTCCTGCAGTGGGGCTTTCACTAGCCCTGGGGACAGCGGAGAGGTGATAGAGGGGTGCAGGGCCCAGCACATAGGCCCAAGTGGCAGTATCCCCTGGCAGCTGGTCCCCTTACGTTCCTGTCCCAGCTAAGCATGGGCGTAAAATCCGCTCCGATCGCGGATTTTTCGGATTTTCGGCAAATTCGCAATCCGCAAACTCTCGCGAATTTGTCGAAAATCCGTGAATCCGCTCGCGGCGGATTTTTTGCTTGGCTGCGGCGCGCGGCGTGGTGCACGGCGTTCACTTTCCGTCATTTAACGTTTGCCGAGTTGTTTTTCTTTGCGAGTGCCGCGCCATTTTGGATCTTGCTGCGTGATCCCGCGGGAGTTTGGCGCCCACGAATACGTAATCGCGGCTTGCCACCTTGCACAGCACACCTCGCGAGAGTTCGCAATTGCGAACACGTAGTTGCGGCGGAAAGGAACAATCTCGCACTCGCGAAATAGAGATTTTGCAATTCTGCACAAGAAAATCACCAGCGAACAGGATAAACCTTCAGAAAATTATGATTTTTATCAGAATCACTACTCAGGTTGACATTTGCATGGCCTTTTTTTTTGCAAGGAGTCCATTTTTTGGGGGGGGGGGAGGAAGGAAGTGCCCCACAGTCTCCAACTTCCTGTTCCTGTCCAGCAGGCTCCTCCCAGTGCTTTGTCCATCTCCTGGTCACTTTCATTTGGATCTGGAGCTGGAAGGATTACTTTTTGTGGGTGCTGCTGGATATTTGGATTTGAGGCCTTTTTGACTTTCTTTGGATCACTTTTGGATTAGAAATCAACTTTCACAAGTAAGTTTGTTTGGGGCATTACAGTTGCTGCAACTACAATTTTGGAACTTTTTCAGAACATTAAATAAATTATATTGTGGGTAGTTATAGTATCCAGTAGGACCAGGGTTGGTTATGGGTACATGATACAACTGTTTTGTTGAATTTAAACACCATTGAGGACATGGATGGGGGGATTGTGCTGATTTTTGTCATTTTTTTGGGGCTGCTGGTGGGGCCCTTTGCCCAGGGGTGGTGAGTGTTGCATGGGCCTAGTCTTTCTGTGGGGTGTCTTCTTGAATTTAAACATCATTGAGGCCATGGATGGGCTGGGATTGTGCTTATTTTATTGTTTTTTGTCGTTTTTTTGGGGCTGCTGGTGTGGCCTTTTGCCCAGGGGTGGTGGTGCATGGACTGAGTGTGCCTGTGGTGTGGTCTCACTCTCTTTAATGTAAACATCATGGATGGCATTGGATTGTGGTGATTTCTGGCTGTTTTTCTGTTTTTTGGGGGTGTACTGTTGATGTGGACTGGCCATGTGGGTGGTGGTGGTGGCCATCTTGAGTGCTGGCTGGTACAGGCAACATGTGCTTGGGGTGTAAGGGGCCATTTTGAAGAGAGGCAGTATCTGAGGCCTGCACTTATTTTGCCTACTTTTCATCCATTATGCCCAGGGGTAGTGAGTGTTGCATGGGCCTAGTGTTTCTGAGGGGTGTCTTCTTGAATTTAAACACCATTGAGGCCATGGATGGGCTGGGATTGTGCTGATCTTATTGTTTTTTGTCGTTTTTTTGGGGCTGCTGGTGTGGCCCTTTGCCCAGGGGTGGTGGTGCATGGACTGAGTGTGCCTGTGGTGTGGTCTCACTCTCTTTAATGTAAACATCATGGATGGCATTGGATTGTGGTGATTTCTGGCTGTTTTTCTGTTTTTTGGGGTTGTACTGTTGATGTGGACTGGCCATGTGGGTGGTGGTGGCCATCTTGAGTGCTGGCTGGTACAGGCAACATGTGCTTGGGGTGTAAGGGGCCATTTTGAGGAGAGGCAGTGTCTGAGGCCTGCACTTATTTTGCCTACTTTTCATCCATTATGCCCAGGGGTAGTGAGTGTTGCATGGGCCTAGTGTTTCTGAGGGGTGTCTTCTTGAATTTAAACACCATCGAGGCCATGGATGGGCTGGGATTGTGCTGATTTTATTGTTTTTTGTCGTTTTTTTGGGGCTGCTGGTGGGGCCTTTTGCCAAGGGGTAGTAGTGGTGCATGGACTGAGTGTGCCTGTAGTGTGGTCTCACTCTCTTTAATGTAAACATCCTGGATGGCATTGGTTTGTGGTGATTTTTGGCTGTTTTTCTGTGTTTTTTGGGGTGTACTGTTGATGTGGACTGGCCATGTGGGTGGTGGTGGTGGCCATCTTGAGTGCTGCTGGCTGGTACAGGCAACATGTGCTTGGGGTGTAAGGGGCCATTTTGAAGAGAGGCAGTGTCTGAGGCATGCACTTATTTTGCCTACTTTTCATCCATTATGCCCAGGGGTAGTGAGTGTTGCATACTTGCATGTCCCTAGTCTTTCTGTGGGGTGTCTTCAATGTAAACATCATGGATGGCATGGGATTGTGCTCATTTTTCTGTGTTTTGTCGATTTTTTGGGGTGTATAACTGAACTGATGTTCCTCTGTCTTCCATTGCTTTTAGGTGCACAAGACTCAAGAGAACCACCAGTGCCAGGAAGAAGTCCTGCAGCGGTGTGTGTGTGCAGCATAACGTCACGCGACGTCACGTCTGGACACAGACAACTCTGCAACTCGTGCAACTGCTGCCTGCTGTTCTGACCTGCTCTGAAGAAGATGGCCCTTGAGTGCTGCAGAGGCAGCCAGTATAGTTCTTCAATCACCATCGACCAGTGATGTTGGCTCATCGCAAGAAAGCAGCAGCAATGTCCCTCAATCAACACAGGTTGTTGTAGCTCATCTGACGAGTGTTGAACAACCACAGCCGCAACAACAATCACATGTGCAAGTACAAGCCCAAGTACATGTGGAAGGAGAGGCAGCGCAAGGAGATGCGCAAGCAGAGGTGCATGGAGGGTCACAAGTGCCCACAATAGTTGGTCCTCCCGAAGTAGGGGTACATCAGGAAAATCGACAATCAAGGCGAGGTATCATTTGAGGAAGCCACTCCTCCTGATGATCCTTCATTGTCTTCCACACCCCTAGCAAGGAAGAGATCAAGGGTGGTGTCTACATCTTCTTCAAGCACACCTCCTTCTGATGATACGGATCAAACTTGGGAACCAGCACCACTGCCGTCTGAGAGTGAGGCACACCATGATCCGACAAAGGTAGTTAAGCGTAAAAGGAAGCTCGTCCAAAGTCTCAGAGTTATGGAGTGTGATGAGGCTCAACAAGAAGTGGCGGATACTGCTGCTGACGAAGACTCTGCCAACGACGACCCAGTCATCATAAAGGTCACTGCAGCCCCAGCGGGCATGCAGCAAACAGACATTTTGACCCTAGCCCGAAGAGCTGCTGAGCGTGATGATGATGATGTTGTCGATGAGGAGGCAGTGGAAACACCACAATCATTGGAGTTAAGTAGTACACCAACTCGTCCTGCTTCCATATTTCTTTCTGGCAAGAAGAGACCTCCATCCACCTCGACCCTAATTAGTGGCGGTGAAAGTGCACAACGTACAAAAGTTGGGCAATCCAGATCCTCCACTTCATCTGGCATTAGCTTCATGACCACCACCACCAGTATCGCCGCCTCCTCCAGGTCCCACAGACACTTCAAGTCCCCAGTTTGGGACTTCTTTACTGTTTGTCCAAAAAATCCAAAGTTTGCCATTTGTACCCTTTGTAAGGTTGCAGTTAGTCGTGGTAAGCCAGGTACCAACTATGGTACCGGAGGCCAGAGAGGTCATCTTAGGAGACAGCACACTGTCCAATGGTTTGCGCACCTAGATGCGATCAAGAAAGGCCGAATTCAAGGAAACGTTGATGTTGCATCTGATGATGACGAGGAGGAAGAAGACGTGTCAAACACTTCCCTTACACCCAGTACCCCTGTCAGCAGCACACCCAATGTGAGGCACACTAAGAGTGTTGGAGCGAGTGAGACACCAACGCACAAAAGTTCACCAGCGAGCAAAATTGGGTCAACGAAGTCATTATCAGCCCGTAAATGCTTGGTCCAGGGCAACATTAGAACAATGCTTACTTCAGACGTGCCATATGAACGCAACCACCCACTGACGCGTCTGTATAAAACTAAGCTGGCTAAAATGCTAGCTGTGGACCTTCTCCCTTTTTCTTTTGTAGAAGCGGTAGGTTTTCTAGAATTAGTGGCAACGCTCTGCCCTAAATGGAAGGTTCCTAGCCGGTTCTATTTTGCCAGAGTTGCGGTTCCAGCACTACATGAAGATGTGCTGGAGGCGATTGTGGCAGCTTTGCAGAAGAGTGCTGTTCACACAATACATCTGACAACAGACATGTGGACCAGTGGCGCAGGCGCTGATTACATGTGCATCACTGCACACTGGGTCTCTTTTTCAGGTGTTAAAGCGAAGCTAAACGCAGGTGTTGACCCGGACAAAGTTTTCAAAGCTGCTCGGAAACATGCAACACTAGCCATGTTTGGCTTGGAGAAAAGTCACACATCCCAAAACATTTTGGACGAGTTTGACAAAAAGGTCTTGAAAATGCTATCTCCAATAAAACGCAAGATTGGTTATGTTTCCACGGATAATGGCGCCAATGTAGTTAAGGCCATGTCGCTGGGTGACTATGTTAGAGTGCCGTGTTTGGCGCACTGTATCAACCTGGTCGTTCAAAAATTCTTGAGTGATAGAGACAGTGCAGCGTTCGCGGTAATGGCCACCTGCCGCAAAATTGCAACCATTTCAGCCATTCTTTTAAGGCCCGGAAGCATCTGAGGAGGCTGCTACTTCAAAGTCGAATACCAGTGAAAGCACTCATCCAGGAGGTGGCAACACGTTGGAACTCAACCTTCTACATGCTTGAGCGTCTGTATGAGCAGTATACGGTACTCGATCACTATTTCTTAACAGAGGGTACAACTCAGAAGGAGGACCTGCGGATGGGTGCGGCGCAATGGGACATAGTTAAAAGCCTGACAGACATGCTTCGTCCTTTTGAGTTCTTCACACGTGCAGTCAGCCAGGAGGACTGTAATTTGGGAAAAGCTATCCCATTGTTGTGCATGCTGGAGCACCAACTGATGGCGGTGTCTTCTGAGTTTGAAAAAGATGTACAAAAAAAAGACCATTTTATTTTGTCTGAGAAATTATTAGAGCGCCTACGTGGTGATGAACGTCTTCAAAAGATCAAGTCAGAACAGCATTACATTTGTGCTACTATTCTGGATCCACGCTACAAAAAGGCGCTGGCAGGCGAAGCATTCTTTCCTTTTGCTGATGCAGATGTTCAAAAGTACAAACATTGGTTAGCCTGGTCAGCCAAGAGGTTTGAAAAAGAACGGCAGGTTATTGAAGGAGAAGACAGTACATCAGCATCAGCATCAGCAGGCCATCCCCAGTCACAAGAATCCACTTCTGCACCTGTGGCTGGGGCACAAGTGACCTCTCAGCCGTTAAAGACACCGGCAACTGGATCATCTGCACCACACACAACAGTAACAGTGGCTGCTGTAGAGGATTGGCTAAGTTTGCTTGGGTATGGTTCTCGAAAAAATGTCACAGGCACAGCAAAAAGTAAGCAAAGTGGAGGAACCGTTGATGACCTTGAGTCGATGGTGCAGGACTATCTGAATGACTCAACAGAGGTCTTTCTTAATGATGAGCCATTGCAGTATTGGCATGGCAAAAAACAATTGTGGCCACAGCTCTCCAACCTGGCTATAAACTATTTGTCTTGCCCACTCGCAAGTGTGTCTTCTGAACGTGTTTTCAGTGCTGCTGGTGGCATTGTAACTCCCAAACGGAGCCGCCTCTCGCCCAAAAATGTGGAGCGGCTGACAATGATCAAGATGAATCAGCACCTCATACCACCAGATTACAGAGTACGAGAAAGCACGCCGCATGAAGATGAGGAGGACGGCAACGTAGATGAGGGGATTTGTTCTCTGTTCGGTGGCACTGACCTCATCCTGCCTGAATTCGCAGAGTATGATGACGAAATCTTCTTCTTATTCCCTGACACCGAGCCCTGAAAATGAGACAATGAATCAAGAACTTTCTTTTTCGTCCTTATTCACTTTTATTCCTGTGTGTCTCTCTTTCTTTGTTTTGCACAGTTAATTTAATTCAAACTTTAATCACCTAATCCCAAAAACAAGACCATCAGCAGAACTGTCTTCACTTGTTTGCTTATTGATTTGAAGGTGCCGCAGTCTACATTCCTCAGGTTCACAAGTTCTGAAGAACATGCTCCTCTATCCTCCTCCAGACTGCGATTTCCCTCAAAGCAGAGTGCTGGATTACGCCCAATGAAGAAAGACTCAGCACTTGTGGGGGTATTGTACTTCTTTGCGGGTGAGTTGACGGATTTGGGCCCATTGCTGTGAAGCTCTAATAATGGACAAAAGTGTTTTGGACCAAATATGAGGTGGAAATTTCTTGCCGTTTTTGCTGACTTGCTTGCCTTTGAGGTGCTCTTTGGCGGGGTTCCGGGTGTTTGTGGGTGATTTTTGGTGTCTGGGAGCACTGCTGCGACAGTCTAATCTTGATTGCATTTGCTTTTCAGGAAATCCGTGGTGGAAAACAGGAGTTATGATGATTGATGAGGATGACCTAGCTGCACAGCGCCGCGTTTGGACCGAAGGCCGAGAGATATTGTAAGTATGTGATTTATCTTTTTCGCAGTTTGGGGGTGTTGTCGGGTGGTTTTTTGCGGGTGGGTTGGCGGGTCTTGCCTGGGGCATTCCTGGGAAGGTCTAATACCGGATAGAAGTGTTTTGGACAAAATCCTTAAGGAACAGCCTTTTTTTTGCTATTTCTTCTGACATCTTGCTCAATGTAGCGTTTTGGGGGGCTTCCTGCTGTTCGTGGGTGGGTTGCGGCCGGGGTCTCTGTCAAAGCACTGCTGCGACAGTGTAATCTTGATTGCATGTGCTTTTCAGGAAATCCGTGGTGGAAAACAGGAGTTATGATGATTGATGATGATGACCTAGCTGCACAGCGCCGCGTTTGGACCGAAGGCCGAGAGATATTGTAAGTATGAGATTTATCTTTTTCGCAGTTTGGGGGTGTTGTCGGGTGGTTTTTTGCGGGTGGGTTGGCGGGTCTTGCCTGGGGCATTCCTGGGAAGGTCTAATACCGGATAGAAGTGTTTTGGACAAAATCCTTAAGGAACAGCCTTTTTTTTGCTATTTCTTCTGACATCCTGCTCAATGTAGCGTTTTGGGGGGCTTCCTGCTGTTCGTGGGTGGGTTGCGGCCGGGGTCTCTGTCGAAGCACTGCTGCGACAGTCTAATCTTGATTGCATTTGCTTTTCAGGAAATCCGTGGTGGAAAACAGGAGTTATGATGATTGATGATGATGACCTAGCTGCACAGCGCCGCGTTTGGACCGAAGGCCGAGAGATATTGTAAGTATGAGATTTATCTTTTTCGCAGTTTGGGGGTGTTGTCGGGTGGTTTTTTGCGGGTGGGTTGGCGGGTCTTGCCTGGGGCATTCCTGGGAAGGTCTAATACCGGATAGAAGTGTTTTGGACAAAATCCTTAAGGAAACACCAGTTTTGGCACTTTTTGTAAGTTAGGGTTCGTTAGGGTTAGCCCTAGCAGCAGGATTGCATGTGTTTCGGGGGGTTCTATTGCAACGCAGTTCTGGGGTTTTAGAACACTGTTGGAGCGATGCTGGCTATGGATACTTTTGCTTGCTTGCAAGTGGTTTGAATACAATCCACGGTCTGTATTTGGGCCTACTGTTACTTTCAAAGTACGTTTTTTCACAATTTTTCTGCTAGGCATCGTTTTTGGAGATCTGATTGGGGGTCTTCTACATTTTTGCGACTGGCTTTAGTAAGGGTCTTGGTGGGAGCATTGCTGGGAAGGTCAAATTTTGTTCTAAAACACAGTTTACAGTACACCTACCTTGAGGGGAAAGATCCGCTATAATATTTTGGCCATACTTATTTATCCTTAAAAAGGTGACTCAGACAGAGCACGCAATTTCAAAAATATTGTACTGTCTATTAGGGAAATCAAAGTGTCACTTTTTGCACCACACAGCGTACATACCTTTTATTTATTTATCAGTGGTATTGTAATAGCACTTCCTGTTTTCCGTTCAATAATTACAGGCCGGGTTTCAGTCAACATCCGCCAGGCAGGCAGTGGACAGGGTGTCTTCTGTCAGTGGTCACCAACATTGATGGACGAAGCGTCAGCTGGAATGGAGGAGTGCCGCCAATAAGAGGAATTGTTTGCTGCATGCAACTTACTTACCAAATTCAACAGGACAACTCCAACAACATACGCTATACAGATACAGTATCCATTGTTTTATTCTATGAGTGTGACTGCATGTGCTTAGCTTTAGTTTGTACCCAAAGATTCTCTTTATCTTCAATTATTGTTTGTCCATGCTGTGCTTTTTTTTTCTTCTCTCAACAAAACCTACCCAAAAAGAAACCCCCATTCCCATCCATTTTCCAAACCCTAACCCTCTTCCCCCGGGCTGTGTTGTTTTGCTTGATGTCTGACTAAAATGACATCAATAATTCCACACACTTGCTGGGGAGGATAAGTTCATAGCAACAGGCTGGTGAAGGAATACGAGGATATCTTCTAGACTTACTCAGCTTCAGTACTATATCTTTTAGTAGTAGGAGCCAATGTCAAATAAATTCAACGCAAGTACTAGTTATACTTGCAAGCAAATACTTTACCATTTGTTAGGCTACATTATGGCACTGTTCTAGTGTACTGTCACCTGCTATATTCTCGATCGTACCGTAACCGTTGTAATGCTACAGTAAGGACAAACAAGGTTTCGTTTTCTTTTTTTCCATAGGCATGCAACTGCCACTGTGTCACACCACTAGTACCACCGCAATGAGGAAATTTCACCCGCCCAGGATTGCCAACGTTAATCCCCATTTCACGTGGAGCCAGCCCTGGGCCTAGCCCTAATTTCTAACACAAATTACAGGTAAGATAAGCGTTTGGTGGGAGGTAGTATAATGGAGTATTATTTAGGACTAGACGAGAGATTGACGGTTGTACTACTAAAGTCCTACGACTGTTCAGGAAAACAAACTTACTGTTACACCCCCGTCCCCCACCCACCAGACTGAAAAGCAGTAAAAAACAGGTATGGTCAGATAAAGTTTACAAATGTATATTTATGTAGCCCTAACAAAATAATCTCCCTCAAGACCCACCCTAACCCCAACGATTGTCTTTGAAAAGTCCCAAAACGATCCCAACTCCCAAATCCCACCCCCCAAAAGTCTATAAAAAAAGGGCAAGGGACACTCCACTACTGGAGGGTGCTGGTGCATTTTGCGGCATGGGCATCATACTCCTTGCGGAGGGTGGCAAGCTCGGAGCGGAGGCCCTTCACCAAGTTCTTATAGTTCTGGACCTCCTGCTCCAGGTAGGACATTCGGACTCCTAGGCGGCGTTGGCGTGCCTTGCAGCTCCTGTGGGGGGCAGCTGGTCTTTCTGTTGCTTGGCGGTGGTGGTTGGCTTTGTTAGCCCGGCTCGGTCCCGCTGGAGCACTGCGCATGCTGGCGTCCCGTGGGGTCACGGAGGAGGATGCAGCGGTCCCAGTCGAGGATGTTGTTGTTGCACCGGTCGACTGCGTGTCCTCCTCCTCCTCCAGGGCCACCAGCCGCCGATATTCGGCGACAGTGGCATCCAGCCTCTGTTGCCGGGCCATTCTAGCCTGCTCCCTCCGTGATGTTGATTTGGAAGGAGCAACTATATGAAGAAAGAAAGACATAGTCTGTAACCAATGCTCCTTAGCATTAATAACACAAAGTGATTGAGCCGAAAGTTGGGTCACAGTACAAGTAGCAAATTGAAAGCACAGTACATAACTATTGAGGCCAGTATCTATGTAACCTCCCACTTCTGCATCCTTGCTCTAACATTAGTGGTAGTTTAATGAACAAATTCTACGACCACTATGGACTTCCATTACAGTCGACTATGACAGTACACCAGTCTTATTCTTCTTCTTCTCTCTTGTTTAGGAAAATTGGTACGTTATCTTATGCAAGCCGGCAGAATGGCAGCACAGTGAACTTGCACCCGAGAAAAACAGTTGCACACCATGATGAGTGAGACAGACTTGCGTTACTGTACCGGTCCAGTACATGCAGGTGGTGAAGCTATTACTTTTCTATTACGGGTGGCACTGAGAATACTCTGTTACAAGGGCTACTGCTTAATTAATTTACCTTTCACCCTACAGTGCAAATGAGTAAAAGAAAAGGAAAATGAAGAAGCTGACTAATTTGATTATCTATCACTTCACATGGGACGTATTTGATGACATATGGGATGACTTTAGGTGCTTTGCTTAATATTGAGTGAACAGTGATACACCCACACATGAATGACGTACTACAACTAAACTAAAGTTATTAAGAGAGGTACGGAGTGTCCACCATAATAACCAGATATATGCTGTGCTTGCAGTTGCAATACAAAGTACTGCTACTATTCATGGTAGTATTGGACACATTTACAATTTCTTTTCCTTGCCTTCCCTGCACTGGAACGGACGTGCGGGTGCGGTGGTACATGCTCTTCAAGGTAAGACTTAGTTCATCCAGCGACCATCTACTCTCTCTAGATACACATGTGCTATCTAAGAGTCAGAGAATACCATGCTCCAGGCATCCATTCATTCAAAGTATACGCACACATACAGTTTCTGTTTCACCCACCCAGGCTGCTGTCCTTCCACCCATCCTTGCTTCATCATTGACCCAGCCATGCACCATACCATATTCTTTCCTTCCCAGCCACCTCGGGGGCCAAGCAAACACATATCGTTCTTCTTTGCCAGCCATCATACAATTTCGCGTCCCACTTACTTACACCCTTCTTTCGCTTTTCGTTCATCCCATCCATCACGTTCATCTAAGAACTTATTGGGATTCTTCTCACCAAAAACTTCACAGCTAAGTCGAAGTACATTTCGAGGAGGCTACTACCTGGTTGATTTGTAATACACCCGTGCAGAAAGCACACTATGCAGTCTTCAATCTCAATAAGTAAGGAATATATAGCTTACCTGTTCCCGCCACCACTGTGCGAACCCCCACAGGACCGTCCGCCGGCTCTTTCACCGCCTCCTCCCCAGAGTCCTCCGAGTCCTCGCCCAACACCGCCACCTCCGCGCTGGCCCCGTCACCAGATGTTCCACCTACAAAGTACATTTAAGAATGTTATAATACACCACTCACTACTATATAATATTTGGTCTATGAGTAATAAAGAAATGTTAAAAAAACAGAATACAATGTAATAATTTGTGACTGTCTACTCTAAAGTAAAAATGTCCCTTTTTCAAGGGAAGGCTGTTGTCTTGCTGCACTTTTATGCACAACTGATGAATGCTTGCTTTTTATTTTTAACACGCACCACTTTTTCTCCTAACAGACAGAAGCTTGACTTCTAAGAACATGACCAGGATCAAGTTCAAACCAGGTGAGAGCTCGGCTCGACCACAAGAAATGTGTCCAATTAATCGTCAACACTAAGCACTTTTCCGTTTTCAGTTAAATAGTTTTATGACAAAGTAGATTTTAATAAATGTGTTTACTTTTAATAAAGCTTTTAAACTTAAATAGACTCTGTGGTTTTTGGTCCTCAAGACTAGAGTGGATGAGCTAAAGGTTTTGGAATTTTTGCAAGCATGAGTGCCTCTGACACTTCTTGACTGTGACTCCGTACTCTTGTCCTGCGTACGATAATCTAGAGATCATTGGGGATCAATCATCGGTGACTTCGGGCGCTAAATGACTCTGCCACACTATCTAGTCAGTAAGGAGACAGTGCATAGAGCTATTGCTGAATAGAATGGGAGTCCAATGGAATTGCCAAATGTCCAATCTTAGTTAGCTACACAGACAGACTAATAAGAATAATCTAGTAATACCACAGGGAGTCATATTCGAGCCAGGATAAGAATTTATATCCAGTCTACAAGAAGATCAAAGACGATTTAGAAAAAATCGAATGAGGAACGCTAGGAAAAAATAGGTACTCTTTATTAAAATTTAAACTTACTGGGGCCAGCAAAGGAGCCCTCGCCTGCCCGATCCTGGCCTGCATCCTCCTGAACAGCACCCTCCTCCTGTGTCCTCTTGCCCTTGGGGGGAGCTGATGTACAACATGAAAGAAAGAAAGACCAGAAAACATGGATGAGATTTGTCAACCAAATCAAACATTTCAAAAGAACAATAACAAAATATTTTGGAGAAATAGCAAATAGATAGACAACTATTCCATGGGATCTATCTCATGTGGTATACTACGTTATTCGTATTGCCTGATTTGCGGACCGTTGACTTAGAAAGTTCCTATGTAACTCAATAAACAGACTACTAAAGAGGTTTGCCTAGGCCTGGCAGGCAGCAGTCCGCAGCACGCGAAGTGACAGACAAAGTCCATCCTGCTTGCAGATCAGTGAATACTCAAACTATCAATCCACCGACCACCGCCACTATTTCTTCTTATAGCCATGTGTCTAAAGGAAGGACTGGACTTCAGTCTGTTGGGGCTGATTTAGAAGTCCCTTGCGGCTCATTTTCCTCCAATGTTGCATGACTTTTGTGACGCAGCGGCAGAACAAAAGACTCGCCATGGTGTTGGTGCGGCGTATATATGCATCACGTTGTTAAGCCCTGCGCCATCAGGGGGCGTTCCGGCGCAAGGGAGGGCGTACCTGCGCAGGAACGAATCCTAAAAGTGGCTGAGGGAAATCTACAAGATGTCAATCAGTCACTTTTAGGACAATGATGCATGACTCAAACCCTGCGCGCTTGAAGCCGACGTACGGCTTGATGCAGCATTGGGGAGATAGGGTACCCCAGAGCATTGCTGGAGCTGCGCCATCGTTGGCACGCAACTCCAGCAATGCGCTGCCTTTACGGCACAGATGCGTAAGGCTTCTGTGACGTTTTGGGCCAATGGGTGGTGGTGGCATGGCACACAATTACTGCCGCATCCCTGCTACTTTGCAGGGATGCGCCGGTAATTGAAAATATGACCCTTAGTGTCTAGCATTACGCAGTTCTTATCTTTACACTACACTCATACATAATTTCTCAGGCCAATGAAATGAACACAATTTACAAAACAAATAAGCATAGTAGCAAGCAAGGCTACTGAGAAGGAGAGCAGTGCACCTGAAATGCATAGAAGATTTTGAAATATAATTTACCTACAATGTAATCGGCAGCATTATTGCTCTTGGTAAAGAACAAAGATTTGCAAATAACAGAGCCGGATAAAACAGAGTAGTGATGAATAGCTACTACTACTCACCAAGCCCGGGGACCTCTACGCCGAGCGCGTCCAGCAAGTCCCGTTCCCGGTCCATGACATCTGTCCAGCGGTGGGTGGCCTGGTTATATGTGCGCCGGACCCCAGAGAGCTTATACATGGCCCGGCACACCTTCTCCCACCGCTTCCAGCGCTCCCGGATGCCATAGCCAGTTGCGATCTTGCCGCCTCCCAGGATCGTCTTGGGGAGGCGGCGCTGGACGTGGAAGATGAGTGCGGCCACCTCCTCCGCGCTAAAGATCTCCCGTGGCACCACTTGCTCCCCCCTCAAACGCCCGCATGGTCTGGGCAGAAATACAGTTAAATGATAAAGAAGAAATAGAATAGTGAAGAAGAAAAGAAAAGAGTTTAAAAAAGTAGTTTAAAAGTAACTAAAAGCAGCAGAAAACACAAAAAATAGAGCTAGAAAAATAGAGGGATAGATAATAAGTAAAATAGATCAAATAAACTTCAAACAAGCAAAGGATGGCAGAGATTGAGAGAGGATACAGAAAGCATGCCCAGAACCATAGCAATGAATGAGAAACAAGATGGCCGCGCCCGTTCACGACCGCGTGGGTAAGTTCGCGCGAGATTTTCCTCGCGAGCACGCGCGAAATTGTACTAGCGAGCAGCACACTTTGCGAGATTACACATAGCGGCCGGAAACGGAATTACGTCACGCAAACAAGATGGCCGCGCCCGTGTACGACCGCTAGGGTAACTTGGCAAACGTATAGCTAGAAGCGCCTCGCGAACACGCGCAAAATCACGCGAACATACACGTCGCAAAAAAAAAAATTTTGTATTCGCACGCATTCGCGGCTTCCGAAATCGATCTCGCACGGATTCGCGCCCCAAAAAACGCGCGAAATTGCAGAAAAAACGATTTTTGCTAAACTGAAAGCAATGAGCAGGTGCAAAAGTTCAAACTTAACATTAGTAACATTCAAGGTAGTGCTTCCTGAGGGGCCCCTCCAGAGTTTGCAACTATTCTATGACCCTGCTATGACCCAAACAGCAGGCTCATAGAATAGCTACAAGTAGACCATAAAGGTCCTGTGAAAAAAAATTTCACTGCAACAGAAAGCAAATTACAGATAAGGAAGGAAGCAGGTGCCAGCCAGAGTGGAAGTTTCAAAATTACTGACACATTAATGACCCACAAATTAATTGATGGCAGTTGAAGTAGGGGAGGTGTGCTTGCTTTTTTCAACCCCCATAATCTACAGTGATAAACAAACCTAATGGGTGGCAGTGAGGATGTACCAGAGGGTGGCATGGGTGTCCCAGAGGGTGGCAGTGGTGAAACAGAGGGTGCTGTGAACCTGTGATGATAAACCAGACGTAGAAACAACATAGTCGCGGCCGTTGCGAGCCGAAAAGTAAGTTCGCAATTGCGAAATTGTCCCAAAATCGGTGCGAACGCTCGCCAACACAAAAAACGGGAAAATCCGCAAATCCGCGAGAGTTCGCGTATTTTCGCAGATTGCGAATCCGTAAATCCGCAAGTTCGCGTACGCGAGATCCGCTAGATCCGCCCATGCTTAGTCCCAGCTCTGTTTCTGCACATGATGGCACATCCCTCTTATTTATACCCTCCTCCCCCCACCTCGCAGACAGTGCCAGCAGCTTCTGGAATTCTCTGAGGAACTGGTTTAAACTGGCTCAGGGGGAGGAGTAGAGCACCCTGGGTGCCAGGCTTCCCCTCCAAATGATGGGGTGGCTGGGTACCTAACAACTAGACCGCTAACCTACTGCAGTCAGATGGCACAACACATAGCCATGGCAGCCATTTTAAATACAACATTTCATCAGGGCGCATGTTTACAATGGGGGTTAAATAAGTGCACACACTATGGCGTTACATTTCCACAGTAAGCAGGGCATCTCATACCTCACATGGCCTATACAACTATATTTACCATGGGGGAGACATCCTGAATTAGGGGGGGCGAAAAGCGAAAAAGTTTGGTTGAAAAGTGCCAAGTCCAACTGGGTCGGCCCCAGGTTTCTTGAGAATGGGTGTGATTTGTCCTAGTTCAAGGGAGTCTGGGACACAGCCAGAGGTGAAAGAGGCGTTGATGATTTTTGTCCAGAAAGGGGAAATGGTGTGGTTGAGTTCTTTTATAATTGTGGATGGGAGGGGTCCATAGTGTGGGAGGAAGGTTTGAGATTAGAAATTATACTGAAGACCTCGTTTTCCGACATTAGCTCAAAGTCGGACCAATGCGCATTGTTTTTTAGCTGAAAGCAGACCTGATTGTCCTTGGTAAAAACTCTTTCTGAGTGGTCAAGGGTGGTTGACGGGGGCAGGTTAAGAGGAAAGGAGGGTTAGCGGTTTGTATGAAGGATTGATCAATTTTTGAGACTTTATTAGTGAAGAAGGTGGCAATTTCTTCACATTGCTCATTGGTGGCTTTGATTTCTTGAGAGGGCGTGCAGTTTATTTGGCTTTTGACTATGTTGAAGAGTTCTCTCGATCTGTTTTTCGCCAGATCCAGGTGGCTGCGGAAAAAAGACGCCTTTTCAGTGAAAATGTGTTTTTTGTATGCCCGCTGAGCAGATCAAAGTTGCGCTGGGTGTAAGGTCGAGGGGTTTAGTCTCCAAGAACTTTCCGTTTGTCTGAGTTGACGCCTTTCATCATTCAGATCCATGTTTAACCAGGTTTTAGATTTGGTTCACCTCAGTTGTTTGAGTTTGAGTGGAGCTACTAGGTCTAAAACCTCTGTCATTCTTGAGTTAAAGTGTGTAGTGAGGTCATCAGCCGTCCATGATGAGGGTTGGAGTTGAAGATGGGCATAAATCCTGGATTCCAGTTCGGGTAAAGGGACTTCTTTGATTTTTCGGGTCAAGAGTTTAGGTTTGACATCAGGAATAGGTGGTGGCTGACAAGTGTGTCAGTCTTGAACAGAACGAGGTGGTGGTCGGAGCCGTCAATGGGAGAAATCGAAGTCAGAGAGACCAGTTCATTGTTGGTAACGATCGCATCCAGTGTTGCACCTTTGCTGTGAGTTGGTTTACTGCAGAGTTGTTTGAGGTTATATATTTCCAATAGGTTGGATAGGTTGTTTAATGCTGACCTCTGGACACGGCTTTCAGAAATGTGTCATGGCCGCAGAAGGTATACATGGAATAAAAGTACTTTCCTTTTTACATCATAATCAAGGTTAAATGTGCATTTTCTCTTTACCCCTGACCTCATAGAGAATGAACAGAGAACTGATAGAATTATCAATGATTTCCGGTCAGTTGGAGTAAATCAGCAGCTTCCCAGTCTACACGTTTCCGTTTATTAGTCTCAGTCCATGGGGTTCACAGTAAACTCATGAACTGAGCAGACCCCCCTGGATTCACAAGACCGAGGCCTGGACCCTGAACCAAGCAGACCCCCCTGGACTCACAGGAACGAGGCCTGGACCCTGAACCGAGCAGACCCCCCTGGACTCACGAGACCGAGGCCTGGACCCTGAACCAAGCAGACCCCCCTGGACTCACAGGACCGAGGCCTGGACCCTGAACCGAGCAGACCCCCCTGGACTAACAAGACCGAGGCCTGGACCCTGAACCAATCAGACCCCCCTGGACTCACAAGACTGAGGCCTGGACCCTGAACCAAGAAGACCCCCCTGGACTCACAAGACGGAGGCCTGGACCCTAAACCGAGCAGACCCCCCTGCACTAACAAGACCGAGGCCTGGACCCTGAACCAATCAGACCCCCCTGGACTCACAAGACTGAGGCCTGGACCCTGAACCAAGAAGACCCCCCTGGACTCACAAGACCGAGGCCTGGACCCTGAACCAATCAGACCCCCCTGGACTCACAAGACTGAGGCCTGGACCCAGAACCAATCAGACCCCCCTGGACTCACAGGACTGAGGCCTGGACCCTGAACCGAGCAGACCCCCCTGGACTCACGAGACCGAGGCCTGGACCCTGAACCGAGCAGACCCCCCTGGACTCACAAGACCAAGGCCTGGACCCTGAACCAAGCAGACCCCCCTGGAGTCACGAGACGGAGGCCTGGAGCCTGAACCAAGCAGACCCCCCAGGACTCACGGGATCAAGGCCTGGACCCTGAACCAAGCAGACCCCCCTGGACTCACTGGACCGAGGCCTGGACCCTGAACTGAGCAGACCCCCGGACTCACGAGATTGAGGCCTGGACCCTGAACCAAGCAGACCCCCCTGGACTCACGGGATCAAGGCCTGGACTCCAGAAAGTTTAACTTGTCAGTTTATTCACTGCTTTTATACCAGCCTCTTAGGATGGTCTGTTTCTGTGGAAAAAGAAAGGAAGGAAAGCTATCTCTCATGTGAAGCTGCGATCCCATTGGATGAGGAGGATGTCACCTGCAGCACCGTTGATAACTTGCGTTTCCTGGTTTATAATATCCTTAGATTTATAGAGCTTCAAATCCGGACATTAGAAGAGGCGCTTAAAGGACCTGAGGCCGGACACGGTGCAGACTGGACCTGCTCTCAGGTGAGACTTGACTTTCCTGACAGAATAGCTCTGGCTGTGTCTCCTCCCTCTCTGCTCTTTATTTACACAGATTCTGGCTGCAGCTGTATTTCCGAGTCTGATCTTTACCTGACCCCTTTACTTTTGATTCCACTGTTATGTGATTGGAGTTTCTTGCATGAAATGTTAGTCTTTCCTTCCTTTCCTGAACTACCTCATTCTTAGATTCTTTAGAAAAGGGATTTAAGGGGCGTGGTCTGGCCACAGAGTAATATGAAAAGAAAGATTACAATGTCCCTAAAGTCAAGGATACCCGTAGGAGTGATCGCCCGGGATTTAGTACCCACTGCACTAATATGATTCCTAGACACAACCACCAGGTAGCTCAGATAGCGTTGTCTGAATTGCATCAAATCCTATGTCTACCAATTTTATTATTGAACACCCGCATACAGTAATATAGAACACTCAGTGATAGTTTCATAAAAAAAAAAAAATATATATATATATATATTCGTGACCGGTTAAAACACTACAACGAGATAAAAATTAAACATAGGTTTATTACACATTGTAAGCAAGTTAAAAAATGTTTCTTATAATTGTGAGGTACATCATGTTATACAATTATTACATAATACATTTAAAAATGTTCGTGAGAACACAAGTCGACGCGGCGTTTCGGTTAAAAAACCTTCTTCAGGACAGTTTCTACAAAGAAACACAAAATTACTTCATAATAATGGAACATATACACAGTATCTATATGCATTTATCTAATGTATGTGACTGTTATGTTATGTTTAGGTCTCATTTATAGCGCACGGCTACCCTGAGGGGCGTCCCGGCGCTTTGGCAAAGAGAAATGCAGCAAAGAGACACAACACAGCAGCTCACGGCGGTCCCACCAGAAAATCATGCTGAGAAGAGCCAGGTTTTCAGCTCCTTTCTGAAAGCTAGGAGACTGTAAGGAGACAGGTAGCTCATTCCAGCAGCGCGGGACCAGGTATCGGAAGGAACGCCCTCCGATCCTGGCAAATTTAATCGGGGGAACGACAGCTTTGGCCAACAAGGCCGACCGGAGCGACCTCCTGGGGACATAAAAAGCCAGGCGCTTCTCCATATACTTTGGGCCAATTGAATGGAGGGCCTTAAATGCCAGGGTCAACACCTTAAAGGTGATTCTTTTGGCAATGGGCAGCCAATGCAGTCTCCTTAGAAGTTCAGAGGCTTTTGCCCTGCGTGGGAGACCAAAAATGGCTCTTGCAGCCGAGTTCTGCACAATCTGCAATCGGGCCAACAGGTATTTAGGCAGCCCGATATACAGGGCATTCGCGTGGTCTAGTCGTGAGCCAATCAGAGACTGCACAATGATTTTTTTTGTGCTGCAGCGACAACAAGGGAAGAAACTTCCGAAGCATTTTCAAAATGCCAAAGCATTTCCCAGATAGACCGATGATTTGGGGTCCAAAAGAAAGGCTGTCGTCACATTGCACCCCAAGGTTTTTAGCTTTCACAGAGGCCTCAACAGGCGGAGACGTGTCCTGGGGCCACCAAGTCTTCCAGTTGGGATCCGGCGGACAGCCAAAAAAAAGCAGCTCCGACTTGTCGGAGTTGCATTTCAGACTGTGCCGCCGAAACCAGTCGTAGACCGCACCCAGGCATTCCCTGATCAGGCCACCATCAAAAGCCTCCCCCTTTTTAGATGTAAAAAGGAGCTGGGTGTCATCAGCGTAAGATATGATCCGGGCACCAAAGGACTCCGCTACCGCCGCCAGAGGGGCCATATAGATATTGAAAAGGGTGGGGCTCAGGATAGAAACTGTCACAAATTGTTCCGTGTATTTAAGGACTCATTTAGTAGTCCGCAGCGTCTTTCACTGAAAACAACAGAACCCCCAGACCCTGTGCACGGAGGAGCAGGGAGGCCGGTCTTTTAAATCCAGGTGAGCGCGTGTAGATGCCGTTTGACGTTAAATCTGGTTAACTCTGATAGAGTAGTTACTTAAATATGGCCCCATGATAATCCAACATGGTGAACTACCTTAACAAATCGAATATTGTTATGAGTAGAGGTTAAATATCTGAGAGACAATACTGCCGATAAGATGCCCTTCCCTTTTTATACAAAAAAAAGTGGCTAACCATGCGGCTCAGTTTATTTCCCGTATATAACCATCGGCCTCATGTATACAAACCCTTAAGATAAGAAACATAACCATGAAAGTGATAATAATTTAGAATACAGGTATACCAAATTCATGGAATTACCACCATGAAATACCATGTAATCACTACCATGAATATTAATCTCTATACGAAAACAATTGCCATATCGACATGGGTCAATACTTGATCGAATGTCATATACTTCGAATAATAGACATAAGTTACAGGCAGCCAAATTGAATATTTCTCTACACAACCTAATATATAATTATAAATATGAAAATATGGATTTATCGATTTACAGATGTTCTAGAGACCGTGGGGACTATACTTAGCTGACAAAGCAAATTTAGCACGTGGCTACAGCGATTTCACAAGCAGTCCTTTTGGTGAGTTCAATGGATTTTAGCACAAGCATATGCTGGCTATCACAATTAATTCTATATAAGAGTCATTACAGTTTCTCTCATATTCTATTTTCAGTGTATATATACCAATCGGTGGCCCCTCCGACACAGTGAAAAATTGACAGACCTGATAAAAAGGTACTTTGTGCCCACAATATATTGAAGCAATAAAATTAGGAGAAGTAGATGGGCCTTTTTTAATATATCCCCTCTCCCTATCTTTCTTTGTATTCCATAGACACTATCAACTACAACTATATCCTGATGGAATAAAAGGGATTTGTGTATTTTTTTTATGAAACTATCACTGAGTGTTCTATATTACTGTATGCGGGTGTTCAATAATAACATTGCAATTCAGACAACACTATCTGCGATACCTGGTGGTTGTGTCTAGGAATCATATTAGTGCAGTGGGTACTAAATCCCGGGCGATCACTCCTACGGGTATCCTTGACTTTAGGGACATTGTAATCTTTCTTTTCATTCCCCTGGTCCCAGACCGTACTTCAGGGGGCCTCCTATACTTTCTTTGTGATTCACAGAGTAATATGGCCTTCAAAACGTAAATCTCCGCTCCGAGGCAATCTCAAAGCGGGGAATGCAGCATTCCGGAGGCGACCAAGCACCCTCACTTTGGTAGCTCTAGATGTGGTGGTCCTCAGAAAGTGGAAGAAAGATCGACGAGCAGCCGATGGGCTGCAGGCGTAACAAGAGCCTCTGCCTTGTGTAGCTGCCTGGCCCCGCCCTATGTAGCTGCCTGGCCCCGCCCTGCATAGCTGCCTGGCCCCGCCCTGCGTAGCTGCCTGGCCCCGCCCTGCGTAGCTGCCTGGCCCCGCCCTGCGCAACAGGTCTGGGGTCCCGTAGAGAAAAGCCTGGACCCCTGCCTCATCCCCGGCGCAAAGTACATCGCCGAGCGACCTTGCGTAAGTCGAGACGAGAGCCCGGGTCCAGTGGAGGTCAGCAATCCAGCATTTAATGGCCATGGGCACATAATACAGAGCGTACAACGTTAGTGGGTGGCCCCCATCTCACTCAACTGCGGGACTGCGGAGGGCTCAACGCATGTCATTCTCTTCACACCGGGACCTTCTAGAGAGCACCTCAACATCGCAGTAAACCGCGGTTTGTACCCCCCACTGTCTCAACCTCCCAGGTTGGTGCCTGGGTCAGCACAGCTACGCGGCATAAATTACCATGGCAAAAACTGGGAGCAAGACCTCCAGGTCTCCTCAAGAAGCCCAAAGCGGGAGGGTTCTACCTTTTTATCTGATATTTCTTTTAATTGTGCTGACATCGTGTTGCTCGAATAATATTTGCATTGAACCTGTGATATGTCTATATTTTTTAAAATATCCAGATTTTCTGCACTTGGATAGCATTAGAGACGTTTTTATACTGTTTTGCCTTTTTCTTAAAATAAAAACGTACTGTTGCATTCTGGTGTTGTGAACTCCGCCCCCGCCTCGTTCCGCCGCAGCTTGTGCCGTTTGTTGCGGAGGGCTAAGGGTCCGGAGACACTTTCTACTCTTCCGGGTTGGGCATCAGCTGAGCGAAGCGCGGGACGCCTGACCTACTAATATTTAAACAGCTTGTCGGGGCGGACGCACAGCGGGCGCACCGAAGGCACACCAAAGGCAAGCCCGTCTGCACCCGTCCCCGCCTGGACCGAGCCCAGGGCCACCACCCCTGCCCGTTCATCATCAAGTCCTGGAACAATTATAACATGCTCAAGGGATACTCTTTTAAATCTTAATGCTCAGCCAAAAGAGCCTTGTCCGCAATTGGATCTTTTGAAAGAGCCTGAGGCCTGTCCGCTGTGCAATAAAAAGCTCCTTTTTACCGAAGCCAGATGTAGTCCTGGGGTACAACAGATTTTTAATTCACATATAGTGGCACAATAATGTTTGCGGGGCCTACTTCTTAACACACGCTCTTTGATCAAGCATAACACTGCTTTTGCGGGACTGCTGGAGGCTCATGATATAGACATGGCTTTTGTCACAGAGACTTGGGCAGATGACACATCTGACATAGACCTCGCATGAGCTATCCCTAAAGGATATTTATTAATTAGGAATGATAGACAGGAAAAACACGGAGGGGGCGTAGCTATTATTGTTAAGGATAATTTAACAATAAAAAGTTCGACCTTAGGAAATTGTCCAGAGTGCGAACTTCTTTCATTTGGAATTACTATTACTGACAACTATATATTTAATGGCGCACTGCTCTACAGGCCACCAGGAACCAAGAGCAAAGTTCTAGAGATAATCAGTGATATCATTGAGGCTAGTGTTGACCATCAGAAGTTTCCATCTTAGGCGACTTCAATTACCATCTTGAAAATGTTAACGATACACATACAAGTTCACTTTTGGAGTTGATGGCCACTGCCTCGATGACACAATTGATTAAACACCCTACTCACGAGGCTGAACACATCTTAGATGGTATATTTTCATCTAACCCTCATCTGAAAGTGCAGGCGATTTTGCAAATTCCGTGGTCAGATCATAAAGCCATTCAATTTTCACTTCATTCATCCCATCATCTTGCTTGCCCCAACTCTGCCTGTGGGTCCTTCACAAGGAGAAATTGAAAGGAAGTTAGCTCATTGCAATTACAATCAACTTTAGCTGCTTCCAGGCCATTATTGTTGTCTGAAGCCAATCTAGCCACTAATACTTTTAATAACTGGATAAAAACAGCGGTAGACATCCTGGCCCCTGAAAAAACATTTACTAGTAGGCGGCTGAAGAAATCAGAACCCTGGTTCGATGATACACTACGTTTTCAGAAACAAAAATGTAGACGAGCTGAGAGGTGTTGGAGAAAATTCTATGGGGGTGTGGAAAAAGTGAACCATACTCGGTCACTGACTGTTTATAAAAAAAATATTTTGGAGAAAAAATGTAGTTATTTCTCTAATAAAATAGAGCAGGCAGGTACATCAAGTAAAATACTTTTTTCGGTGCTAAAGGAGTTAGTAACACTTCCAATCTCACCTTTGTCAAACAGTAATGCCGCCCTTTGTAATCAATTGGCTATTTTCTTTAAGGACAAGGTGATTTCCATCTATAAGACATTCAGTGAAAATATTAGTGAGATTCAAGTAGGTAAACCTTCTTCTTCTCGGAAACAGTATGATCATGATTTGACTGCCTTTATCCCTCCAAATACAGAACTAATCTTGCAAATAGTTAAACAGGTGAAATAGTTAAATATTTCATTATGCAGCTGAGGAGATCAGCGAACAACTTTGTTTGCTTTTTAAAGAGATTTTTGATTCTGGCATTTTCCCTGAGGCATGGAAGAGGATCTCCAATCTTCGCCTGCTGAAAAAACCTGGTTTGGATCCTGGTGTTCATAGTAATTATCGACCCATAGCCAGGATCCCGTTTCCAGCGAAGGTGTCGGAGAAGATCATGAACCACCAGCTCACGTCCTTTGTGACCTCACAGAACTTGCTGGATCCCACGCAATATGGTTTCCGGGAGGGGCATGGCCTGGAGACGGCCTTGATCATGGCAGCAGAGGAGCTTCCATCATCGCTGGACTCCGGTGCGAAGGCCGCCTTGATCCTTTTGGTTCTTTCGGCGGCCTTCGACACCGTGAACCATGACATTCTCATCTTGAGGGTATATAGGCTGGGAATTTCAGGTCTGGCATTAAGTCTGCCTAAATCTTACCTTAATAAAAGGTGCCAGTTTGTTCATATTGACGACCAATGTTCGAAGCAATTTTCAGTTCCGTTTGGGGTCCCGCAGGCCTCATCTTTGAGCCCTATGTTGTTCAACGTGTATGTTACCCCTTTAGCAGATGTCATCAGGCAGTTTGGTTTTTCGTTAGTGTCTTTCGCTGACGAAACTCAAATCGTGGTCTCTATTTCTGGTAATCCAGACGAGACAGCAGCTCCTTTCAATCAATGTGTGACATCTGTAGACCACTGGATGAGTACAAACTGCCTAAGGCTGAACGGAAGTAAACCTGAGGTGCTTCTTATGGGTATCAGATTGTGGTAAATAAATAATTAAAACCGGTTCAATTTTTGACTAGATATACAATAACAGATAGCTCAATAAATAAGAGTCAGGATTCGAGGTATCTTGAGTTTGCAGGTTTTAATACAGCATAAAAGACAGCAACAGGACGACCTGCACGGGAATGGGATGGCAGGGCCCGGCAGCTGCCGGGGCAGGATCTGGGATGAGCGCGCTAACTTTAATAACAGTACATAACATATATATACTAAAACAATTGCATTACAGTTAATACAGTAGGCGTAGCAGTGGGTGGAGTTCGTAGCAGTCGCGAAAGATAAGGCATAAAGTGGGTGTAACAAGAGGCGTGTACATAGACATGTGATGTAAACGTAACAGAATATGTCATAAATGGGGCGGAAACATGGAGGGGGCTACCTAAGGAGCCGGGACCTCTGACCTAGTGGTGCGCGCAAGCTGGCAATGACGTGTTACTAGGAGGAACTGGGGGCTATGACTTCTGCGCTAGAAGAAGAGACTAAAGTCTGGAGAGTCAGAGCGACATGTACCTAAACACTATCTAGTATCTGATGTTTAGAGAACATGTTGATAGAATCCAAAAGCTATCAGGGTAAAGGCTAACAGACTCTAAGACTGGTGCATGCATTATTCTACATGTAGTGCGTGTTGAGGAATATTAAATGACCATTAATACAGTATTTCTCTTACATGGAGACGTAAAGGCTAGACCACGACGGAAACTATTGATGCGATTCAGTAGCTTAGGAATGCAGAGAAGGAGTGCTGAACTGATAACTGGAAACATAACATACTCTTGGCAGACAGAGAGGCAGAGCCAGGCCGAGCCGGGCATTGTGAGGCAGGAAGTAAGTGAAGGGTCAGGGATACAGATGGGGGCAGTATCGCTCCTCAGCGAGGGTTCAGGAGACAGGAGCTGAATCTGGTGTCCGGGCCCTTTTGAGGCCTAGAAACGGGGACTTTTACTGAATTAACGTGCACACTGTGAAACGTGGCAACATAACTTTACATAGGCTTAATACTCGTAGCTTTCACGAGAACTGGAAACTGGCATACTAAAGTTGGACACAACTGTAATTGCGTCTTTAATCGGTCATAAGGGAATACATATGCATATTAATCATGCACATATAACATAAGATGGGGAACACGTAGGCACATACAACATGGCAAAATTTACTTTTCCACATTCCCTCCTTGTGCCCTACGTTTCCATCAGGAAACATCAATATTCATGATACCATCTATCATTTCATACAGTATCATTTGCTCGTCTCGAATTGTCTTGGAACGGGACTCAGGACTAGGACTTGGAATACAGGATGCAGCACAAATGCCGCAAATCGCAGGGCCACATTGTATACAGAGGCAGCAACTGAAAATAATCACTACTGCTATACCCAGGAAAGACAATACTTTCCATCCCCAGGCAGAAATTATACTCCAGAGCCAACCGGACCATGTCCAGGTGCCTGGATTCTGGTGTAACTGATGGGCAATTTTATGGAGTCTGGTTATAGCTGAATAAACAGACGGCGCGTTATTAGGAATGAAAATGCAGCAACTAGATCCGATGACTCTACATGCTCCTCCTCTATCGGCCAGTATGACGTCAAGAACGAGACGATTTTGGAGCACGACAAATCTCATAGCAGATTGCTCTTCAGTTAAGTTACCTAGAGCAGAAGTAGTCTCATTCACTACTGCTTCAAGGGTTCTGGTTAGTCTACGTATTAACTTACTATTCTGGATAGGTCCTATAAAGAAAAAGAAACCTCTATTGAAATCTGTATATTGTTCTAGAGCAGTTTCAGTTTGGTCGACAATTGGGGACTCGATCTCCCTTCTATGTCTAATGTGTACTAGATGTGTGTTTCTATGATAATCGGATGGGGCTAGGAAAACTGGTGGCAGTAGGAAGGCAATGTAACATGTACCATCCCAATCGAGGGGTAGACGAACATATGCGGTCTGACCACAAACAAAATAAGAATGACGTGAGGCTTTAAAAATAGATTTCCCACTGTCACTATACTTGACAATAGTAGTACAATCACTATGTCCTACATGTGCGGAACCATTCTTTCGGACACATAATTCGCCTTTGACTGGTAGTACTGAAATAGCAGGTAAGTCTGGAGTAGTATCAGACTGAACATTCAGGACCATAAAATTCGAAGAATAATTACCTAAATTATATACTTCATTTTCTAGATCTAACCCTGTTCTGTGGGTGAGACCTTGCTTGTCTGGAAAACATGTACTGTTCAGAAGGGACATATCATTTGAAGATGACGTTAACGTGAACCATGCTCCACACGAACCATTATGTGAAAACGGATAAGGAAACAGTGGTAGAACTCCCTTCGGTGTCTGGAAAGGAGGGAGTCGACCACACACCCAACAATTAGTGGCATTGCTGGTCTGGTGTGAGTAGTGTAACATACTTATAAATGTGTTATTTCTCATAGCAAGACGATAGGATAGCTCGTGAGGAGGCAGATCACTGAATGTGTGCTCTACTGTAGCATTAGAAAACTTATTTACATGAGAAATTGGAAAACATAAATGCAATGCATAACTTGTGCAGGTAACCATCAAACTCAAAAATAGAAGAAAACTTAGAATAACGATACATCTGATAGAGTTTTGACTAACTCTCTCACTATGGGGGTCTATCTCATACATGTCAGAAACCTGTCTAACCGTTTCACCCGAGGGGGACTTAGACAATTAAACTGGCTGACTTATTTTACTAGACCGGAGTTTCTTTTTATACTCCTGCTGCGGAGTTTCCTCTAACAGGGGAGGCTTGGAATCAAAGTTTGTAGCGGGACAGTCCTTGAGAATAGGGCAGTTTTTAGAATTCCGGCAGTCCTTAAAAATGGAACAGTCCAATGTTTTTATGAGACATCCATGGAATTTCTTGACGTGAGACAGGTGCACCCAGCCTTTGCGGCCTTCCAACTTCACGGCCGTGCGGGTGGTCAGAAGGACTAACTTCGGCTCCTTCCAGCGAGGCTCCAGCAGGAAATTCCTGATTAAGACCAGGTCTCCGGGAAGGACCTCGTGCGGCTTGACTTCAGTATTGTCTGGAAATGCAGCGGCAACCTGTGAACGACAAGAGTGTAGGGCAGACATCAAGGAAGCTAGGTAATCTGTCAACATATTACTGGAAACATCTGTAATACTGCGGGGTCTAGGTGTACCCCACATGTTCGGGGGGCGGCCGAATACGACCTCATAAGGGGACAGACCTGATCGGGAATGTGCGACCATGCGCATATAAAATAGGGCGACTGGCAGAGCTACTAGCCAGTCTACACCTTTCTCTTTACAGACTTTGGCAATGCGGGTTTTTAGGGTCTGATTATGTCTCTCTACGAGACCTGCTGCTTCAGGATGGCGCACACAATGAAACTTCCACTGATACCCCAACAGAAGGGAAACATGCTTCATGAGTGCAGATGAGAATGGCTGGCCGTTGTCTGAATACACGACCCTAGGAAGTCCATAACGAGGGAAAAATTCACGAACCAGCTGCTTGGCAGTGGTCGCTGCTGTGTAATCTGGAACTGGATATGCTTCTGTCCACCTGGACAAGGCGCATACAACTACAAGGACATACTTGAAACCTCGACATCGCTCCATCTGAATATAATCCATCTGGAGGACTTCAAAAGGGTGGTCAGGGGGCTGGAATCCACCTTGTTCCACCGGGACACTTTTACCTGGATTGAACTGACAACATATCATACAGGTACGGACTTTCTGCTTGGCTGCAGCTCGTAAATGCTTGTTGAACCAAAGGTTCTGGATACTGTCTAACATGGCTTTTTCTCCTAAATGTGCAGGACTATGTGCGGTATTAATAATGACTTGAACCATTGAGTCGGGGAGAAACCATGTGGCTTTTCCCTTTGTCAACCATCCCTGATCTGTCTGGACCCCTCCTTGTTCGGACCATTTCTTGATTTCTTCAGGAGTAGCATGTAACTGGATATCTATGACATCTTGAGTGGGGTCCTTAACTGTCATACATGTAGTCGGATCTGGAGTGTGTGTCTGTGTCATGTTAACTGGAATGTCTGGAGTCTGAGCTGTGAGCTTGGCTGTTCGATCTGCTAGATCATTACCTTGGGAAATAATGTCAGTGACTTTCGTATGTGCTTTGCACTTCATGATAGCGATAGCTGTCGGTAAATGTATTGCTTCTAACAGAGCTTGAATGAGGAGACCATGCTGAATCTTGGTTCCATGAGAAGTCATAAAACCTCTTTCTTGCCAGAGCACTCCAAAGTCATGTACAACTCCGAATGCATAACGTGAATCTGTGTAAATATTAACTTTCAGGTTCTTAGCACGTATGCAGGCTTGGGTCAGAGCGACTAGCTCTGCTGCTTGAGCGGACAGGGTGTCAATACGGTGTGTCTCTATAACTTCAGTGTCAGTAGTCACTGCATACGCGGCTACTAGTTCTCCTGTACTGGTTCTCATACATGAACCATCCACATAAAGTGTCAGGTCGGGATCTGGTAATGGAATATCTGTCAGGTCTTGTCTTGGCTTTGTCATGGTGTTAACTACTTCCACACAGTCATGTGTGGCAGGATTTGAAGTAACTGACGGTAACAGTGTAGCAGGATTTAGAACGTTGCAGCGTCTGATTTCTATGTGTGGCTGGAATAGTGTCAATTCATAACCTGTTAAACGTGCAATTGTCAAGTGTTGGGTCTGTGTTCGGTTTAAAAGAACTTCCACGGAGTGTGGAACTTGTACTGTCAGGGAGTGTCCTAACACTATGGAATCACTTTGTCTGATAGCTAGTGCTGTGGCTGCAACTGACTTGAGGCACGCAGGCAGGGCCTGGGCTACTGGATCTAATGTGCTCGAAAAATAAGCACAAGGCTTGTATTGTCCTGCTTGATCTTGTGTGAGAACAGATAATGCAGTACCTTCACGTTCTGTGACAAAAAGTGTAAAAGGCTTACTGTAGTTCGGTGTTGCTAGAACAGGAGCTTGGCATAAGGCTTTCTTTCATTCATTAAAAGCAAGTGTGTGTTCAGATGTCCAAGGGAGGACAGTCGATACGGCTGCCTCCTGTGTCGTTAACTGTATCAGTGGTTTGGCTAGGAATGCATACTGAGGAATCCATTGTCTGCAATAGGAAGTGAGGCCGATAAAAGCACGTACCTCCTTCTGTGTCTTGGGCTGTGGAAGACTCGCTATTAACTGGATACGGTCAGGTGTCAACTGCTTACCCCTCTTGGACAGTAAGTGGCCTAAGTAGATCACTTGCTGGACACAGAATTGAAGCTTTGAAGGGGACACCTTATGCCCCATCTCGGCTAGAAAATACAGGACTGTAAGTGACGCACGCTCGCAGTCACGTTCAGAACGGGCTGTGATCAGTAGATCATCGACATACTGGAGCAGGGCAGTGTCAGTTGGCATGTGAATATTGTCTAGTTGTCTTTTAAGTGCTTGACTGTAAATACTAGGACTTTCTGTGAAACCTTGAGGAGCTCGTGTAAATTTATAGCTCCTTCCATTTAAACAGAATCCGAAAAGGAACTGGCTGTCTGGATGAATGGGGACACTGAAAAATGCGTTTTTGAGGTCTATGACAGTGAAAAATGTGGCTTCAGAATCAATGGCTGTCAATAGGGAAGAAATATCTGGAACAACTGGGTACTGGGGAATGATACATTTATTAAGCTCTCGAAGGTCAATCACTAATCGATATACTGGAGGCGCATTTGGATCAGTACGTTTCATGACTGGAATAATAGGAGAATTACATACATTGGAGTCAGTTTCTACAACCACTCCTTGAGCAACAAGCTCGTCAATAATTTTGGATAAGGCTGCTACAGCCTCGGGTGGCAATCTGTACTGTCTGATTCGTGGTAACACTACACCTGGTTTGAGAGTCACACGATGTGGTGTGATTTGCATAAAACCAACATCAGTTGGACCTTGTGCCCATAGATGCTGGGGAACATTCAGTAATCTTGGATCAAAATCACGCAATACATAGTGACCCTTAAAGTCACGTAAAAACAAACGTATTCCTTCTGGGGAGCAGCAAATAACTGCACCTAATTCTTTCAGTGTCTTAATGCCTAACAAATTTTCTGGACATGATTTCGTAAGTAATAAATCAGTAGTTCGGGGCAATGGACCTACTTCTAGAGTAACTGGTTTGGAAATCTCGTTTACAATAGGCTTTCCTGAAAATCCAAGGGAAACATTTCTAGAGCCTGAGAGCGGAGCCCCTGGAACCTCGTCATGACTGATAGTAGTCCTACTTGCCCCTGTATCAATCAAAAATGTTCTGTCTTTCCCTAATACTTGACTGTGAACATAGGGACCCTCTTGATCTACAGGAATCTCGATGAGAGGCAAGCCTACCTCCCTCTCTAGGCTGTTTCATGAGTACTGTTGATACTCTGGATACTCTGTCTGGGCATACTGGTACATCTGCTGTGTAGCATGCTGTGTTGCAGCTATAGGCTGCGGTACTGGAACTGTCTGTTGTGCATTCTGTGGTGGCTGAGAAGTCTGTGAAACTTGTTCTTGTCTAGGCGGACGTGGTCTTTCTTTAGTCTTACCAGTGGCTATATTGTGTTTCAGAACTGCACACTCGTTTATAAAATGACCTGGCTGTTTACAATAATTGCATGTCCCTTTAACGGGAGCTGCAGGATGACTGGCTTGATTCGGACCCCTCTTCTGACTGTCTTGAGGAACAGATTGTGCAACTAATACTTTCATTTTCGTGTCTTTCATACGTTTCCTTTCGTGTTCTTGCTCTTCTCTGATTCTATTCTGGTGATATTGAAGCATCTGAAGCATTTGGGACGGAGTATTAGCTTGCCAGGTACTTTCGACTTTCAAAACTCGATTTTTAACTTGTGGACTTGAATTCTCGACTAGTTTAGTAACAAAAAGATGAGGGTATGACTCACTACTCATCTTCAAACCACTGTTAATACTAAAACATTTCTCGAATCTAGAATAAAAATCACTAGTATCTTCGTCTGGTTTCTGTTTACAGGCTGAGATTGCATCCCAGTCTTCCTTTTTCGTGGCTAATAATCTTGGCAAAACTTGTATTAACAGTTCGGGTAATTCTTTACATTTATCTCCTAGACCGGTACCTGGTACACGTGTATTTTCTTCAGCTTCTAGAGCTGCCCAGTCTATCTTTTTCTCTCCCACCTCCCATTCTTTTTCTTTGAGTTTTTCATATATGCCCGCAGGCAACAGGACTTTTAACATTTTAATTATATCTGGATACGTGTATTCTCCCATACGGAGCATGTCTTTTAATTCACGGTGGAACCCTGCTGGATCTTTGTCGTGACAGGGAATTAACTTTTTCATCTATAAGAGTTCCATCTTTGTGATAGGGGTATAAACAAATACTCGTTGCATTTCACCACCCTGTGTCCTAACTGGATGCACTTCTCGTAACGGATGCTGTCTGTCTATGTAAAACGGTTTACTTTCTGGAGATGGGACGTGAACAAAATGCGGATTTAGAAACGTTCTATATTCGTGGCGCTGTTCTAGAATGATACTAATTAAATCGGTACCTAGACCTTTCCATTTATACTGGAGTAACTCGTTCAGAACATCATGTAACGGACCTGGATCGGAATGCTGACCCTCATACAGTGTAATGAGGTGTTGAATCATATACATACCCACCAGTCGCTGCTCGGCTGGGGGCAGTTTCAGAAACATTTGTGCCACTATTTCGTCTGGAAAAGTGGTAGAATCAGTAACCCATCGGACTGCTGATCGGGCTAGTTCTTGTTCATGCATGGTACTAAGTTCACTATAACCGATTCGTGATTTCAGAATGTGATCGGTAACTTGAAATACTTGCTCTAGAGAACCTTGTTCTGGTGCTGGAAGATGAACAGTTTTCTTGTAGTCTAGACGTGAATGTCGGTCGGAAAGTCTAGTTCTACCTACATACGCTATTCTGGAAGGATTCTCGTCGTCTACCTCTTCAGTAGAAGAGTCATTCTCTTTCTCGCTTACTTGTGCTTCTCTACGTTGTTCGTGTAACCTTATTATTTCTTTGCGTATTTTCTTGTACATACTTTCTATACTACTGATTGTCCTGTGTTTACCCTCGGCTATATTATCACTCCACCTTGTCAGAATTTTCATTTCATTCGGATCTTTAGTCGGGGAATCTTGTTCCCTTATTAAACAATTGATCAGAAACTTTAATAACATGAACTGGATCTCAGATTTCCTGAGAGACATGACTTCACCAATACTTTCTGGATCTTCTCCTGTACGGATGAAGCGATATATTCTGTCTAGATCTTCTTTCATATTCGGTAGGGTGTCCAAATACTCGGTCACCCGTCTTACACGCAAGGAATATATAACCATATTATTCTCGCCTGGGACTGGATCATAACAGCATTCAGTAAGAGCTTGCCTGATTTCTGCGACGGACTGATATTTGGGCGTACGCTGTAACGCACGTTCATGTAACTCGACTAACGCTAAACGTTTATTTGGCGGCGGGGTACCAGGAGGACCTCCTCCCGCGGCCCCTAAACTGGAATTGTCGACTGATACTCTTCGTGCTGGCAGAGTGATCAATGTAGCGGGTACTTGTAATGTAGACTGGACCGGGGGTACCGTAACAGGTGCTGTAACAGGTGCCCCGGTGACTGGAGGAGTAGGATTTACACTATTTACAGGAGCTGGCGGAACAGGATTTGCATATTCTGGGACTGTGTCGTCCAAATAGGACGAGAGAAAAATATCAGCTGCGGTCGGTTTGTGACGTAGCTTGGTCGGAACTAAGGGCGGCGGAAAATTACTGGATGCCTCCGGGGTTGCTTTCGGCAAGCCCTCGGCAAGAAGAGGGTACATACCCTTAATAAGGGCATTCCTCTGTCTGTCTGACTGTTCGGTTTTAACTCGTTCACCTATTTCGATTAATTCCCTTTCCTGGGCTCTTTCTGAGGATTCTCTACTTAATTCTGACCTTCTGATTTCTTTTTCCGTTCTTTTATGAGATTCTTTGCGCCATAACTCGATGGCATCTTTCTGTGACTGTCTGGATTTCTTTTTCCATAATGCTTCTTCTACTCGCATGATGCACTCGGCATCCCATGTGCCTGATACAGGCCATCTATATTTCTCTTCTAATTCCTTGGTGTACTCGACCCATAAGTCTAGATATAATATGGCACTTATGCCATGCTTATGATACATAAAATGACCTGGACTGTCCCTAGGCGGGACAGGAACTGCTTCCTCGAGCAGACCTTTTCTAGTTCTTAACTGACGTAACTTGGAGAACAGAGGCATGACGTAAACTGGGATCCGGACACAATACAATACAATACACGATGAACACAATAATGACTGAGGAAACAACTCATTCATACCACGACATTGAAAACACATTGAAACGACATTTAAAATAACAGTTCAGACAGAAACATTACCTGGAATACTTGAGAACAAAAACACATGACTTTCTCGAGAACAGAACTTACTAGAATTACTAGATGCACTGCTGAAACAGTACGAAACATACCGGTCTCATTAAGAGACACGTCAGGACCCGCATCCACCTAGGTGGACACTTCGTGTTGGATTTGCGTACCCAAACCCACGGACCAGGGACAAATTAATTGACCCTGTCTAGATACTACCCCAGCAACGGTACTCACCGGGCAGCAAGAACGGAAGGCCTCGGACTGGACTGGACTGCTACGACGACGGACTACGAACTTCGGACTTCAGTTACGGGTGGGCCTCCGGATACCTCGGACCTTGGACTCTCGGCTTGGGCTCTGGTCGGGACTCGCCGCGTTCCTCCACCGCCTCGTCTGGATGCTGGACCGCAACCTCCGTCTCCTCCGTGGGCCTGAGGGATACTTGAAGCAGAAATATCTGCACGTGCACGGTATGGTTCCGTCACGGCTGCAGAGGATCAGGGGGCCTGCGTAGTTTCTCCGGCGCGTGGGGAAAGGGCAAGTCCCTGTTCGGGCGCCATTATGTGGTAAATAAATAATTAAATACCGGTTCAATTTTTGACTAGATATACAATAACAGATAGCTCAATAAATAAGAGTCAGGATTCGAGGTATCTTGAGTTTGCAGGTTTTAATACAGCATAAAAGACAGCAACAGGACGACCTGCACGGGAATGGGATGGCAGGGCCCGGCAGCTGCCGGGGCAGGATCTGGGATGAGCGCGCTAACTTTAATAACAGTACATAACATATATATACTAAAACAATTGCATTACAGTTAATACAGTAGGCGTAGCAGTGGGTGGAGTTCGTAGCAGTCGCGAAAGATAAGGCATAAAGTGGGTGTAACAAGAGGCGTGTACATAGACATGTGATGTAAACGTAACAGAATATGTCATAAATGGGGCGGAAACATGGAGGGGGCTACCTAAGGAGCCGGGACCTCTGACCTAGTGGTGCGCGCAAGCTGGCAATGACGTGTTACTAGGAGGAACTGGGGGCTATGACTTCTGCGCTAGAAGAAGAGACTAAAGTCTGGAGAGTCAGAGCGACATGTACCTAAACACTATCTAGTATCTGATGTTTAGAGAACATGTTGATAGAATCCAAAAGCTATCAGGGTAAAGGCTAACAGACTCTAAGACTGGTGCATGCATTATTCTACATGTAGTGCGTGTTGAGGAATATTAAATGACCATTAATACAGTATTTCTCTTACATGGAGACGTAAAGGCTAGACCACGACGGAAACTATTGATGCGATTCAGTAGCTTAGGAATGCAGAGAAGGAGGGCTGAACTGATAACTGGAAACATAACATACTCTTGGCAGACAGAGAGGCAGAGCCAGGCCGAGCCGGGCACTGTGAGGCAGGAAGTAAGTGAAGGGTCAGGGATACAGGTGGGGGCTGTATCGCTCCTCAGCGAGGGTTCAGGAGACAGGAGCTGAATCTGGTGTCCGGGCCCTTTTGAGGCCTAGAAACGGGGACTTTTACTGAATTAACGTGCACACTGTGAAACGTGGCAACATAACTTTACATAGGCTTAATACTCGTAGCTTTCACGAGAACTGGAAACTGGCATACTAAAGTTGGACACAACTGTAATTGCGTCTTTAATCGGTCATAAGGGAATACATATGCATATTAATCATGCACATATAACATAAGATGGGGAACACGTAGGCACATACAACATGGCAAAATTTACTTTTCCACAAGATCCCTCTATATGGTCTGAGAAATGGTGGCCTCAGTCGATGGGAATACCTTCTATCCCAGTAAAAAAGGCCAAACATTTGGGAGTCTTAGGTTTCAATCTCAAGTCAATATGGTTGCTTCCCATGTACATTTAACCCTAAAACTGATTCAGAAGGTGAAACCTTATATCCCGTCATCTACTCTTAAAAGACTGGTAACGTCTTTGACTTTAGCCAAATTGGACTATGGTAATGCCTTTTTGGGGTCTTCAAAAACAACATCTGTCTAAGCTTCAACGGGTTCAAAACTCGGCTGCCAGGACGCTGCTGAACATTCCCAAGTTCCAGTCGGTGTCCCAGGGCCTTAAACATCTTCACTGGTTGCCGGTGAAAAAAGAGCGGAATTTAAGAATTTATGTTTGGCCTTTAAAGCCCTCCAGGGGACAGGACCTGTTTACCTGAAACAACATCTATTATGGTATCACCCAAACAGAACACTTCGTTCTGCCTCGAGCAAACTTCTTCAGGCATCAAAAATCAGAAGGGTACGCTGGGGAGGAAGTCGTTTTTTTACACTGTCAAATTAAGGAATACATTGCCGTTATCCATAAAGAACAGTATAACTCTTTCAGAAAGGCTATCAAAACCTGGCTTTTCATGCACTGATTTCTCATTCTTTGGTATTTCTCCTCAGCTTTAGAGCCAATACGCCCCCGGAGATTCGAGCGCGGTATAAATTATGAATTCATCCATTCAATTCAAAGCAGACACCAAGAAACTCAAGAACTTCCAGCCGTTCTCCCTGCTACTGTTCCCGGCAAAGATTATCGAGAAAATTGTCACCATGCAACTCACCCACCACCTGGAAGACAACAACATCTTGGAACCGTCCCAGTCCGGATTCAGTAGAAACCACAGCACTGAGACAGCCCCCATCGCCGCTACAGATGACATCAGGCGCCAACTAGACAACAGCGAAACATCAGCCCTCATCCTCCTGGACCTGTCAGCTGCCTTCGACACGGTCTGCTATTGCACTCTAAAGACACACTTCCTAGAAGCCGGAATCCAAGAGAAGGCCCTCGACTGGACCACGTCCTTCCTCACCGGCAGAACCCAGAGTGTCCGCCTCCCACCCTTCCGATCCGAAGCCACGGACATCATCTGCGGCATCCCCCAGGGCTCATCCCTCAGCCTAATGTCTACATGGCCCCGCTCGCACCAGTGGCCTGCCATCACGACCTCAACATCATCTCCTACGCCGACGTCACCCAGCTCATCCTCTCCCTCACCAAGGACCCACACACCCCCAAAACCAACCTCCATGAGGGAATGAAGGCTGTCGCCGACTGGATGAGGAGCAGCCGTCTGAAGCAGAACTCGGACAAGACGGAGGTACTCATCCTCGGATCCACCCCCTCGCCTGGGACGACTCCTGGTGGCTGACCACACTGGGAACAGCACCAACACCCACCGACCATGCACGCAATCTAGGATTCATCCTCCACTCCTCCCTCTCCAGGTCTAAAAAGGTCAACTCCGTCTACTCCTCCTGCTACAACACCCTCCGCAAGCTCTGCAGGATCTACAAGTGGATCCTGACTGTAACAAGAAGAACGGTGACACAGGCCCTCGTCAGCAGCAGACTGGACTACGGAAACGCACTCTACGCAGGAATTCCAGCCAAAACACCTACGACGACTACAATGCATCCAAAAGGCCTCCTCCCGACTGAACGTCAACGCCCCCCGCTGCAACCACATCACCCCCCACCTGAGAGACCTACACTGGCTCCCCGTCGACAAGAGGATAACCTTCAAGCTCCTCAACCACGCACACACAGCACTCCACAACGCCGGACCAGCCTACCTGAACAGCAGACTCAGCTTCTACACCCCCACGCGCCAGCTCCGCTTCGCCAGCCTCGCCCTCGCCAATGTCCCCTGCATCCAACGAACAACCTCCGGCGTGTGGAAAAGTAAATTTTGCCATGTTATATGTGCCTACGTGTTCCCCATCCTATGTTATATGTGCATGATCGATATGCATATGTATTCCTCTCTGATCGATTAAAGACGCAATTATAGTTGTGTCCATCTCTAGTATGCCAGTTTCCAGTCTTCGTGAAAGCAACGAATATTAGGCCTATGTAAACCTACGTTGCCACATTTTACAGTGTGCACGTTAATTCATTGGATTGTCCCCGTTTCTAGGCCTCAAAAGGGCCCGGACCCAGATTCAGCTCCTGTCTCCTGAACCCTCTCCGAGGAGCGATACAGCCCCCACCTGTATCCCTGACCCTTCACTTACTTCATGCCTCGCAGTGCCCGGCCCGGCCTGGCTCTGCCTCCCAGTCTGCCAAGAGTATGTTATGTTTCTAGTTATCAGTCCAGTCCTCCTTCTCCGCATTCCTAAGCTACTGAATCGCATCAATAGTTTCCGTCATGGTCTAGCCTTTATGTCTCCGTGTAAGAGAAATACTGTATTAATATTCATAGAATATTCCCCGCACCCGCAATACATGTAGAATAATGCATGCACCAGTCTTAGAGTCTGTTAGCCTTTACCCTGATAACTTTTGGATTCTATCAACATGTACTCTAAACATCAGATACTAGATATGCCCTGGGTACATGTCGCTCTGACACTCCAGACTTTAGTCTCCTCTTCTAGCATAGAAGTCATAGCCCCCAGTTCTCCTTGGTAACACGTCATTGCCCATTTGCGCGCACCACTAGGTTAGAGGTCCCAGCTGCTCAGGTAGCCCCCTCCATGTTTCCGCCCCGTTTATGACATATTCTGTTACGTTTACATCACATGTCTATGTATACGCCCTGTACACGCCTTCTTGTTACATCATTTTGCCCTTATCATTCGCGACTGTTACAAACTCCGCCTACTGTTACGCCTACTGTATTGAATGTAATGTATTTGTTTTTGGTATATATACTAATGTTTTGTTACTGAAAGTGAGCCTTATTCCTGCCCCCGGCAGCTGCCATCCTATTCCCATGCAGGCTGTCCTGTTCCTGTCCTGTTATGCCTAATTAAAGCCTGTAGACTCCAGCTACCTCGAATCTTGACTCTTATTTATTGAGCTATCTGTTTATATGAGTATCCTGAAAAATAGAACCGGTAATTAATTATTTATTTACCACAGGCGGCAGATCCTTCTCCTTCCTCGACCTGGAACACCCTCCCTACCCACATACGGAAGACCCAAGACCTACTCGCCTTCAGAAGACTCCTCAAGACCTGGCTCTTCGAGCGGTAGCAGGACCTCCCCCTCCCCTCAGCACACTCTACAAGTACTCTGATTGATTGATTGATTGATTGATTGATTGATTGATTGATTGATTGATTGATTGATTGATTGATTGCACTGTTCATTGGGTGAGAGTAAGGCGGCTGTGCACTGTTCATTGTTCACACTGAGTGAGAAGAAGGCGGCCTGTGCACCGTTCATTGCTCAGACTGGGTGAGACGAAGGCGGCCTGTGCACTGTTCATTGTTCACACTGGGTGAGACGAAGGCGGCCTGTGCACTGTTCATTGTTCACACTGGGTGTGAAGAAGGCGGCCGTGCACTGTTCATTGTTCACACTGGGTGAGAAGAAGGCGGCCTGTGCACCGTTCATTGTTCACACTGGGTGATAAGAAGGCAGCCTGTGCACCGTTCATTGTTCACACTGGGTGAGACGAAGGCGGCCTGTGCACTGTTCATTGTTCACACTGGGTGAGAAGAAGGCGGCCTGTGCACTGTTCATTGTTCACACTGGGTGAGAGGAAGGCGGCTGTGCACTGTTCATTGTTAACACTGGGTGAGAAGAAGGCAGCCGTGCACTGTTCATTGTTCACACTGGGTGAGAAGAAGGCGGCCTGTGCACTGTTCATTGTTCACATTGAGTGAGAAGAAGGCGGCTGTACACTGTTCATTGTTCACACTGAGTGACAAGAAGGTGGCTGTGCACTGTTCATTGTTCACACTGAGTGACGAGAAGGTGGCTGTGCACTGTTCATTGTTCACACTGGGTGAGAAGAAGGCGGCCTGTGCACTGTTCATTGTTCACACTGAGTGAGAAGAAGGCGGCTGTGAGCTGTTCATTGTTAACTCTGGGTGAGAAGAAGGCGGCCTGTGCACTGTTCATTGTTCACACTGGGTGAGAAGAAGGCGGCCTGTGCACTGTTCATTGTTCACACTGGGTGAGATGAAGGCGACCTGTGCACTGTTCATTGTTCACAGTGGGTGAGAAGAAGGTGGCCCTGCACTGTTCATTGTTAACACTGGGTGAGAAGGCGGCCTGTGGACTGTTCATTGTTCACACTGGGTGAGAAGAAGGCGGCCTGTGCACCGTTCATTGTTCACACTGGGTGAGACGAAGACGGCCTGTGCACTGTTCATTGTTAACACTGGGTGAGAAGAAGGCGGCCTGTGCACTGTTAATTGTTCACACTGGGTGAGAGGAAGGCGACTGTGCACTGTTCATTGTTAACACTGGGTGAAAAGAAGGCAGCCGTGCACTGTTCATTGTTCACACTGGGTGAGAAGAAGGCCGCTGTGAGTTGTTCATTGTTCAAACATCGGTGAGAATAAGGCGGCCTGTACACTGTTCATTGTTCACACTGAGTGAGAAGAAGGCGGCTGTGAGCTGTTCATTGTTCACACTGGGTAAGAAGAAGGTGGCCGTGCACTGTTCATTGTTAACACTGGGTGAGAAGGCGGCCTGTGCACTGTTCCTTGTTCACACTGGGTGAGAAGAAGGCGGCCTGTGCGCCGTTCATTGTTCACACTGGGTGAGACGAAGGTGGCCTGTGCACTGTTCATTGTTCACACTGGGTGAGAGGAAGGCGGCTGTGCACTGTTCATTGTTAATACTGGGTGAGAAGAAGTCAGCCGTGCACTGTTCATTGTTAACACTGGGTGAGAAGAAGGCGGCCTGTGCACTGTTCATTGTTCACACTGGGTGAGAATAAGGCGGCCTGTGCACTGTTCATTGTTCACACTGGGTGAGAAGAAGGCGGCTGTGCACTGTTCATTGTTCACACTGAGTGACAAGAAGGCGGCTGTACACTGTTCATTGTTCACACTGAGTGACAAGAAGGCGGCTGTGCACTGTTCATTGTTCACACTGAGTGACAAGAAGGCAGCTGTGCACTGTTCATTGTTCACACTGGGTGAGAAGAAGGCGGCCTGTGCACTGTTCATTGTTCACACTGCGTGAGAAGAAGGCGGCTGTGAGCTGTTTATTGTTAACACTGGGTGAGAAGAAGGCGGCCTGTGCACTGTTCATTGTTCACACTGAGTGAGAAGAAGGCGGCTGTGCACTGTTCATTGTTCACACTGAGTGACAAGAAGGCGGCTGTGCACTGTTCATTGTTCACACTGAGTGACAAGAAGGCGGCTGTGCACTGTTCATTGTTCACACTGGGTGAGAAGAAGGCGGCCTGTGCACTGTTCATTGTTCACACTGAGTGAGAAGAAGGCGGCTGTGAGCTGTTCATTGTTAACACTGGGTGAGAAGAAGGCGGCCTGTGCACTGTTCATTGTTCAAACTGGGTGAGAGGAAGGCGGCCTGTGCACTGTTCATTGTTCACACTGGGTGAGAAGAAGGCGGCCGTGCACTGTTCATTGTTCACACTGGGTGAGAAGAAGGCAGCCGTGCACTGTTCATTGTTCACACTGGGTGAGAAGAAGGCGGCTGTGCACTGCTCATTGTTCACACTGGGTGAGATGAAGGCAGCCTGCGCACTGTTCATTGTTCACACTGGGTGAGCTGAAGGCAGCCTGTGCGCTGTTCATTGTTCACACTGGATGAGAAGAAGGCGGCCGTGCACTGTTCATTGTTCACACTGGGTGAGAAGAAGGCGGCTGTGCACTGTTCATTGTTCACACTGGGTGAGATGAAGGCAGCCTGTGCACTGTTCATTGTTCACACTGGGTGAGAAGAAGGCGGCTGTGCACTGTTCATTGTTCACACTGGGTGAGATGAAGGCAGCCTGCGCACTGTTCATTGTTCACACTGGGTGAGAAGAAGGCGGCCGTGCACTGTTCATTGTTCACACTGGGTGAGAAGAAGGCGGCCTGTGCTCTGTTCACTGTTCACACTGGGTGAGAGGAAGGCGGCCGTGCACTGTTCATTGTTCACACTAGGTGAGAAGAAGGCGGCCTGTGCTCTGTTCACTGTTCACACTGGGTGAGAAGAAGGCGGCCGTGCACTGTTTATTGTTCACACTGGGTGAGAAGAAGGCGGCCTGTGCACTGTTCATTGTTCACACTGGGTGAGATGAAGGCAGCCTGCGCACTGTTCATTGTTCACACTGGGTGAGAAGAAGGCGGCTGTGCACCGTTCATTGTTCACACTGGGTGAGATGAAGGCGGCCTGTGCACTGTTCATTGTTCACACTGGGTGAGAAGAAGGCGGCCTGTGCACTGTTCATTGTTCACACTGGGTGAGAAGAAGGCGGCCTGTGCACTGTTCATTGTTCACACTGGGTGAGAAGAAGGCGGCTGTGAGCTGTTCATTGTTCACACTGGGTGAGAAGAAGGCGGCCTGTGCACTGTTCATTGTTCATACTGGTTGAGAGGAAGGCGGCCTGTGCACTGTTCATTGTTCACACTGGGTGAGAAGAAGGCGGCCTGCGCACTGTTCCTTGTTCACACTGGGTGAGAAGAAGGCGGTCTGTGCACTGTTCATTGTTCACACTGAGTGAGAAGGAGGCGGCCGTGCACTGTTCATTGTTCACACTGAGTGAGAAGAAGGCGGCTGTGAGCTGTTCATTGTTAACACTGGGTGAGAAGAAGGCGGCCTGTGCACTGTTCATTGTTCACACTGGGTGAGAAGAAGGCGGCCTGTGCACTGTTCATTGTTCACACTGGGTGAGAAGAAGGCAGCCTGTGCGCTGTTCATTGTTCACACTGAGTGAGAAGAAGGCGGTCTGTACACTGTTCATTGTTCACACTGAGTGACAAGAAGGTGGCTGTGCACTGTTCATTGTTCACACTGAGTAACAAGAAGGCGGCTGTGCACTGTTCATTGTTCACACTGGGTGAGAAGAAGGTGGCCTGAGCACTGTTCATTGTTCACAGAGGGTGAGAAGAAGGCGGCCTGTGCACTGTTCATTGTTCACACTGGGTGAGAACAAGGCGGCCTGTGCACTGTTCATTGTTCACACTGAGTGAGAAGAAGGCGGCCTGTGCACTGTTCATTGTTCACACTGGGTGAGAAGAAGGTGGCCGTGCACTGTTCATTGTTAACACTGGGTGAGAAGGCGGCCTGTGCACTGTTCATTGTTCACACTGGGTGAGAAGAAGGTGGCCGTGCACTGTTCATTGTTAACACTGGGTGAGAAGGCGGCCTGTGCACTGTTCATTGTTCACACTGGGTGAGAAGAAGGCGGCCTGTGCACCGTTCATTGTTCACACTGGGTGAGACGAAGGCGGCCTGTGCACTGTTCATTGTTAACACTGGGTGAGAAGAATGCGGCCTGTGCACTGTTAATTGTTCACACTGGGTGAGAGGAAGGTGGCTGTGCACTGTTCATTGTTAACACTGGGTGAAAAGAAGGCAGCCGTGCACTGTTCATTGTTAACACTGGGTGAGAAGAAGGCGGCCTGTGCCATGTTCATTGTTCACACATCGGTGAGAATAAGGCGGCCTGTGCACTGTTCATTGTTCACACTGAGTGAGAAGAAGGCGGCTGTGAGCTGTTCATTGTTCACACTGGGTGAGAAGAAGGTGGCCGTGCACTGTTCATTGTTAACACTGGGTGAGAAGGCGGCCTGTGCACTGTTCATTGTTCACACTGGGTGAGAAGAAGGCGGCCTGTGCACCGTTCATTGTTCACACTGGGTGAGAAGAAGGCGGCCGTGCACTGTTCATTGTTCACACTGGGTGAGAAGAAGGCGCCTGTGCACTGTTCATTGTTCACACTGGGTGAGAAGAAGGCGGCTGTGCACTGTTCATTGTTCACACTGAGTGACAAGAAGGCGGCTGTACACTGTTCATTGTTCACACTGAGTGACAAGAAGGCGGCTGTGCACTGTTCATTGTTCACACTGAGTGACAAGAAGGCAGCTGTGCACTGTTCATTGTTCACACTGGGTGAGAAGAAGGCGGCCTGTGCACTGTTCATTGTTCACACTGCGTGAGAAGAAGGCGGCTGTGAGCTGTTTATTGTTAACACTGGGTGAGAAGAAGGCGGCCTGTGCACTGTTCATTGTTCACACTGAGTGAGAAGAAGGCGGCTGTGCACTGTTCATTGTTCACACTGAGTGACAAGAAGGCGGCTGTGCACTGTTCATTGTTCACACTGAGTGACAAGAAGGCGGCTGTGCACTGTTCATTGTTCACACTGGGTGAGAAGAAGGCGGCCTGTGCACTGTTCATTGTTCACACTGAGTGAGAAGAAGGCGGCTGTGAGCTGTTCATTGTTAACACTGGGTGAGAAGAAGGCGGCCTGTGCACTGTTCATTGTTCAAACTGGGTGAGAGGAAGGCGGCCTGTGCACTGTTCATTGTTCACACTGGGTGAGAAGAAGGCGGCCGTGCACTGTTCATTGTTCACACTGGGTGAGAAGAAGGCAGCCGTGCACTGTTCATTGTTCACACTGGGTGAGAAGAAGGCGGCTGTGCACTGCTCATTGTTCACACTGGGTGAGATGAAGGCAGCCTGCGCACTGTTCATTGTTCACACTGGGTGAGCTGAAGGCAGCCTGTGCGCTGTTCATTGTTCACACTGGATGAGAAGAAGGCGGCCGTGCACTGTTCATTGTTCACACTGGGTGAGAAGAAGGCGGCTGTGCACTGTTCATTGTTCACACTGGGTGAGATGAAGGCAGCCTGTGCACTGTTCATTGTTCACACTGGGTGAGAAGAAGGCGGCTGTGCACTGTTCATTGTTCACACTGGGTGAGATGAAGGCAGCCTGCGCACTGTTCATTGTTCACACTGGGTGAGAAGAAGGCGGCCGTGCACTGTTCATTGTTCACACTGGGTGAGAAGAAGGCGGCCTGTGCTCTGTTCACTGTTCACACTGGGTGAGAGGAAGGCGGCCGTGCACTGTTCATTGTTCACACTAGGTGAGAAGAAGGCGGCCTGTGCTCTGTTCACTGTTCACACTGGGTGAGAAGAAGGCGGCCGTGCACTGTTTATTGTTCACACTGGGTGAGAAGAAGGCGGCCTGTGCACTGTTCATTGTTCACACTGGGTGAGATGAAGGCAGCCTGCGCACTGTTCATTGTTCACACTGGGTGAGAAGAAGGCGGCTGTGCACCGTTCATTGTTCACACTGGGTGAGATGAAGGCGGCCTGTGCACTGTTCATTGTTCACACTGGGTGAGAAGAAGGCGGCCTGTGCACTGTTCATTGTTCACACTGGGTGAGAAGAAGGCGGCCTGTGCACTGTTCATTGTTCACACTGGGTGAGAAGAAGGCGGCTGTGAGCTGTTCATTGTTCACACTGGGTGAGAAGAAGGCGGCCTGTGCACTGTTCATTGTTCATACTGGTTGAGAGGAAGGCGGCCTGTGCACTGTTCATTGTTCACACTGGGTGAGAAGAAGGCGGCCTGCGCACTGTTCCTTGTTCACACTGGGTGAGAAGAAGGCGGTCTGTGCACTGTTCATTGTTCACACTGAGTGAGAAGGAGGCGGCCGTGCACTGTTCATTGTTCACACTGAGTGAGAAGAAGGCGGCTGTGAGCTGTTCATTGTTAACACTGGGTGAGAAGAAGGCGGCCTGTGCACTGTTCATTGTTCACACTGGGTGAGAAGAAGGCGGCCTGTGCACTGTTCATTGTTCACACTGGGTGAGAAGAAGGCAGCCTGTGCGCTGTTCATTGTTCACACTGAGTGAGAAGAAGGCGGTCTGTACACTGTTCATTGTTCACACTGAGTGACAAGAAGGTGGCTGTGCACTGTTCATTGTTCACACTGAGTAACAAGAAGGCGGCTGTGCACTGTTCATTGTTCACACTGGGTGAGAAGAAGGTGGCCTGAGCACTGTTCATTGTTCACAGAGGGTGAGAAGAAGGCGGCCTGTGCACTGTTCATTGTTCACACTGGGTGAGAACAAGGCGGCCTGTGCACTGTTCATTGTTCACACTGAGTGAGAAGAAGGCGGCCTGTGCACTGTTCATTGTTCACACTGGGTGAGAAGAAGGTGGCCGTGCACTGTTCATTGTTAACACTGGGTGAGAAGGCGGCCTGTGCACTGTTCATTGTTCACACTGGGTGAGAAGAAGGTGGCCGTGCACTGTTCATTGTTAACACTGGGTGAGAAGGCGGCCTGTGCACTGTTCATTGTTCACACTGGGTGAGAAGAAGGCGGCCTGTGCACCGTTCATTGTTCACACTGGGTGAGACGAAGGCGGCCTGTGCACTGTTCATTGTTAACACTGGGTGAGAAGAATGCGGCCTGTGCACTGTTAATTGTTCACACTGGGTGAGAGGAAGGTGGCTGTGCACTGTTCATTGTTAACACTGGGTGAAAAGAAGGCAGCCGTGCACTGTTCATTGTTAACACTGGGTGAGAAGAAGGCGGCCTGTGCCATGTTCATTGTTCACACATCGGTGAGAATAAGGCGGCCTGTGCACTGTTCATTGTTCACACTGAGTGAGAAGAAGGCGGCTGTGAGCTGTTCATTGTTCACACTGGGTGAGAAGAAGGTGGCCGTGCACTGTTCATTGTTAACACTGGGTGAGAAGGCGGCCTGTGCACTGTTCATTGTTCACACTGGGTGAGAAGAAGGCGGCCTGTGCACCGTTCATTGTTCACACTGGGTGAGACGAAGGTGGCCTGTGCACTGTTCATTGTTCACACTGGGTGAGAGGAAGGCGGCTGTGCACTGTTCATTGTTAACACTGGGTGAGAAGAAGTCAGCCGTGCACTGTTCATTGTTAACACTGGGTGAGAAGAAGGCGGCCTGTGCACTGTTCATTGTTCACACTGGGTGAGAATAAGGCGGCCTGTGCACTGTTCATTGTTCACACTGGGTGAGAAGAAGGCGGCTGTGCACTGTTCATTGTTCACACTGAGTGACAAGAAGGCGGCTGTACACTGTTCATTGTTCACACTGAGTGACAAGAAGGCGGCTGTGCACTGTTCATTGTTCACACTGAGTGACAAGAAGGCAGCTGTGCACTGTTCATTGTTCACACTGGGTGAGAAGAAGGCGGCCTGTGCACTGTTTATTGTTCACACTGAGTGAGAAGAAGGCGGCTGTGAGCTGTTTATTGTTAACACTGGGTGAGAAGAAGGCGGCCTGTGCACTGTTCATTGTTCACACTGAGTGAGAAGAAGGCGGCTGTACACTGTTCATTGTTCACACTGAGTGACAAGAAGGCGGCTGTGCACTGTTCATTGTTCACACTGAGTGACAAGAAGGCGGCTGTGCACTGTTCATTGTTCACACTGGGTGAGAAGAAGGCGGCCTGTGCACTGTTCATTGTTCACACTGAGTGAGAAGAAGGCGGCTGTGCACTGTTCATTGTTCACACTGGGTGAGAAGAAGGCGGCCTGTGCACTGTTCATTGTTCACACTGAGTGAGAAGAAGGCGGCTGTGAGCTGTTTATTGTTAACACTGGGTGAGAAGAAGGCGGCCTGTGCACTGTTCATTGTTCACACTGAGTGAGAAGAAGGCGGCTGTACACTGTTCATTGTTCACACTGAGTGACAAGAAGGCGGCTGAGCATTGTTCACACTGAGTGACAAGAAGGCGGCTGTGCACTGTTCATTGTTCACACTGGGTGAGAAGAAGGCGGCCTGTGCACTGTTCATTGTTAACACTGGGTGAGAAGAAGGGGGCTGTGAGCTGTTCATTGTTAACACTGGGTGAGAAGAAGGCGGCCTGTGCACTGTTCATTGTTCAAACTGGGTGAGAGGAAGGCGGCCTGTGCACTGTTCATTGTTAACACTGGGTGAGAAGAAGGCGGCCTGTGCACTGTTCATTGTTCAAACTGGGTGAGAGGAAGGCGGCTGTGCACTGTTCATTGTTCACACTGGGTGAGAAGAAGGCGGCCTGTGCACTGTTCATTGTTCACACTGGGTGAGAAGAAGGCGGCTGTGCACCGTTCTTTGTTCACACTGGGTGAGAAGAAGGCGGCCTGTGCACTGTTCATCGTTCACACTGGGTGAGAAGAAGGCGGCCTGTGCACTGTTCATTGTTCACACTGGGTGAGAAGAAGGCGGCCGTGCACTGTTCATTGTTCACACTGGGTGAGAAGAAGGCGGCCGTGCACTGGTCATTGTTCACACTGGGTGAGAAGAAGGCGGCTGTGCACTGTTCATTGTTCACACTGGGTGAGATGAAGGCAGCCTGCGCACTGTTCATTGTTCACACTGGGTGAGATGAAGGCAGCCTGTGCTAAGTTGATTTTTCACACTGGATGAGAAGAAGGCGGCCGTGCACTGTTCATTGTTCACACTGGGTGAGAAGAAGGCGGCTGTGCACTGTTCATTGTTCACACTGGGTGAGATGAAGGCAGCCTGCGCACAGTTCATTGTTCACACTGGGTGAGAAGAAGGCGGCTGTGCACTGTTCATTGTTCACACTGGGTGAGATGAAGGCAGCCTGCGCACTGTTCATTGTTCACACAGGGTGAGAAGAAGGCGGCCGTGCACTGTTCATTGTTCACACTGGGTCAGAAGAAGGCGGCCTGTGCTCTGTTCACTGTTCACACTGGGTGAGAAGAAGGCGGCCGTGCACTGTTCATTGTTCACACTAGGTGAGAAGAAGGCGGCCTGTGCTCTGTTCACTGTTCACACTGGGTGAGAAGAAGGCGGCCGTGCACTGTTTATTGTTCACACTGGGTGAGAAGAAGGCGGCCTGTGCACTGTTCATTGTTCACACTGGGTGAGAAGAAGGCGGCCTGCGCACTGTTCATTGTTCACACTGGGTGAGAAGAAGGCGGTCTGTGCACTGTTCATTGTTCACACTGAGTGAGAAGGAGGCGGCCGTGCACTGTTCATTGTTCACACTGAGTGAGAAGAAGGCGGCTGTGAGCTGTTAATTGTTAACACTGGGAAAGAAGAAGGCGGCCTGTGCACTGTTCATTGTTCACACTGGGTGAGAAGAAGGCGGCCTGTGCACTGTTCATTGTTCACACTGGGTGAGAAGAAGGCGGCCTGTGCACTGTTCATTGTTCACACTGGGTGAGAAGAAGGCAGCTGTGCACTGTTCATTGTTCACACTGGGTGAGAAGAAGGCGGCCTGTGCACTGTTCATTGTTCACACTGAGTGAGAAGAAGGCGGCTGTGAGCTGTTTATTGTTAACACTGGGTGAGAAGAAGGCGGCCTGTGCACTGTTCATTGTTCACACTGAGTGACAAGAAGGCCGCTGTGCACTGTTCATTGTTCACACTGAGTGACAAGAAGGCGGCTGTGCACTGTTCATTGTTCACACTGGGTGAGAAGAAGGCGGCCTGTGCACTGTTCATTGTTCACACTGAGTGAGAAGAAGGCGGCTGTGAGCTGTTCATTGTTAACACTGGGTGAGAAGAAGGGGGCTGTGCACTGTTCATTGTTCAAACTGGGTGAGAGGAAGGTGGCCTGTGCACTGTTCATTGTTCACACTGGGTGAGAAGAAGGCAGCCGTGCACTGTTCATTGTTCACACTGGGTGAGAAGAAGGCGGCCGTGCACTGTTCATTGTTCACACTGGGTGAGAAGAAGGCGGCTGTGCACTGTTCATTGTTCACACTGGGTGAGATGAAGGCAGCCTGCGCACTGTTCATTGTTCACACTGGGTGAGATGAAGGCAGCCTGTGCGCTGTTCATTTTTCACACTGGATGAGAAGAAGGCGGCCGTGCACTGTTCATTGTTCACACTGGGTGAGAAGAAGGCGGCTGTGCACTGTTCATTGTTCACACTGGGTGAGATGAAGGCAGCCTGCGCACTGTTCATTGTTCACACTGGGTGAGAAGAAGGCGGCTGTGCACTGTTCATTGTTCACACTGGGTGAGATGAAGGCAGCCTGCGCACTGTTCATTGTTCACACTGGGTGAGAAGAAGGCGGCCGTGCACTGTTCATTGTTCACACTGGGTGAGAAGAAGTCGGCCTGTGCTCTGTTCACTGTTCACACTGGGTGAGAAGAAGGCGGCCGTGCACTGTTCATTGTTCACACTAGGTGAGAAGAAGGCGGCCTGTGCTCTGTTCACTGTTCACACTGGTTGAGAAGAAGGCGGCCGTGCACTGTTTATTGTTCACACTGGGTGAGAAGAAGGCGGCCTGTGCACTGTTCATTGTTCACACTGGGTGAGAAGAAGGCGGCCTGCGCACTGTTCATTGTTCACACTGGGTGAGAAGAAGGCGGTCTGTGCACTGTTCATTGTTCACACTGAGTGAGAAGGAGGCGGCCGCGCACTGTTCATTGTTCACACTGAGTGAGAAGAAGGCGGCTGTGAGCTGTTCATTGTTAACACTGGGTGAGAAGAAGGCGGCCTGTGCACTGTTCATTGTTCACACTGGGTGAGAAGAAGGCGGCCTGTGCACTGTTCATTGTTCACACTGGGTGAGAAGAAGGCGGCCTGTGCACTGTTCATTGTTCACACTGGGTGAGAAGAAGGCAGCCTGTGCGCTGTTCATTGTTCACACTGAGTGAGAAGAAGGCGGCTGTGCACTGTTCATTGTTCACACTGAGTGACAAGAAGGCGGCTGTGCACTGTTCATTGTTCACACTGGGTGAGAAGAAGGTGGCCGGAGCACTGTTCATTGTTCACAGAGGGTGAGAAGAAGGCGGCCTGTGCACTGTTCATTGTTCACACTGGGTGAGAAGAAGGCGGCCTGTGCACTGTTCATTGTTCACACTGAGTGAGAAGAAGGCGGCCTGTGCACTGTTCATTGTTCACACTGAGTGAGATGAAGGCGACCTGTGCACTGTTCATTGTTCACACTGGGTGAGAAGAAGGTGGCCGTGCACTGTTCATTGTTAGCACTGGGTGAGAAGGCGGCCTGTGCACTGTTCATTGTTCACACTGGGTGAGAAGAAGGCGGCCTGTGCACTGTTCATTGTTCACACTGGGTGAGAAGAAGGCGGCCTGTGCACCGTTCATTGTTCACACTGGGTGAGACGAAGGCGGCCTGTGCACTGTTCATTGTTAACACTGGGTGAGAAGAAGGCGGCCTGTGCACTGTTAATTGTTCACACTGGGTGAGAGGAAGGCGGCTGTGCACTGTTCATTGTTAACACTGGGTGAAAAGAAGGCAGCCGTGCACTGTTCATTGTTAACACTGGGTGAGAAGAAGGCGGCCTGTGCACTGTTCATTGTTCACACTGGGTGAGAATAAGGCGGCCTGTGCACTGTTCATTGTTCACACTGAGTGAGAAGAAGGCGGCTGTGAGCTGTTCATTGTTCACACTGGGTGAGAAGAAGGTGGCCGTGCACTGTTCATTGTTAACACTGGGTGAGAAGGCGGCCTGTGCACTGTTCATTGTTCACACTGGGTGAGAAGAAGGCGGCCTGTGCACTGTTCATTGTTCACACTGGGTGAGACGAAGGTGGTCTGTGCACTGTTCATTGTTCACACTGGGTGAGAGGAAGGCGGCTGTGCACTGTTCATTGTTAACACTGGGTGAGAAGAAGTCAGCCGTGCACTGTTCATTGTTAACACTGGGTGAGAAGAAGGCGGCCTGTGCACTGTTCATTGTTCACACTGGGTGAGAATAAGGCGGCCTGTGCACTGTTCATTGTTCACACTGGGTGAGAAGAAGGCGGCTGTGCACTGTTCATTGTTCACACTGAGTGACAAGAAGGCGGCTGTACACTGTTCATTGTTCACACTGAGTGACAAGAAGGTGGCTGTGCACTGTTCATTGTTCACAATGAGTGACAAGAAGGCAGCTGTGCACTGTTCATTGTTCACACTGGGTGAGAAGAAGGCGGCCTGTGCACTATTCATTGTTCACACTGAGTGAGAAGAAGGCGGCTGTGAGCTGTTCATTGTTAACACTGGGTGAGAAGAAGGCGGCCTGTGCACTGTTCATTGTTCACACTGAGTGAGAAGAAGGCGGCTGTACAGTGTTCATTGTTCACACTGAGTGACAAGAAGGCGGCTGTGCACTGTTCATTGTTCACACTGAGTGACAAGAAGGCGGCTGTGCACTGTTCATTGTTCACACTGGGTGAGAAGAAGGCGGCCTGTGCACTGTTCATTGTTCACACTTAGTGAGAAGAAGGCGGCTGTGAGCTGTTCATTGTTAACACTGGGTGAGAAGAAGGCGGCTGTGAGCTGTTCATTGTTAACACTGGGTGAGAAGAAGGCGGCCTGTGCACTGTTCATTGTTCACACTGGGTGAGAGGAAGGCGGCCTGTGCACTGTTCATTGTTCACACTGGGTGAGAAGAAGGCGGCCGTGCACTGTTCATTGTTCACACTGGGTGAGAAGAAGGCGGCTGTGCACTGTTCATTGTTCACACTGGGTGAGATGAAGGCAGCCTGCGCACTGTTCATTGTTCACACTGGGTGAGAAGAAGGCGGCCTGTGCACTGTTCATTGTTCACACTGGGTGAGAAGAAGGCGGCCTGTGCACTGTTCATTGTTCACACTGAGTGAGAAGAAGGCGGCTGTGAGCTGTTCATTGTTAACACTGGGTGAGAAGAAGGCGGCCTGTGCACTGTTCATTGTTCACACTGGGTGAGAAGAAGGCGGCCTGTGCACTGTTCATTGTTCACACTGGGTGAGATGAAGGCGACCTGTGCACTGTTCATTGGTCACACTGGGTGAGAAGAAGGTGGCCGTGCACTGTTCATTGTTAGCACTGGGTGAGAAGGCGGCCTGTGCACTGTTCATTGTTCACACTGGGTGAGAAGAAGGCGGCCTGTGCATTGTTCACACTGGGTGAGAAGAAGGCGGCCTGTGCACCGTTCATTGTTCACACTGGGTGAGACGAAGGCGGCCTGTGCACTGTTCATTGTTAACACTGGGTGAGAAGAAGGCGGCCTGCGCACTGTTAATTGTTCACACTGGGTGAGAGGAAGGCGGCTGTGCACTGTTCATTGTTAACACTGGGTGAAAAGAAGGCAGCCGTGCACTGTTCATTGTTAACACTGGGTGAGAAGAAGGCGGCCTGTGCACTGTTCATTGTTCACACTGGGTGAGAATAAGGCGGCCTGTGCACTGTTCATTGTTCACACTGAGTGAGAAGAAGGCGGCTGTGAGCTGTTCATTGTTCACACTGGGTGAGAAGAAGGTGGCCGTGCACTGTTCATTGTTAACACTGGGTGAGAAGGCGGCCTGTGCACTGTTCATTGTTCACACTGGGTGAGAAGAAGGCGGCCTGTGCACTGTTCATTGTTCACACTGGGTGAGACGAAGGTGGCCTGTGCACTGTTCATTGTTCACACTGGGTGAGAGGAAGGCGGCTGTGCACTGTTCATTGTTAACACTGGGTGAGAAGAAGTCAGCCGTGCACTGTTCATTGTTAACACTGGGTGAGAAGAAGGCGGCCTGTGCACTGTTCATTGTTCACACTGGGTGAGAAGAAGGCGGCCTGTGCCCTGTTCATTGTTCACACTGGGTGAGAAGAAGGGGGCTGTGCACTGTTCATTGTTCACACTGAGTGACAAGAAGGCGGCTGTACACTGTTCATTGTTCACACTGAGTGACAAGAAGGTGGCTGTGCACTGTTCATTGTTCACAATGAGTGGCAAGAAGGCAGCTGTGCACTGTTCATTGTTCACACTGGGTGAGAAGAAGGCGGCCTGTGCACTGTTCATTGTTCACACTGAGTGAGAAGAAGGCGGCTGTGAGCTGTTCATTGTTAACACTGGGTGAGAAGAAGGCGGCCTGTGCACTGTTCATTGTTCACACTGAGTGAGAAGAAGGCGGCTGTACACTGTTCATTGTTCACACTGAGTGACAAGAAGGCGGCTGTGCACTGTTCATTGTTCACACTGAGTGACAATAAGGCGGCTGTGCACTGTTCATTGTTCACACTGGGTGAGAAGAAGGCGGCCTGTGCACTGTTCATTGTTCACACTGAGTGACAATAAGGCGGCTGTGCACTGTTCATTGTTCACACTGGGTGACAAGAAGGCGGCTGTGCACTGTTCATTGTTCACACTGAGTGACAATAAGGCGGCTGTGCACTGTTCATTGTTCACACTGGGTGAGAAGAAGGCGGCTGTGAGCTGTTCATTGTTAACACTGGGTGAGAAGAAGGCGGCTGTGAGCTGTTCATTGTTCACACTGAGTGACAAGAAGGCGGCTGTGCACTGTTCATTGTTCACACTGAGTGACAATAAGGCGGCTGTGCACTGTTCATTGTTCACACTGAGTGAGAAGAAGGCGGCTGTGAGCTGTTCATTGTTAACACTGGGTGAGAAGAAGGCGGCTGTGAGCTGTTCATTGTTAACACTGGGTGAGAAGAAGGCGGCCTGTGCACTGTTCATTGTTCACACTGGGTGAGAGGAAGGCGGCCTGTGCACTGTTCATTGTTCACACTGGGTGAGAAGAAGGCGGCCGTGCACTGTTCATTGTTCACACTGGGTGAGAAGAAGGCGGCTGTGCACTGTTCATTGTTCACACTGGGTGAGATGAAGGCAGCCTGCGCACTGTTCATTGTTCACACTGGGTGAGAAGAAGGCGGCCTGTGCACTGTTCATTGTTCACACTGGGTGAGAAGAAGGCGACCTGTGCGCTGTTCATTGTTCACACTGGATGAGAAGAAGGCGGCCGTGCACTGTTCATTGTTCACACTGGGTGAGAAGAAGGCGGCTGTGCACTGTTCATTGTTCACACTGGGTGAGATGAAGGCAGCCTGCGCACTGTTCATTGTTCACACTGGGTGAGATGAAGGCAGCCTGCGCACTGTTCATTGTTCACACTGGGTGAGAAGAAGGCGACCTGTGCGCTGTTCATTGTTCACACTGGATGAGAAGAAGGCGGCCGTGCACTGTTCATTGTTCACACTGGGTGAGAAGAAGGCGGCTGTGCACTGTTCATTGTTCACACTGGGTGAGATGAAGGCAGCCTGCGCACTGTTCATTGTTCACACTGGATGAGAAGAAGGCGGCCGTGCACTGTTCATTGTTCACACTGGGTGAGAAGAAGGCGGCTGTGCACTGTTCATTGTTCACACTGGGTGAGATGAAGGCAGCTGTGCACTGTTCATTGTTCACACTGAGTGAGAAGAAGGCGGCTGTGAGCTGTTCATTGTTCACACTGGGTGAGAAGAAGGTGGCCGTGCACTGTTCATTGTTAACACTGGGTGAGAAGGCGGCCTGTGCACTGTTCATTGTTCACACTGGGTGAGAAGAAGGCGGCCTGTGCACTGTTCATTGTTCACACTGGGTGAGACGAAGGTGGCCTGTGCACTGTTCATTGTTCACACTGGGTGAGAGGAAGGCGGCTGTGCACTGTTCATTGTTAACACTGGGTGAGAAGAAGTCAGCCGTGCACTGTTCATTGTTAACACTGGGTGAGAAGAAGGCGGCCTGTGCACTGTTCATTGTTCACACTGGGTGAGAATAAGGCGGCCTGTGCACTGTTCATTGTTCACACTGGGTGAGAAGAAGGCGGCTGTGCACTGTTCATTGTTCACACTGAGTGACAAGAAGGCGGCTGTACACTGTTCATTGTTCACACTGAGTGACAAGAAGGTGGCTGTGCACTGTTCATTGTTCACAATGAGTGACAAGAAGGCAGCTGTGCACTGTTCATTGTTCACACTGGGTGAGAAGAAGGTGGCCTGTGCACTGTTCATTGTTCACACTGAGTGAGAAGAAGGCGGCTGTGAGCTGTTCATTGTTAACACTGGGTGAGAAGAAGGCGGCCTGTGCACTGTTCATTGTTCACACTGAGTGAGAAGAAGGCGGCTGTACACTGTTCATTGTTCACACTGAGTGACAAGAAGGCGGCTGTGCACTGTTCATTGTTCACACTGAGTGACAAGAAGGCGGCTGTGCACTGTTCATTGTTCACACTGGGTGAGAAGAAGGCGGCCTGTGCACTGTTCATTGTTAACACTTAGTGAGAAGAAGGCGGCTGTGAGCTGTTCATTGTTAACACTGGGTGAGAAGAAGGCGGCTGTGAGCTGTTCATTGTTAACACTGGGTGAGAAGAAGGCGGCCTGTGCACTGTTCATTGTTCACACTGGGTGAGAGGAAGGCGGCCTGTGCACTGTTCATTGTTCACACTGGGTGAGAAGAAGGCGGCCGTGCACTGTTCATTGTTCACACTGGGTGAGAAGAAGGCGGCTGTGCACTGTTCATTGTTCACACTGGGTGAGATGAAGGCAGCCTGCGCACTGTTCATTGTTCACACTGGGTGAGAAGAAGGCGGCCTGTGCACTGTTCATTGTTCACACTGGGTGAGAAGAAGGCGACCTGTGCGCTGTTCATTGTTCACACTGGATGAGAAGAAGGCGGCCGTGCACTGTTCATTGTTCACACTGGGTGAGAAGAAGGCGGCTGTGCACTGTTCATTGTTCACACTGGGTGAGATGAAGGCAGCCTGCGCACTGTTCATTGTTCACACTGGGTGAGATGAAGGCAGCCTGCGCACTGTTCATTGTTCACGCTGGGTGAGAAGAAGGCGACCTGTGCGCTGTTCATTGTTCACACTGGATGAGAAGAAGGCGGCCGTGCACTGTTCATTGTTCACACTGGGTGAGAAGAAGGCGGCTGTGCACTGTTCATTGTTCACACTGGGTGAGATGAAGGCAGCCTGCGCACTGTTCATTGTTCACACTGGGTGAGATGAAGGCAGCCTGCGCACTGTTCATTGTTCACACTGGGTGAGAAGAAGGCGACCTGTGCGCTGTTCATTGTTCACACTGGATGAGAAGAAGGCGGCCGTGCACTGTTCATTGTTCACACTGGGTGAGAAGAAGGCGGCTGTGCACTGTTCATTGTTCACACTGGGTGAGATGAAGGCAGCCTGCGCACTGTTCATTGTTCACACTGAGTGACAAGAAGGTGGCTGTGCACTGTTCATTGTTCACAATGAGTGACAAGAAGGCAGCTGTGCACTGTTCATTGTTCACACTGGGTGAGAAGAAGGCGGCCTGTGCACTGTTCATTGTTCACACTGAGTGAGAAGAAGGCGGCTGTGAGCTGTTCATTGTTAACACTGGGTGAGAAGAAGGCGGCCTGTGCACTGTTCATTGTTCACACTGGGTGAGAATAAGGCGGCCTGTGCACTGTTCATTGTTCACACTGGGTGAGAAGAAGGCGGCTGTGCACTGTTCATTGTTCACACTGAGTGACAAGAAGGCGGCTGTACACTGTTCATTGTTCACACTGAGTGACAAGAAGGTGGCTGTGCACTGTTCATTGTTCACAATGAGTGACAAGAAGGCAGCTGTGCACTGTTCATTGTTCACACTGGGTGAGAAGAAGGTGGCCTGTGCACTGTTCATTGTTCACACTGAGTGAGAAGAAGGCGGCTGTGAGCTGTTCATTGTTAACACTGGGTGAGAAGAAGGCGGCCTGTGCACTGTTCATTGTTCACACTGAGTGAGAAGAAGGCGGCTGTACACTGTTCATTGTTCACACTGAGTGACAAGAAGGCGGCTGTGCACTGTTCATTGTTCACACTGAGTGACAAGAAGGCGGCTGTGCACTGTTCATTGTTCACACTGGGTGAGAAGAAGGTGGCCTGTGCACTGTTCATTGTTAACACTTAGTGAGAAGAAGGCGGCTGTGAGCTGTTCATTGTTAACACTGGGTGAGAAGAAGGCGGCTGTGAGCTGTTCATTGTTAACACTGGGTGAGAAGAAGGCGGCCTGTGCACTGTTCATTGTTCACACTGGGTGAGAGGAAGGCGGCCTGTGCACTGTTCATTGTTCACACTGGGTGAGAAGAAGGCGGCCGTGCACTGTTCATTGTTCACACTGGGTGAGAAGAAGGCGGCTGTGCACTGTTCATTGTTCACACTGGTTGAGATGAAGGCAGCCTGCGCACTGTTTATTGTTCACACTGGGTGAGAAGAAGGCGGCCTGTGCACTGTTCATTGTTCACACTGGGTGAGAAGAAGGCGACCTGTGCGCTGTTCATTGTTCACACTGGATGAGAAGAAGGCGGCCGTGCACTGTTCATTGTTCACACTGGGTGAGAAGAAGGCGGCTGTGCACTGTTCATTGTTCACACTGGGTGAGATGAAGGCAGCCTGCGCACTGTTCATTGTTCACACTGGGTGAGATGAAGGCAGCCTGCGCACTGTTCATTGTTCACACTGGGTGAGAAGAAGGCGACCTGTGCGCTGTTCATTGTTCACACTGGATGAGAAGAAGGCGGCCGTGCACTGTTCATTGTTCACACTGGGTGAGAAGAAGGCGGCTGTGCACTGTTCATTGTTCACACTGGGTGAGATGAAGGCAGCCTGCGCACTGTTCATTGTTCACACTGGGTGAGATGAAGGCAGCCTGCGCACTGTTCATTGTTCACACTGGGTGAGAAGAAGGCGACCTGTGCGCTGTTCATTGTTCACACTGGATGAGAAGAAGGCGGCCGTGCACTGTTCATTGTTCACACTGGGTGAGAAGAAGGCGGCTGTTCACTGTTCATTGTTCACACTGGGTGAGATGAAGGCAGCCTGCGCACTGTTCATTGTTCACACTGAGTGACAAGAAGGTGGCTGTGCACTGTTCATTGTTCACAATGAGTGACAAGAAGGCAGCTGTGCACTGTTCATTGTTCACACTGGGTGAGAAGAAGGCGGCCTGTGCACTGTTCATTGTTCACACTGGGTGAGAATAAGGCGGCCTGTGCACTGTTCATTGTTCACACTGGGTGAGAAGAAGGCGGCTGTGCACTGTTCATTGTTCACACTGAGTGACAAGAAGGCGGCTGTACACTGTTCATTGTTCACACTGAGTGACAAGAAGGTGGCTGTGCACTGTTCATTGTACACAATGAGTGACAAGAAGGCAGCTGTGCACTGTTCATTGTTCACACTGGGTGAGAAGAAGGTGGCCTGTGCACTGTTCATTGTTCACACTGAGTGAGAAGAAGGCGGCTGTGAGCTGTTCATTGTTAACACTGGGTGAGAAGAAGGCGGCCTGTGCACTGTTCATTGTTCACACTGAGTGAGAAGAAGGCGGCTGTACACTGTTCATTGTTCACACTGAGTGACAAGAAGGCGGCTGTGCACTGTTCATTGTTCACACTGAGTGACAAGAAGGCGGCTGTGCACTGTTCATTGTTCACACTGGGTGAGAAGAAGGCGGCCTGTGCACTGTTCATTGTTAACACTTAGTGAGAAGAAGGCGGCTGTGAGCTGTTCATTGTTCACACTGGGTGAGAAGAAGGCGGCTGTGAGCTGTTCATTGTTAACACTGGGTGAGAAGAAGGCGGCCTGTGCACTGTTCATTGTTCACACTGGGTGAGAGGAAGGCGGCCTGTGCACTGTTCATTGTTCACACTGGGTGAGAAGAAGGCGGCCGTGCACTGTTCATTGTTCACACTGGGTGAGAAGAAGGCGGCTGTGCACTGTTCATTGTTCACACTGGTTGAGATGAAGGCAGCCTGCGCACTGTTCATTGTTCACACTGGGTGAGAAGAAGGCGGCCTGTGCACTGTTCATTGTTCACACTGGGTGAGAAGAAGGCGACCTGTGCGCTGTTCATTGTTCACACTGGATGAGAAGAAGGCGGCCGTGCACTGTTCATTGTTCACACTGGGTGAGAAGAAGGCGGCTGTGCACTGTTCATTGTTCACACTGGGTGAGATGAAGGCAGCCTGCGCACTGTTCATTGTTCACACTGGGTGAGATGAAGGCAGCCTGCGCACTGTTCATTGTTCACACTGGGTGAGAAGAAGGCGACCTGTGCGCTGTTCATTGTTCACACTGGATGAGAAGAAGGCGGCCGTGCACTGTTCATTGTTCACACTGGGTGAGAAGAAGGCGGCTGTGCACTGTTCATTGTTCACACTGGGTGAGATGAAGGCAGCCTGCGCACTGTTCATTGTTCACACTGGGTGAGATGAAGGCAGCCTGCGCACTGTTCATTGTTCACACTGGGTGAGAAGAAGGCGACCTGTGCGCTGTTCATTGTTCACACTGGATGAGAAGAAGGCGGCCGTGCACTGTTCATTGTTCACACTGGGTGAGAAGAAGGCGGCTGTGCACTGTTCATTGTTCACACTGGGTGAGATGAAGGCAGCCTGCGCACTGTTCATTGTTCACACTGAGTGACAAGAAGGTGGCTGTGCACTGTTCATTGTTCACAATGAGTGACAAGAAGGCAGCTGTGCACTGTTCATTGTTCACACTGGGTGAGAAGAAGGCGGCCTGTGCACTGTTCATTGTTCACACTGAGTGAGAAGAAGGCGGCTGTGAGCTGTTCATTGTTAACACTGGGTGAGAAGAAGGCGGCCTGTGCACTGTTCATTGTTCACACTGGGTGAGAAGAAGGCGGCCGTGCACTGTTCATTGTTCACACTGAGTGAGAAGAAGGCGGCTGTGAGCTGTTCATTGTTAACACTGAGTGAGAAGAAGGCGGCTGTGAGCTGTTCATTGTTCACACTGAGTGAGAAGAAGGCGGCTGTACACTGTTCATTGTTCACACTGAGTGACAAGAAGGCGGCTGTGCACTGTTCATTGTTCACACTGAGTGACAAGAAGGCGGCTGTGCACTGTTCATTGTTCACACTGGGTGAGAAGAAGGCGGCCTGTGCACTGTTCATTGTTCACACTTAGTGAGAAGAAGGCGGCTGTGAGCTGTTCATTGTTCACACTGGGTGAGAAGAAGGCGGCTGTGAGCTGTTCATTGTTAACACTGGGTGAGAAGAAGGCGGCCTGTGCACTGTTCATTGTTCACACTGGGTGAGAGGAAGGCGGCCTGTGCACTGTTCATTGTTCACACTGGGTGAGAAGAAGAAGGCCGTGCACTGTTCATTGTTCACACTGGGTGAGAAGAAGGCGGCTGTGCACTGTTCATTGTTCACACTGGGTGAGAAGAAGGCGGCCTGTGCACTGTTCATTGTTCACACTGAGTGAGAAGAAGGCGGCTGTGAGCTGTTCATTGTTAACACTGGGTGAGAAGAAGGCGGCCTGTGCACTGTTCATTGTTCACACTGAGTGAGAAGAAGGCGGCCTGTGCACTGTTCATTGTTCACACTGGGTGAGAAGAAGGTGGCCCTGCACTGTTCATTGTTAACACTGGGTGAGAAGAAGGCGGCCTGTGCACTGTTCATTGTTCACACTGAGTGACAAGAAGGCGGCTGTGCACTGTTCTTTGTTCACACTGAGTGACAAGAAGGCGGCTGTGCACTGTTCATTGTTCACACTGGGTGAGAAGAAGGCGGCCTGTGCACTGTTCATTGTTCACACTTAGTGAGAAGAAGGCGGCTGTGAGCTGTTCATTGTTAACACTGGGTGAGAAGAAGGCGGCTGTGAGCTGTTCATTGTTAACACTGGGTGAGAAGAAGGCGGCCTGTGCACTGTTCATTGTTCACACTGGGTGAGAGGAAGGCGGCCTGTGCACTGTTCATTGTTCACACTGGGTGAGAAGAAGGCGGCCGTGCACTGTTCATTGTTCACACTGGGTGAGAAGAAGGCGGCTGTGCACTGTTCATTGTTCACACTGGGTGAGATGAAGGCAGCCTGCGCACTGTTCATTGTTCACACTGGGTGAGAAGAAGGCGGCCTGTGCACTGTTCATTGTTCACACTGGGTGAGAAGAAGGCGACCTGTGCGCTGTTCATTGTTCACACTGGATGAGAAGAAGGCGGCCGTGCACTGTTCATTGTTCACACTGAGTGAGAAGAAGGCGGCTGTGCACTGTTCATTGTTCACACTGAGTGACAAGAAGGCGGCTGTGCACTGTTCATTGTTCACACTGGGTGAGAAGAAGGTGGCCTGAGCACTGTTCATTGTTCACAGAGGGTGAGAAGAAGGCGGCCTGTGCACTGTTCATTGTTCACACTGGGTGAGAAGAAGGCGGCCTGTGCACTGTTCATTGTTCACACTGAGTGAGAAGAAGGCGGCTGTGAGCTGTTCATTGTTAACACTGGGTGAGAAGAAGGCGGCCTGTGCACTGTTCATTGTTCACACTGGGTGAGAAGAAGGCGGCCTGTGCACTGTTCATTGTTCACACTGGGTGAGAAGAAGGTGGCCGTGCACTGTTCATTGTTAGCACTGGGTGAGAAGGCGGCCTGTGCACTGTTCATTGTTCACACTGGGTGAGAAGAAGGCGGCCTGTGCACTGTTCATTGTTCACACTGGGTGAGAAGAAGGCGGCCTGTGCACCGTTCATTGTTCACACTGGGTGAGACGAAGGCGGCCTTTGCACTGTTCATTGTTAACACTGGGTGAGAAGAAGGCGGCCTGTGCACTGTTAATTGTTCACACTGGGTGAGAGGAAGGCGGCTGTGCACTGTTCATTGTTAACACTGGGTGAAAAGAAGGCAGCCGTGCACTGTTCATTGTTAACACTGGGTGAGAAGAAGGCGGCCTGTGCACTGTTCATTGTTCACACTGGGTGAGAATAAGGCGGCCTGTGCACTGTTCATTGTTCACACTGAGTGAGAAGAAGGCGGCTGTGAGCTGTTCATTGTTCACACTGGGTGAGAAGAAGGTGGCCGTGCACTGTTCATTGTTAACACTGGGTGAGAAGGCGGCCTGTGCACTGTTCATTGTTCACACTGGGTGAGAAGAAGGCGGCCTGTGCACTGTTCATTGTTCACACTGGGTGAGACGAAGGTGGCCTGTGCACTGTTCATTGTTCACACTGGGTGAGAGGAAGGCGGCTGTGCACTGTTCATTGTTAACACTGGGTGAGAAGAAGTCAGCCGTGCACTGTTCATTGTTAACACTGGGTGAGAAGAAGGCGGCCTCTGCACTGTTCATTGTTCACACTGGGTGAGAATAAGGTGGCCTGTGCACTGTTCATTGTTCACACTGGGTGAGAAGAAGGCGGCTGTGCACTGTTCATTGTTCACACTGAGTGACAAGAAGGCGGCTGTACACTGTTCATTGTTCACACTGAGTGACAAGAAGGTGGCTGTGCACTGTTCATTGTTCACAATGAGTGGCAAGAAGGCAGCTGTGCACTGTTCATTGTTCACACTGGGTGAGAAGAAGGCGGCCTGTGCACTGTTCATTGTTCACACTGAGTGAGAAGAAGGCGGCTGTGAGCTGTTCATTGTTAACACTGGGTGAGAAGAAGGCGGCCTGTGCACTGTTCATTGTTCACACTGAGTGAGAAGAAGGCGGCTGTACACTGTTCATTGTTCACACTGAGTGACAAGAAGGCGGCTGTGCACTGTTCATTGTTCACACTGAGTGACAAGAAGGCGGCTGTGCACTGTTCATTGTTCACACTGGGTGAAAAGAAGGCGGCCTGTGCACTGTTCATTGTTCACACTTAGTGAGAAGAAGGCGGCTGTGAGCTGTTCATTGTTAACACTGGGTGAGAAGAAGGCGGCTGTGAGCTGTTCATTGTTAACACTGGGTGAGAAGAAGGCGGCCTGTGCACTGTTCATTGTTCACACTGGGTGAGAGGAAGGCGGCCTGTGTACTGTTCATTGTTCACACTGGGTGAGAAGAAGGCGGCCGTGCACTGTTCATTGTTCACACTGGGTGAGAAGAAGGCGGCTGTGCACTGTTCATTGTTCACACTGGGTGAGATGAAGGCAGCCTGCGCACTGTTCATTGTTCACACTGGGTGAGAAGAAGGCGGCCTGTGCACTGTTCATTGTTCACACTGGGTGAGAAGAAGGCGACCTGTGCGCTGTTCATTGTTCACACTGGATGAGAAGAAGGCGGCCGTGCACTGTTCATTGTTCACACTGGGTGAGAAGAAGGCGGCTGTGCACTGTTCATTGTTCACACTGGGTGAGATGAAGGCAGCCTGCGCACTGTTCATTGTTCACACTGGGTGAGATGAAGGCAGCCTGCGCACTGTTCATTGTTCACACTGGGTGAGAAGAAGGCGACTTGTGCGCTGTTCATTGTTCACACTGGATGAGAAGAAGGCGGCCGTGCACTGTTCATTGTTCACACTGGGTGAGAAGAAGGCGGCTGTGCACTGTTCATTGTTCACACTGGGTGAGATGAAGGCAGCCTGCGCACTGTTCATTGTTCACACTGGGTGAGATGAAGGCAGCCTGCGCACTGTTCATTGTTCACACTGGGTGAGAAGAAGGCGACCTGTGCACTGTTCATTGTTCACACTGGGTGAGAAGAAGGCGGCTGTGCACTGTTCATTGTTCACACTGGGTGAGATGAAGGCAGCTGTGCACTGTTCATTGTTCACACTGAGTGAGAAGAAGGCGGCTGTGAGCTGTTCATTGTTCACACTGGGTGAGAAGAAGGTGGCCGTGCACTGTTCATTGTTAACACTGGGTGAGAAGGCGGCCTGTGCACTGTTCATTGTTCACACTGGGTGAGAAGAAGGCGGCCTGTGCACTGTTCATTGTTCACACTGGGTGAGACGAAGGTGGCCTGTGCACTGTTCATTGTTCACACTGGGTGAGAGGAAGGCGGCTGTGCACTGTTCATTGTTAACACTGGGTGAGAAGAAGTCAGCCGTGCACTGTTCATTGTTAACACTGGGTGAGAAGAAGGCGGCCTGTGCACTGTTCATTGTTCACACTGGGTGAGAATAAGGCGGCCTGTGCACTGTTCATTGTTCACACTGGGTGAGAAGAAGGCGGCTGTGCACTGTTCATTGTTCACACTGAGTGACAAGAAGGCGGCTGTACACTGTTCATTGTTCACACTGAGTGACAAGAAGGTGGCTGTGCACTGTTCATTGTTCACAATGAGTGACAAGAAGGCAGCTGTGCACTGTTCATTGTTCACACTGGGTGAGAAGAAGGTGGCCTGTGCACTGTTCATTGTTCACACTGAGTGAGAAGAAGGCGGCTGTGAGCTGTTCATTGTTAACACTGGGTGAGAAGAAGGCGGCCTGTGCACTGTTCATTGTTCACACTGAGTGAGAAGAAGGCGGCTGTACACTGTTCATTGTTCACACTGAGTGACAAGAAGGCGGCTGTGCACTGTTCATTGTTCACACTGAGTGACAAGAAGGCGGCTGTGCACTGTTCATTGTTCACACTGGGTGAGAAGAAGGCGGCCTGTGCACTGTTCATTGTTAACACTTAGTGAGAAGAAGGCGGCTGTGAGCTGTTCATTGTTAACACTGGGTGAGAAGAAGGCGGCTGTGAGCTGTTCATTGTTAACACTGGGTGAGAAGAAGGCGGCCTGTGCACTGTTCATTGTTCACACTGGGTGAGAGAAAGGCGGCCTGTGCACTGTTCATTGTTCACACTGGGTGAGAAGAAGGCGGCCGTGCACTGTTCATTGTTCACACTGGGTGAGAAGAAGGCGGATGTGCACTGTTCATTGTTCACACTGGGTGAGATGAAGGCAGCCTGCGCACTGTTCATTGTTCACACTGGGTGAGAAGAAGGCGGCCTGTGCACTGTTCATTGTTCACACTGGGTGAGAAGAAGGCGACCTGTGCGCTGTTCATTGTTCACACTGGATGAGAAGAAGGCGGCCGTGCACTGTTCATTGTTCACACTGGGTGAGAAGAAGGCGGCTGTGCACTGTTCATTGTTCACACTGGGTGAGATGAAGGCAGCCTGCGCACTGTTCATTGTTCACACTGGGTGAGATGAAGGCAGCCTGCGCACTGTTCATTGTTCACACTTGGTGAGAAGAAGGCGACCTGTGCGCTGTTCATTGTTCACACTGGATGAGAAGAAGGCGGCCGTGCACTGTTCATTGTTCACACTGGGTGAGAAGAAGGCGGCTGTGCACTGTTCATTGTTCACACTGGGTGAGATGAAGGCAGCCTGCGCACTGTTCATTGTTCACACTGGGTGAGATGAAGGCAGCCTGCGCACTGTTCATTGTTCACACTGGGTGAGAAGAAGGCGACCTGTGCGCTGTTCATTGTTCACACTGGATGAGAAGAAGGCGGCCGTGCACTGTTCATTGTTCACACTGGGTGAGAAGAAGGCGGCTGTGCACTGTTCATTGTTCACACTGGGTGAGATGAAGGCAGCCTGCGCACTGTTCATTGTTCACACTGAGTGACAAGAAGGTGGCTGTGCACTGTTCATTGTTCACAATGAGTGACAAGAAGGCAGCTGTGCACTGTTCATTGTTCACACTGGGTGAGAAGAAGGCGGCCTGTGCACTGTTCATTGTTCACACTGGGTGAGAATAAGGCGGCCTGTGCACTGTTCATTGTTCACACTGGGTGAGAAGAAGGCGGCTGTGCACTGTTCATTGTTCACACTGAGTGACAAGAAGGCGGCTGTACACTGTTCATTGTTCACACTGAGTGACAAGAAGGTGGCTGTGCACTGTTCATTGTTCACAATGAGTGACAAGAAGGCAGCTGTGCACTGTTCATTGTTCACACTGGGTGAGAAGAAGGTGGCCTGTGCACTGTTCATTGTTCACACTGAGTGAGAAGAAGGCGGCTGTGAGCTGTTCATTGTTAACACTGGGTGAGAAGAAGGCGGCCTGTGCACTGTTCATTGTTCACACTGAGTGAGAAGAAGGCGGCTGTACACTGTTCATTGTTCACACTGAGTGACAAGAAGGCGGCTGTGCACTGTTCATTGTTCACACTGAGTGACAAGAAGGCGGCTGTGCACTGTTCATTGTTCACACTGGGTGAGAAGAAGGCGGCCTGTGCACTGTTCATTGTTAACACTTAGTGAGAAGAAGGCGGCTGTGAGCTGTTCATTGTTCACACTGGGTGAGAAGAAGGCGGCTGTGAGCTGTTCATTGTTAACACTGGGTGAGAAGAAGGCGGCCTGTGCACTGTTCATTGTTCACACTGGGTGAGAGGAAGGCGGCCTGTGCACTGTTCATTGTTCACACTGGGTGAGAAGAAGGCGGCCGTGCACTGTTCATTGTTCACACTGGGTGAGAAGAAGGCGGCTGTGCACTGTTCATTGTTCACACTGGTTGAGATGAAGGCAGCCTGCGCACTGTTCATTGTTCACACTGGGTGAGAAGAAGGCGGCCTGTGCACTGTTCATTGTTCACACTGGGTGAGAAGAAGGCGACCTGTGCGCTGTTCATTGTTCACACTGGATGAGAAGAAGGCGGCCGTGCACTGTTCATTGTTCACACTGGGTTATGTTATGTTATGTTAATTCTGCTTGTATAGCGCATGGCTACCCCAGCAATGGGGCGTCCCAGCGCTGCGGACATACCTAGAAGCAGTGCAACACAACAGAGAAAGTGGGGCTAGATGGAAGAGAACAACCAAGTTTTAATCTGTTTGCGGAACAGCAAGTGGTTAGAAGTGGCCCGAGCCCCAAGGGGAATCGAATTCCACAACTTCGGCGCCAGATGCCTAAAAGAGCGACCACCAGCTCGGCACCTGGGTGAGAAGAAGGCGGCTGTGCACTGTTCATTGTTCACACTGGGTGAGATGAAGGCAGCCTGCGCACTGTTCATTGTTCACACTGGGTGAGATGAAGGCAGCCTGCGCACTGTTCATTGTTCACACTGGGTGAGAAGAAGGCGACCTGTGCGCTGTTCATTGTTCACACTGGATGAGAAGAAGGCGGCCGTGCACTGTTCATTGTTCACACTGGGTGAGAAGAAGGCGGCTGTGCACTGTTCATTGTTCACACTGGGTGAGATGAAGGCAGCCTGCGCACTGTTCATTGTTCACACTGGGTGAGATGAAGGCAGCCTGCGCACTGTTCATTGTTCACACTGGGTGAGAAGAAGGCGACCTGTGCGCTGTTCATTGTTCACACTGGATGAGAAGAAGGCGGCCGTGCACTGTTCATTGTTCACACTGGGTGAGAAGAAGGCGGCTGTGCACTGTTCATTGTTCACACTGGGTGAGATGAAGGCAGCCTGCGCACTGTTCATTGTTCACACTGAGTGACAAGAAGGTGGCTGTGCACTGTTCATTGTTCACAATGAGTGACAAGAAGGCAGCTGTGCACTGTTCATTGTTCACACTGGGTGAGAAGAAGGCGGCCTGTGCACTGTTCATTGTTCACACTGAGTGAGAAGAAGGCGGCTGTGAGCTGTTCATTGTTAACACTGGGTGAGAAGAAGGCGGCCTGTGCACTGTTCATTGTTCACACTGGGTGAGAAGAAGGCGGCCGTGCACTGTTCATTGTTCACACTGAGTGAGAAGAAGGCGGCTGTGAGCTGTTCATTGTTAACACTGAGTGAGAAGAAGGCGGCTGTGAGCTGTTCATTGTTCACACTGAGTGAGAAGAAGGCGGCTGTACACTGTTCATTGTTCACACTGAGTGACAAGAAGGCGGCTGTGCACTGTTCATTGTTCACACTGAGTGACAAGAAGGCGGCTGTGCACTGTTCATTGTTCACACTGGGTGAGAAGAAGGCGGCCTGTGCACTGTTCATTGTTCACACTTAGTGAGAAGAAGGCGGCTGTGAGCTGTTCATTGTTCACACTGGGTGAGAAGAAGGCGGCTGTGAGCTGTTCATTGTTAACACTGGGTGAGAAGAAGGCGGCCTGTGCACTGTTCATTGTTCACACTGGGTGAGAGGAAGGCGGCCTGTGCACTGTTCATTGTTCACACTGGGTGAGAAGAAGAAGGCCGTGCACTGTTCATTGTTCACACTGGGTGAGAAGAAGGCGGCTGTGCACTGTTCATTGTTCACACTGGGTGAGAAGAAGGCGGCCTGTGCACTGTTCATTGTTCACACTGAGTGAGAAGAAGGCGGCTGTGAGCTGTTCATTGTTAACACTGGGTGAGAAGAAGGCGGCCTGTGCACTGTTCATTGTTCACACTGAGTGAGAAGAAGGCGGCCTGTGCACTGTTCATTGTTCACACTGGGTGAGAAGAAGGTGGCCCTGCACTGTTCATTGTTAACACTGGGTGAGAAGAAGGCGGCCTGTGCACTGTTCATTGTTCACACTGAGTGACAAGAAGGCGGCTGTGCACTGTTCTTTGTTCACACTGAGTGACAAGAAGGCGGCTGTGCACTGTTCATTGTTCACACTGGGTGAGAAGAAGGCGGCCTGTGCACTGTTCATTGTTCACACTTAGTGAGAAGAAGGCGGCTGTGAGCTGTTCATTGTTAACACTGGGTGAGAAGAAGGCGGCTGTGAGCTGTTCATTGTTAACACTGGGTGAGAAGAAGGCGGCCTGTGCACTGTTCATTGTTCACACTGGGTGAGAGGAAGGCGGCCTGTGCACTGTTCATTGTTCACACTGGGTGAGAAGAAGGCGGCCGTGCACTGTTCATTGTTCACACTGGGTGAGAAGAAGGCGGCTGTGCACTGTTCATTGTTCACACTGGGTGAGATGAAGGCAGCCTGCGCACTGTTCATTGTTCACACTGGGTGAGAAGAAGGCGGCCTGTGCACTGTTCATTGTTCACACTGGGTGAGAAGAAGGCGACCTGTGCGCTGTTCATTGTTCACACTGGATGAGAAGAAGGCGGCCGTGCACTGTTCATTGTTCACACTGAGTGAGAAGAAGGCGGCTGTGCACTGTTCATTGTTCACACTGAGTGACAAGAAGGCGGCTGTGCACTGTTCATTGTTCACACTGGGTGAGAAGAAGGTGGCCTGAGCACTGTTCATTGTTCACAGAGGGTAAGAAGAAGGCGGCCTGTGCACTGTTCATTGTTCACACTGGGTGAGAAGAAGGCGGCCTGTGCACTGTTCATTGTTCACACTGAGTGAGAAGAAGGCGGCTGTGAGCTGTTCATTGTTAACACTGGGTGAGAAGAAGGCGGCCTGTGCACTGTTCATTGTTCACACTGGGTGAGAAGAAGGCGGCCTGTGCACTGTTCATTGTTCACACTGGGTGAGAAGAAGGTGGCCGTGCACTGTTCATTGTTAGCACTGGGTGAGAAGGCGGCCTGTGCACTGTTCATTGTTCACACTGGGTGAGAAGAAGGCGGCCTGTGCACTGTTCATTGTTCACACTGGGTGAGAAGAAGGCGGCCTGTGCACCGTTCATTGTTCACACTGGGTGAGACGAAGGCGGCCTTTGCACTGTTCATTGTTAACACTGGGTGAGAAGAAGGCGGCCTGTGCACTGTTAATTGTTCACACTGGGTGAGAGGAAGGCGGCTGTGCACTGTTCATTGTTAACACTGGGTGAAAAGAAGGCAGCCGTGCACTGTTCATTGTTAACACTGGGTGAGAAGAAGGCGGCCTGTGCACTGTTCATTGTTCACACTGGGTGAGAATAAGGCGGCCTGTGCACTGTTCATTGTTCACACTGAGTGAGAAGAAGGCGGCTGTGAGCTGTTCATTGTTCACACTGGGTGAGAAGAAGGTGGCCGTGCACTGTTCATTGTTAACACTGGGTGAGAAGGCGGCCTGTGCACTGTTCATTGTTCACACTGGGTGAGAAGAAGGCGGGCTGTGCACTGTTCATTGTTCACACTGGGTGAGACGAAGGTGGCCTGTGCACTGTTCATTGTTCACACTGGGTGAGAGGAAGGCGGCTGTGCACTGTTCATTGTTAACACTGGGTGAGAAGAAGTCAGCCGTGCACTGTTCATTGTTAACACTGGGTGAGAAGAAGGCGGCCTGTGCACTGTTCATTGTTCACACTGGGTGAGAATAAGGTGGCCTGTGCACTGTTCATTGTTCACACTGGGTGAGAAGAAGGCGGCTGTGCACTGTTCATTGTTCACACTGAGTGACAAGAAGGCGGCTGTACACTGTTCATTGTTCACACTGAGTGACAAGAAGGTGGCTGTGCACTGTTCATTGTTCACAATGAGTGGCAAGAAGGCAGCTGTGCACTGTTCATTGTTCACACTGGGTGAGAAGAAGGCGGCCTGTGCACTGTTCATTGTTCACACTGAGTGAGAAGAAGGCGGCTGTGAGCTGTTCATTGTTAACACTGGGTGAGAAGAAGGCGGCCTGTGCACTGTTCATTGTTCACACTGAATGACAAGAAGGCGGCTGTACACTGTTCATTGTTCACACTGAGTGACAAGAAGGCGGCTGTGCACTGTTCATTGTTCACACTGAGTGACAAGAAGGCGGCTGTGCACTGTTCATTGTTCACACTGGGTGAAAAGAAGGCGGCCTGTGCACTGTTCATTGTTCACACTTAGTGAGAAGAAGGCGGCTGTGAGCTGTTCATTGTTAACACTGGGTGAGAAGAAGGCGGCTGTGAGCTGTTCATTGTTAACACTGGGTGAGAAGAAGGCGGCCTGTGCACTGTTCATTGTTCACACTGGGTGAGAGGAAGGCGGCCTGTGCACTGTTCATTGTTCACACTAGGTGAGAAGAAGGCGGCCGTGCACTGTTCATTGTTCACACTGGGTGAGAAGAAGGCGGCTGTGCACTGTTCATTGTTCACACTGGGTGAGATGAAGGCAGCCTGCGCACTGTTCATTGTTCACACTGGGTGAGAAGAAGGCGGCCTGTGCACTGTTCATTGTTCACACTGGGTGAGAAGAAGGCGACCTGTGCGCTGTTCATTGTTCACACTGGATGAGAAGAAGGCGGCCGTGCACTGTTCATTGTTCACACTGGGTGAGAAGAAGGCGGCTGTGCACTGTTCATTGTTCACACTGGGTGAGATGAAGGCAGCCTGCGCACTGTTCATTGTTCACACTGGGTGAGATGAAGGCAGCCTGCGCACTGTTCATTGTTCACACTGGGTGAGAAGAAGGCGACTTGTGCGCTGTTCATTGTTCACACTGGATGAGAAGAAGGCGGCCGTGCACTGTTCATTGTTCACACTGGGTGAGAAGAAGGCGGCTGTGCACTGTTCATTGTTCACACTGGGTGAGATGAAGGCAGCCTGCGCACTGTTCATTGTTCACACTGGGTGAGATGAAGGCAGCCTGCGCACTGTTCATTGTTCACACTGGGTGAGAAGAAGGCGACCTGTGCGCTGTTCATTGTTCACACTGGATGAGAAGAAGGCGGCCGTGCACTGTTCATTGTTCACACTGGGTGAGAAGAAGGCGGCTGTGCACTGTTCATTGTTCACACAGGGTGAGATGAAGGCAGCTGTGCACTGTTCATTGTTCACACTGAGTGAGAAGAAGGCGGCTGTGAGCTGTTCATTGTTCACACTGGGTGAGAAGAAGGTGGCCGTGCACTGTTCATTGTTAACACTGGGTGAGAAGGCGGCCTGTGCACTGTTCATTGTTCACACTGGGTGAGAAGAAGGCGGCCTGTGCACTGTTCATTGTTCACACTGGGTGAGACGAAGGTGGCCTGTGCACTGTTCATTGTTCACACTGGGTGAGAGGAAGGCGGCTGTGCACTGTTCATTGTTAACACTGGGTGAGAAGAAGTCAGCCGTGCACTGTTCATTGTTAACACTGGGTGAGAAGAAGGCGGCCTGTGCACTGTTCATTGTTCACACTGGGTGAGAATAAGGCGGCCTGTGCACTGTTCATTGTTCACACTGGGTGAGAAGAAGGCGGCTGTGCACTGTTCATTGTTCACACTGAGTGACAAGAAGGCGGCTGTACACTGTTCATTGTTCACACTGAGTGACAAGAAGGTGGCTGTGCACTGTTCATTGTTCACAATGAGTGACAAGAAGGCAGCTGTGCACTGTTCATTGTTCACACTGGGTGAGAAGAAGGTGGCCTGTGCACTGTTCATTGTTCACACTGAGTGAGAAGAAGGCGGCTGTGAGCTGTTCATTGTTAACACTGGGTGAGAAGAAGGCGGCCTGTGCACTGTTCATTGTTCACACTGAGTGAGAAGAAGGCGGCTGTACACTGTTCATTGTTCACACTGAGTGAAAAGAAGGCGGCTGTGCACTGTTCATTGTTCACACTGAGTGACAAGAAGGCGGCTGTGCACTGTTCATTGTTCACACTGGGTGAGAAGAAGGCGGCCTGTGCACTGTTCATTGTTAACACTTAGTGAGAAGAAGGCGGCTGTGAGCTGTTCATTGTTAACACTGGGTGAGAAGAAGGCGGCTGTGAGCTGTTCATTGTTAACACTGGGTGAGAAGAAGGCGGCCTGTGCACTGTTCATTGTTCACACTGGGTGAGAGAAAGGCGGCCTGTGCACTGTTCATTGTTCACACTGGGTGAGAAGAAGGCGGCCGTGCACTGTTCATTGTTCACACTGGGTGAGAAGAAGGCGGATGTGCACTGTTCATTGTTCACACTGGGTGAGATGAAGGCAGCCTGCGCACTGTTCATTGTTCACACTGGGTGAGAAGAAGGCGGCCTGTGCACTGTTCATTGTTCACACTGGGTGAGAAGAAGGCGACCTGTGCGCTGTTCATTGTTCACACTGGATGAGAAGAAGGCGGCCGTGCACTGTTCATTGTTCACACTGGGTGAGAAGAAGGCGGCTGTGCACTGTTCATTGTTCACACTGGGTGAGATGAAGGCAGCCTGCGCACTGTTCATTGTTCACACTGGGTGAGATGAAGGCAGCCTGCGCACTGTTCATTGTTCACACTGGGTGAGAAGAAGGCGACCTGTGCGCTGTTCATTGTTCACACTGGATGAGAAGAAGGCGGCCGTGCACTGTTCATTGTTCACACTGGGTGAGAAGAAGGCGGCTGTGCACTGTTCATTGTTCACACTGGGTGAGATGAAGGCAGCCTGCGCACTGTTCATTGTTCACACTGGGTGAGATGAAGGCAGCCTGCGCACTGTTCATTGTTCACACTGGGTGAGAAGAAGGCGACCTGTGCGCTGTTCATTGTTCACACTGGATGAGAAGAAGGCGGCCGTGCACTGTTCATTGTTCACACTGGGTGAGAAGAAGGCGGCTGTGCACTGTTCATTGTTCACACTGGGTGAGATGAAGGCAGCCTGCGCACTGTTCATTGTTCACACTGAGTGACAAGAAGGTGGCTGTGCACTGTTCATTGTTCACAATGAGTGACAAGAAGGCAGCTGTGCACTGTTCATTGTTCACACTGGGTGAGAAGAAGGCGGCCTGTGCACTGTTCATTGTTCACACTGAGTGAGAAGAAGGCGGCTTTGAGCTGTTTATTGTTAACACTGGGTGAGAAGAAGGCGGCCTGTGCACTGTTCATTGTTCACACTGAGTGAGAAGAAGGCGGCTGTACACTGTTCATTGTTCACACTGAGTGACAAGAAGGCGGCTGTGCACTGTTCATTGTTCACACTGGGTGAGAAGAAGGCGGCCTGTGCACTGTTCATTGTTCACACTGGGTGAGAAGAAGGCGGCCTGTGCACTGTTCATTGTTCACACTTAGTGAGAAGAAGGCGGCTGTGAGCTGTTCATTGTTAACACTGGGTGAGAAGAAGGCGGCTGTGAGCTGTTCATTGTTAACACTGGGTGAGAAGAAGGCGGCCTGTGCACTGTTCATTGTTCACACTGGGTGAGAGGAAGGCGGCCTGTGCACTGTTCATTGTTCACACTGGGTGAGAAGAAGGCGGCCGTGCACTGTTCATTGTTCACACTGGGTGAGAAGAAGGCGGCTGTGCACTGTTCATTGTTCACACTGGGTGAGATGAAGGCAGCCTGCGCACTGTTCATTGTTCACACTGGGTGAGAAGAAGGCGGCCTGTGCACTGTTCATTGTTCACACTGGGTGAGAAGAAGGCGACCTGTGCGCTGTTCATTGTTCACACTGGATGAGAAGAAGGCGGCCGTGCACTGTTCATTGTTCACACTGGGTGAGAAGAAGGCGGCTGTGCACTGTTCATTGTTCACACTGGGTGAGAAGAAGGCAGCCTGCGCACTGTTCATTGTTCACACTGGGTGAGAAGAAGGCGGCCGTGCACTGTTCATTGTTCACACTGGGTGAGATGAAGGCAGCCTGCGCACTGTTCATTGTTCACACTGGGTGAGAAGAAGGCGGCTGTGCACTGTTCATTGTTCACACTGGGTGAGATGAAGGCAGCCTGCGCACTGTTCATTGTTCACACTGAGTGAGAAGAAGGCGGCCTGTGCACTGTTCATTGTTCACACTGGGTGAGATGAAGGCAGCCTGCGCACTGTTCATTGTTCACACTGGGTGAGAAGAAGGCGGCCGTGCACTGTTCATTGTTCACACTGGGTGAGATGAAGGCAGCCTGCGCACTGTTCATTGTTCACACTGGGTGAGAAGAAGGCGGCTGTGCACTGTTCATTGTTCACACTGGGTGAGATGAAGGCAGCCTGCGCACTGTTCATTGTTCACACCGGGTGAGAAGAAGGCGGGCGTGCACTGTTCATTGTTCACACTGGGTGAGAAGAAGGCGGCCTGTGCTCTGTTCACTGTTCACACTGGGTGAGAAGAAGGCGGCCGTGCACTGTTCATTGTTCACACTAGGTGAGAAGAAGGCGGCCTGTGCTCTGTTCACTGTTCACACTGGGTGAGAAGAAGGCGGCCGTGCACTGTTTATTGTTCACACTGGGTGAGAAGAAGGCGGCCTGCGCACTGTTCATTGTTCACACTGGGTGAGAAGAAGGCGGTCTGTGCACTGTTCATTGTTCACACTGAGTGAGAAGGAGGCGGCCGTGCACTGTTCATTGTTCACACTGAGTGAGAAGAAGGCGGCTGTGAGCTGTTCATTGTTAACACTGGGTGAGAAGAAGGCGGCCTGTGCACTGTTCATTGTTCACACTGGGTGAGAAGAAGGCGGCCTGTGCACTGTTCATTGTTCACACTGGGTGAGAAGAAGGCGGCCTGTGCACCGTTCATTGTTCACACTGGGTGAGACGAAGGCGGCCTGTGCACTGTTCATTGTTAACACTGGGTGAGAAGAAGGCGGCCTGTGCACTGTTAATTGTTCACACTGGGTGAGAGGAAGGCGGCTGTGCACTGTTCATTGTTAACAATGGGTGAAAAGAAGGCGGCCGTGCACTGTTCATTGTTAACACTGGGTGAGAAGAAGGCGGCCTGTGCACTGTTCATTGTTCACACTGGGTGAGAATAAGGCGGCCGTGCACTGTTCATTGTTCACACTGAGTGAGAAGAAGGCGGCTGTGAGCTGTTCATTGTTAACACTGGGTGAGAAGAAGGCGGCCTGCGCACTGTTCATTGTTCACACTGGGTGAGAAGAAGGCAGCTGTGCACTGTTCATTGTTCACACTGGGTGAGAAGAAGGCGGCCTGTGCACTGTTCATTGTTCACACTGAGTGAGAAGAAGGCGGCTGTGAGCTGTTTATTGATAACACTGGGTGAGAAGAAGGCGGCCTGTGCACTGTTCATTGTTCACACTGAGTGAGAAGAAGGCGGCTGTACACTGTTCATTGTTCACACTGAGTGACAAGAAGGCGGCTGTGCACTGTTCATTGTTCACACTGAGTGACAAGAAGGCGGCTGTGCACTGTTCATTGTTCACACTGGGTGAGAAGAAGGCGGCCTGTGCACTGTTCATTGTTCACACTGAGTGAGAAGAAGGCGGCTGTGAGCTGTTCATTGTTAACACTGGGTGAGAAGAAGGGGGCTGTGCACTGTTCATTGTTCAAACTGGGTGAGAGGAAGGCGGCCTGTGCACTGTTCATTGTTCACACTGGGTGAGAAGAAGGCGGCCGTGCACTGTTCATTGTTCACACTGGGTGAGAAGAAGGCGGCCGTGCACTGTTCATTGTTCACACTGGGTGAGAAGAAGGCGGCTGTGCACTGTTCATTGTTCACACTGGGTGAGATGAAGGCAGCCTGCGCACTGTTCATTGTTCACACTGGGTGAGATGAAGGCAGCCTGTGCGCTGTTCATTTTTCACACTGGATGAGAAGAAGGCGGCCGTGCACTGTTCATTGTTCACACTGGGTGAGAAGAAGGCGGCTGTGCACTCTTCATTGTTCACACTGGGTGAGATGAAGGCAGCCTGCGCACTGTTCATTGTTCACACTGGGTGAGAAGAAGGCGGCTGTGCACTGTTCATTGTTCACACTGGGTGAGATGAAGGCAGCCTGCGCACTGTTCATTGTTCACACTGGGTGAGAAGAAGGCGGCCGTGCACTGTTCATTGTTCACACTGGGTGAGAAGAAGGCGGCCTGTGCTCTGTTCACTGTTCACACTGGGTGAGAAGAAGGCGGCCGTGCACTGTTCATTGTTCACACTAGGTGAGAAGAAGGCGGCCTGTGCTCTGTTCACTGTTCACACTGGGTGAGAAGAAGGCGGCCGTGCACTGTTTATTGTTCACACTGGGTGAGAAGAAGGCGGCCTGTGCACTGTTCATTGTTCACACTGGGTGAGAAGAAGGCGGCCTGCGCACTGTTCATTGTTCACACTGGGTGAGAAGAAGGCGGTCTGTGCACTGTTCTGTGGAAAAGTAAATTTTGCCATGTTCTGTGTCCCTACGTGTTCCCCATCTTATGTTATGTGTGCATGATTAATATGCATATGTATTCCCCATGATCGATCTAAGACGCAATTACAGTTGTGTCCATCTCTAGTATGCCAGTTTCCAGTTCTCGTGAATACAACGAATATTAGGCCTATGTAAAGCTACGTTGCCACGTTTCTCAGTGTGCACGTTATTTCATTGTAAAGTCCCCGTTTCTAGGCCTCAAAAGGGCCCGGACTCAGATTCAGCTCCTGTCTCCTGAACCCTCGCTGAGGAGCGATACAGCCCCCACCTGTATCCCTGACCCTTCACTTACTCCCTGCCTCACAGTGCCCGGCTCGGCCTGGCTCTGCCTGCCAGTCTGCCAAGAGTATGTTATGATTCTAGTTATCAGTCCAGCCCTCCTTCTCTGCATTCCTAAGTTACTGAATCGCATCAATAGTTTCAGTTATCGTCTAGCCTTTACGTCTCCATGTAAGAGAAATACTGTATTAATGGTCATTTAATATTCTTCAACACACACTACATGTAGAATAATTCATGCACCAGTCTTAGTGTCTGTTAGCCTTTACCCTGATAACTTTTGGATTCTATCAACATGTTCTCTAAACATCAGATACTAGATAGTGTTTAGGTACATGTCGCTCTGACTCTCCAGACTTCAGTCTCTGCTTCTAGCGTAGAAGTCATAGCCCCCAGCTTCTCCCTAGTAACACGTCATCGCCAGCTTACGCGCACCACGAGGTTAGAGGTCCCGGCTCCTTAGGTAGCCCCCTCCATGTTTCCGCCCCGTTTATGACATATTCTGTTACGTTTACATCACATGTCTATGTACACGCCTCCTGTTACACCCACTTTCACCCTTATCTTTCGCGACTGCTATTAACCCCACCCACTGCTACGCCTACTGTATGTACTGTAATGCAATTGTTTTAGTATATATACTTGTGTACTGTTATTAAAAGTTGCTAGCCATCCCAGATCTTGTCCGTGCAGGTTGTCCTGGTCCTGTCCTTTATGCTGTATTAAACCTGCAAACTCCTACTACCTCGAATCTTGACTCTTATTTATTGAGCTATCTGTTATTGTTATATCCAGTCAAAAATAGAGGTATTATTTATTTATTTACCACATAATGGCGCCCGAATAGGGACTTGCCCTTTCCCCACGCGCCGGTGAAGCCACGCAAGCCCCCTGACCCTCTGCAGCCGTGACGGAACCATACCGTGCACGTGCAGATATTTCTGCTTCAAGTATCCCTCAGGCCCACGGAGGAGACGTAGGTTGCGGTCCAGCATCCAGACGAGGCGGTGGAGGAACGCGGCGAGTCCCGACCAGAGCCCAAGCCGAGAGTCCAAGGTCCGAGGTATCCGGAGGCCCACCCGTAACAGAAGTCCGAAGTTCGTCCGTCCGGCGTCGAAGCAGTCCAGTCCAGTCCGAGGCCTTCCGTTCTTGCTGCCCGGTGAGTACCGTTGCTGGGGTAGTATCTAGACAGGGTCAATTAATTTGTCTCTGGTCCGTGGGTTTGGGGTACACAGATCCAACACGAAGTGTCCACTTAGGTGGATGCGGGTCCTGACGTGTCTCTTTATGAGACCGGTAAGTTTCGTACTGTTTTAGCAGTGCATCTAGTTTCTGTTCTAGTCTGTCCTGTTCTCGAGAAATTCATGTATTCTGTTTTCAGTATTCCAGGTAGTATTTTGTCAAAACTGTTATTTTAAATGTCATTCATGTATTTCAATGTCGTGGTATGAAAGTGGTGTAATTATTGTGTTTATTGTGTATTGTATTGTGTCTAGACTCCAGTTCAGTCATGCCTTTGTTTTCCAAGTTACGTCAGTTAAAAACTAGAAAAGGTCTGTTAGAAGAAGCAGTTCCTGTCCCGCCTAGGGACAGTCCAGGTCATTTTATGTATCAAAAGCATGGCATAAGTGCCATATTATATCTAGATTTATGGGTGGAGTACACCAAACAGTTAGAAGAAAAGTACAGATGGCCCGTATCAGGTACGTGGGATGCCGAATGCATCATGCGAGTAGAAGAAGCATTATGGAAAAAGAAAGCCAGACAGTCACAGAAAGATGCCATCGAGTTATGGCGCAAAGAATCTCATAAAAGAACCGAAAAGGAAATCAGAAAGTCAGAATTAAGTAGAGAATCCTTAGAAAGAGCCCAAGAAAGGGAACTAATCGAGATAGGTGAACGAGTTAAAACCGAACAGTCAGACAGACAGAGAAATGCCCTCATTAAGGGTATGTATCCTCTTCTTGCTGAGGGCTTGCCAAAAGCAACCCCGGAGGCATCCAGTAATTTTCCGCCACCTTTAGTTCCGACCAAGCTACGTCACAAACCGACCGCAGCAGATATTTTTATCTCGTCCTATTTGGACGACACAGTCCCAGAATATGCAAATCCTGTTCCACCAGCTCCTGTAAATAATGTAATTCATGGTCTTCCAGCCACCGGGGCACCTGTTGCAGTACCTGTTACGGTACCCCCGGTCCAGCCCGTAGTACAAATTCCCGCTACATCATTCACTCTGCCAACACGGAGAGTATCAGTCGACGATTCCAGTATAGGGGCCGCGGGAGGAGGTCCTCCTGGTACCCCGCCGCCAAGTAGACGTTTAGGAGCAGTCGAGTTACATGAACGTGCGTTACAGCGTACGCCCAAATATAAGTCTATTGCAGAGATCAGACGAGTTCTTACTGAATGCTGTTATGATCCAGTCCCAGGCGAGGATAGTATGGTTCTATATTCCGTACGTATAAGACAGGTGTCCGAGTATTTGGTCACCCTACCGAATATGAAAGAAGATCTAGACAGAATGTATCGTTTCATTCGTACAGGACAAGATCCAGAAAGTATTGGTGAAGTCATGTCTCTCTGAAAAGCTGAGATCCAGTTGATGTTATTAAAGTTTCTGATCAATTGTTTAATACGGGAACAAGATTCCCCGACTAAAGATCAGACCGAAATGAAAGTTCTGACAAGGTGGAGTGATAATATAGCCGAGGGTAAGCACAAGACACTCAATAGTATAGAGAGTATGTACAAGAAAATTCGTAAAGAAATAATAAGGTTACACGAACAACGCAAAGAAGCTCTAGGAAGCGAGAAAGAAAATGACTCTTCTACTGAAGAGGTAGAGGACGAGAATACCGCCAGAATAGCGTATGTAGGTAAATCTAGATTTCCAGGCCGACATTTACGCCTAGAACACAAGGAAGTCTTTCATCATCCAGCACCAGAACAAGGCTCTCTAGAACAAGTATTTCAAGCTACCGATCACATTCTGAAATCACGAATCGGTTATAGTGAATTAAGTACCATGCATGAACAAGAACTAGCCCGATCAGCAGTCCGATGGATTACTGATTCTACCACTTTTCCAGGCGAAATAGTGGCACAAATGTTTCTGAAATTGCCCCCAGCCGAGCAACGACTGGTGGGTATGTATATGATCCAGCACCTCATTACATTGTATGAGGGTCAACATTCTGATCCAGGTCCGTTACGTGATATCCTGAACGAGTTACTCCAGTATAGATGGAAAGGTTTAGGTACCGATTTAATTAGTGTCATTCTAGAACAGCGCCACAAATATAGAACGTTTCTGAACCCGCATTTTGTTCACGTCTCACCTCCAGAAAGTAAACCGTTTTATATAGACAGACAGAATCCGTTACGAGAAGTACACCCAGTTAGGACAGCGGGTGGTGAAATGCAACGAGTATTTGTTTACACCCCAGTTACCAAGATGGAACTCTTAGAGATGAAGAAATTAATTCCCTGTCATGACAAAGATCCAGCAGGGTTCCACCGAGAATTAAAAGACATGCTCCGTATGGGAGAATACACGTATCCAGATATTATTAAAATGCTAAAAGTCCTGTTGCCCGCAGGGGTATACGAAAAACTCAAGGAAAAAGATTGGGAGGTGGGAGAGAAAAAGATCGATTGGACAGCTCTAGAAGCTGAAGATAAGATACGAGTACCAGGTACCGGTCTTGGAGACAAATGCAAAGAATTACCAGAACTATTAATACAAGTTTTGCCTAGATTATTAGCTACTAAAAAGGAAGACTGGGATGCAATCTCAGCCTGTAAACAGAAACAAGACGAAGACACTAGTGATTTTTATTCTAGATTTGAGAAATGTTTTATCATAAACAGTGGTTTGAAGACGAGTAGCGAGTCATACCCTCATCTTTTTGTTACTAAATTAGTTGAGAATTCAAGTCCACAAGTTAAGAATCGAGTTTTGAAAGTCGAAAGTACATGGCAAGCTAGTACTCCGTCCCAGATGTTACAGATGCTCCAGTACCACCAGAATAGAATCAGAGAAGAGCAAGAACACGAGAGAAGACGTATGAAAGATACAAAAATGAAAGTACTAGTTGCACAATCTGTTCCTCAAGACAGTCAGAAGAGGGGTCCGAATCAAGCGAATCAAGCCAGTCATCCTGCAGCTCCCGTTAAAGGGACATGCAATTATTGTAAACAGCCAGGTCATTTTATAAACGAGTGTGCAGTTCTGAAACACAATATAGCCACTGGTAAAACTAAAGAAAGACCACGCCCGCCTAGACAAGAACAAGTTTCACAGACTTCTCAGCCACAGAATGCACAACAGACAGTTACAGCACCGCAGCCTATCGCTGCAACACAGCATGTTACACAACAGATGTACCAGTATGCCCAGACAGAGTATCCAGAGTATCAAGCGTATTCATGAAACAGCCTAGAGAGGGAGGTAGGCTTGCCTCTCATCGAGATTCCTGTAGATCAAGAAGGTCCCTATGTTCATAGTCAAGTATTAGGGAAAGACAGAAAGTTTTTGATTGATACAGGGGCAAGTAGGACGACTATTAGTCACGACGAGGTTCCAGGGGCTCCGCTCTCAGGCTCTAGAAATGTTTCCCTTGGATTTTCAGGAAAGCCTATTGTAAACGAGATATCAAAGCCAGTTACTCTAGAAGTAGGTCGATTGTCCCGAACTACTGATCTATTGCTTACGAAATCATGTCCAGAAAATTTGTTAGGCATTAAGACACTGAAAGAATTAGGTGCAGTTATTTGCTGTTCCCCAGAGGGAATACGTTTGTTTTTACGTGACTTCAAGGGTCACTATGTATTACGAGATTTTGATCCGAGATTGTCTAATGTCCCGCAGCATCTATGGGCACAAGGTCCAACTGATGTTGGTTTCATGCAAATCACACCCCATCGTGTGACTCTCAAGCAAGGTATAGTCTTGCCAGGAATCAGACAGTACAGATTGCCACCTGAGGCTGTAGCAGCCTTATCCAAAATTATTGACGAGCTCATGGCTCAAGGAGTAGTTGTAGAAACTGACTCCAATGTATGTAATTCTCCGATCATTCCAGTCATGAAACGTACTGATCCAAATGCACCCCCAGTATATCGATTAGTGATTGATCTTCGAGAACTCAATAAATGTATTATCCCCCAGTACCCAGTTGTTCCAGATATCTCATCTCTATTGACAGCCATTGATTCTGAGGCAATATTCTTTACTGTCATAGACCTCAAGAACGCATTTTTCAGTGTCCCCATTCATCCAGACAGCCAGTACCTTTTCGGTTTTTGTTTAAATGGAAGGAGCTATAAATTTACACGAGCTCCTCAAGGTTTCACAGAAAGTCCTAGTATTTACAGTCAAGCACTCAAGAGACAACTAGACAACATTCACATGCCAACTGACACTGCCCTGCTCCAATATGTCGATGATCTACTGATCACAGCCCGTTCTGAACGTGCTTGCGAGCGAGCATCACTCACAGTTCTGTATTTCCTAGCCGAGATGGGGCACAAGGTGTCCCCTTCAAAGCTTCAATTCTGTGTCCAGCAAGTGATCTACTTAGGCCACTTACTGTCCAAGTGGGGTAGGCAGTTGACACCCGATCGCATCCAGTTAATAGCGAGTCTTCCTCAGCCCAAGACACAGAAGGAGGTACGTGCTTTTATCGGCCTTACTTCTTATTGCAGACAATGGATTCCTCAGTATGCATTTCTAGCCAAGCCACTGATACAGTTAACGACACAGGAGGCAGCCGTATCGACTGTTCTCCCTTGGACATCTGAACATACACTTAATTTCAATGAGTTAAAGAAAGCTTTATGTCAAGCTCCTGTTCTAGCTACACCGAACTACAGTAAGCCTTTTACACTTTTTGTCACAGAACGTGATGGTACAGCATTATCTGTTCTCACACAAGATCAAGCCGGACAATACAAGCCCTGTGCTTATTTCTCTAGCACATTAGATCCTGTAGCCCAGGCTCTGCCTGCGTGCCTCAAGTCAGTTGCAGCCACAGCTCTAGCTATCAGACAAAGTGATTCCATAGTATTAGGACACTCCTTGACAGTACAAGTTCCACACTCCGTGGAAGTTCTTTTAAACCGAACACAGACTCAGCACTTGACAATTGCACGTTTAACAGGTTATGAACTGACACTGTTCCAGCCACACATAGAAATCAGACGCTGCAACGTTCTAAATCCTGCTACACTGTTACCGTCAGTTACTTCAAGTCCTGCCACACATGACTGTGTGGAAGTTGTTAACACTATGACTAAGCCAAGAAAAGACCTGACAGATATTCCATTACCAGATCCCGACCTGACACTTTATGTGGATGGTTCATGTATGAGAACAAGTACAGGAGAACTAGTAGCCGCGTATGCAGTGACTACTGACACCGAAGTTATAGAAACACATCGTATTGACACCCTGTCTGCTCAAGCAGCAGAGCTAGTCGCTCTGACCCAAGCCTGCATACACGCCAAGAACCTGAAAGTTAATATTTACACAGATTCACGCTACGCATTTGGAGTTGTACACGACTTCGGAGTGCTCTGGCAGGAGAGAGGTTTCATGACTTCTCATGGAACCAAGATTCAGCATGGTCTCCTCATTCAAGCTCTGTTAGATGCAATACATTTACCGACATCTATCGCTATTATGAAATGCAAAGCACATACTAAAGTTACAGACATTATTTCCCAAGGTAATGATCTAGCAGATCGAACAGCCAAGCTTACAGCTCAGACACCAGACATACCAGTTAACAAGACACCGACATCCACTCCAGATCAGACTACTTGTATGACAGTTAAGGACCCTACTCAAGATGTCATAGATATCCAGTTACATGCTACTCCCGAAGAAATCAAGAAATGGTCCGAACAAGGAGGGGTCCAGACAGATCAGGGATGGTTGACGGAGGGAAAAGCCACATGGTTTCTCCCCGACTCAATGGTTCAAGTCATTATCAATACCGCACATAGTCCAGCACACTTAGGAGAGAAAGCCATGTTAGACAGTATCCAGAACATTTGGTTTAACAAGCATTTACGAGCTGCAGCCAAGCAGAAAGTCCGTACCTGTATGATATGTTGCCAGTTCAATCCAGGTAAAAGTGTCCCGGTGGAACAAGGTGGATTCCAGCCCCCTGACCACCCTTTTGAAGTCCTCCAGATGGATTATATTCAGATGGAGCGATGTCGAGGTTTCAAGTATGTCCTTGTAGTTGTATGCGCTTTGTCCAGGTGGACAGAAGCATATCCAGTCCCAGATTACACAGCCGCGACCACTGCCAAGCAGTTGGTTCGTGAATATTTCCCCCGTTATGGACTCCCTAGGGTCGTGTATTCTGATAACGGCCAGCCATTCTCATCTGAACTAATGAAGCACGTTTCCCTGTTGTTAGGGTACCAGTGGAAGTTCCATTGTGTACGCCATCCAGAAGCAGCAGGTCTCGTAGAGAGACATAATCAAACCTTGAAAATCCGCATTGCCAAAATCTGTCAAGAAAAAGGTGTAGACTGGCTAGTAGCTCTGCCAGTCACTCTATTCTATATGCGCATGGTCGCACATTCCAGATCAGGTCTGTCCCCTTATGAGGTCGTATTCGGCCGCCCCCCGAACGTGTGGGGTACACCCAGACCCCGAAGTATTACAGATGTTTCCAGTAATATGCTGACAGATTACCTAGCTTCCTTGATGTCTGCCCTACACTCTTGTCGTTCACAGGTTGCCGCTGCATTTCCCGACAATACTGAAGTCAAGCCACACGAGATCCTTCCCGGCAGCCTGGTCCTCGTCCGCAATTTTGATCGTTCAAGTCCGCTGGAGCCTCGCTGGAAGGAGCCGAAGTTGGTCCTTCTAACCACCCGTACAGCCGTGAAGTTGGAAGGCAGGAAAGGCTGGGTGCATCTGTCGCATGTTAAGAAATTTCACGGACTAAGACCTAAACAGCTCAAAGACACTTCTACAGACACTTTCAAGTCTGAACATTTGCCTATTATCAAGGACTGTCCCGCAATTGACTTTGCCTCAAATCCTTCCCTGTTAGAGAAAACTCCGCAACAGGAGTATAAAGAGAAGCTACGGTCTAGTAAAATAAGTCAGCCAGTTTAATTGTCTAAGTCCTCCCCTAGGTGAAACGGTTAGACAGGTATCTGACATGTATGAAATAGACCCCCATAGTGAGAGAGTTAGTCAAAACTCAATCCGATGTATCGTTTTTCTAAGTTTTATATTGTTTCTCAGCCTGATGGTTACCTGCACGAGTTATGCATTTCATTTATGTTTTCCAATTTCTCATGTAAATAAGTTTTCCAATGCTACAGTAGAGCACACGTTTAGTGATCTGCCTCCTCACGAACTATCCTATCGTCTTGCTATGCGCAACAATTAATTTATCCGTATGTTACACTATTCACACCAGACCAGCAATGCCACTAATTGTTGGGTGTGTGGTCGACTCCCCCCTTTTCAGATACCGAAGGGAGTTCTGCCACTGTTTCCTTATCCGTTTTCACATAACGGTTCATGTGGAGCCTGGTCCACGTTAACATCATCCTCAACTGATATGTCCTTTCTGAACAGTACATGTTTTCCAGACAAGCAACTTCTTCCCCACAGAACAGGGTTAGATCTAGAAAATGAAGTTTATAATTTGGGTAATTATTCTTCGAATTTCATGGTCCTGAATGGTCAGTCTGATCCTACTCCAGACTTACCTGCAATTTCAGTACTACCAGTCAAAGGCGAATTATGTGTCAGAAATAATGGTTCCGTACATGTAGGACATAGTGATTGTACTACTATTGTCAAGTATAGTGACAGTGGGAAATCTATTTTCAAAGCTTCACGTCATTCATATTTTGTTTGTGGTCAGACCGCATATGTTCGTCTGCCCCTCGATTGGGAGGGAACCTGTTATATTGCCTTCCTACTGCCACCAGTTTTCCTAGCCCCATCTGATTATCATAGAAACACACATCTAGTACACATTAGACATAGAAGGGAGATCGAGTCCCCGATTGTCGATCAAACTGAAACTGCTCTAGAACAGTATACAGACTTCAATAAAGGATTCTTTTTCTTTATAGGACCTGTCCAGAATAGTAAGTTAATACGTAGGTTAACCAGAACCCTTGAAGCAGTAGTGAATGAGACTGCCTCTGCTCTAGGTAACTTAACGGAAGAGCAATCTGCTATGAGATTTGTCGTGCTCCAAAATCGTCTCGTTCTTGACGTCATACTGGCCGATAGAGGAGGAGCATGTAGAGTCATCGGATCTAGTTGCTGCATTTTCATTCCTAATAACGCGCCGTCTGTTTATTCAGCTATAACCAGACTTCATAAAATTGCCCATCAGTTACACCAGAATCCAGGCACCTGGACATGGTCCGGTTGGTTTTGGAGTATAATTTCTGCCTGGGGATGGAAAGTATTGTCCTTTCTAGGTATTGCAGTAGCGATCATATTCAGTTGCTGCCTCTGTATACAATGTGGCCCTGCGATTTGCGGCATTTGTGCTACCTCTTGTATTCCTAGTCCCAAGTCCCGTCCTAAATCTCGTTCCAAGACAATTCGAGACGAGCAAATGATACTGTATGAAATGATAGATGGTATCATGAATATTGATGTTTCCTGATGGAAACGTAGTGACAAGGAGGGAATGTGGAAAAGTAAATTTTGCCATGTTCTGTGTCCCTACGTGTTCCCCATCTTATGTTATGTGTGCATGATTAATATGCATATGTATTCCCCATGATCGATCTAAGACGCAATTACAGTTGTGTCCATCTCTAGTATGCCAGTTTCCAGTTCTCGTGAATACAACGAATATTAGGCCTATGTAAAGCTACGTTGCCACGTTTCTCAGTGTGCACGTTATTTCATTGTAAAGTCCCCGTTTCTAGGCCTCAAAAGGGCCCGGACTCAGATTCAGCTCCTGTCTCCTGAACCCTCGCTGAGGAGCGATACAGCCCCCACCTGTATCCCTGACCCTTCACTTACTTCCTGCCTCACAGTGCCCGGCTCGGCCTGGCTCTGCCTGCCAGTCTGCCAAGAGTATGTTATGATTCTAGTTATCAGTCCAGCCCTCCTTCTCTGCATTCCTAAGTTACTGAATCGCATCAATAGTTTCAGTTATCGTCTAGCCTTTACGTCTCCATGTAAGAGAAATACTGTATTAATGGTCATTTAATATTCTTCAACACACACTACATGTAGAATAATTCATGCACCAGTCTTAGTGTCTGTTAGCCTTTACCCTGATAACTTTTGGATTCTATCAACATGTTCTCTAAACATCAGATACTAGATAGTGTTTAGGTACATGTCGCTCTGACTCTCCAGACTTCAGTCTCTGCTTCTAGCGTAGAAGTCATAGCCCCCAGCTTCTCCCTAGTAACACGTCATCGCCAGCTTACGCGCACCACGAGGTTAGAGGTCCCGGCTCCTTAGGTAGCCCCCTCCATGTTTCCGCCCCGTTTATGACATATTCTGTTACGTTTACATCACATGTCTATGTACACGCCTCCTGTTACACCCACTTTCACCCTTATCTTTCGCGACTGCTATTAACCCCACCCACTGCTACGCCTACTGTATGTACTGTAATGCAATTGTTTTAGTATATATACTTGTGTACTGTTATTAAAAGTTGCTAGCCATCCCAGATCTTGTCCGTGCAGGTTGTCCTGGTCCTGTCCTTTATGCTGTATTAAACCTGCAAACTCCTACTACCTCGAATCTTGACTCTTATTTATTGAGCTATCTGTTATTGTTATATCCAGTCAAAAATAGAGGTATTATTTATTTATTTACCACAGTTCATTGTTCACACTGAGTGAGAAGGAGGCGGCCGTGCACTGTTCATTGTTCACACTGAGTGAGAAGAAGGCGGCTGTGAGCTGTTCATTGTTAACACTGGGTGAGAAGAAGGCGGCCTGTGCACTGTTCATTGTTCACACTGGGTGAGAAGAAGGCGGCCTGTGCACTGTTCATTGTTCACACTGGGTGAGAAGAAGGCGGCCTGTGCACTGTTCATTGTTCACACTGGGTGAGAAGAAGGCAGCCTGTGCGCTGTTCATTGATCACACTGAGTGAGAAGAAGGCGGCTGTGCACTGTTCATTGTTCACACTGAGTGACAAGAAGGCGGCTGTGCACTGTTCATTGTTCACACTGGGTGAGAAGAAGGTGGCCTGAGCACTGTTCATTGTTCACAGAGGGTGGGAAGAAGGCGGCCTGTGCACTGTTCATTGTTCACACTGGGTGAGAAGAAGGCGGCCTGTGCACTGTTCATTGTTCACACTGGGTGAGATGAAGGCGACCGGTGCACTGCTCATTGTTCACACTGGGTGAGAAGAAGGTGGCCGTGCACTGTTCATTGTTAGCACTGGGTGAGAAGGCGGCCTGTGCACTGTTCATTGTTCCCACTGGGTGAGAAGAAGGCGGCCTGTGCACTGTTCATTGTTCACACTGGGTGAGAAGAAGGCGGCCTGTGCACCGTTCATTGTTCACACTGGGTGAGACGAAGGCGGCCTGTGCACTGTTCATTGTTAACACTGGGTGAGAAGAAGGCGGCCTGTGCACTGTTAATTGTTCACACTGGGTGAGAGGAAGGCGGCTGCGCACTGTTCATTGTTAACACTGGGTGAAAAGAAGGCAGCCGTGCACTGTTCATTGTTAACACTGGGTGAGAAGAAGGCGGCCTGTGCACTGTTCATTGTTCACACTGGGTGAGAATAAGGCGGCCTGTGCACTGTTCATTGTTCACACTGAGTGAGAAGAAGTTGGCTGTGAGCTGTTCATTGTTCACACTGGGTGAGAAGAAGGTGGCCGTGCACTGTTCATTGTTAACACTGGGTGAGAAGGCGGCCTGTGCACTGTTCATTGTTCACACTGGGTGAGAAGAAGGCGGCCTGTGCACTGTTCATTGTTGACACTGGGTGAGACGAAGGTGGCCTGTGCACTGTTCATTGTTCACACTGGGTGAGAGGAAGGCGGCTGTGCACTGTTCATTGTTAACACTGGGTGAGAAGAAGTCAGCCGTGCACTGTTCATTGTTAACACTGGGTGAGAAGAAGGCGGCCTGTGCACTGTTCATTGTTCACACTGGGTGAGAATAAGGCGGCCTGTGCACTGTTCATTGTTCACACTGGGTGAGAAGAAGGCGGCTGTGCACTGTTCATTGTTCACACTGAGTGACAAGAAGGCGGCTGTACACTGTTCATTGTTCACACTGAGTGACAAGAAGGTGGCTGTGCACTGTTCATTGTTCACAATGAGTGACAAGAAGGCAGCTGTGCACTGTTCATTGTTCACACTGGGTGAGAAGAAGGCGGCCTGTGCACTGTTCATTGTTCACACTGAGTGAGAATAAGGCGGCTGTGAGCTGTTCATTGTTAACACTTGGTGAGAAGAAGGCGGTCTGTGCCCTGTTCATTGTTCACACTGGGTGAGAAGAAGGCGGCTGTGCACCGTTCTTTGTTCACACTGGATGAGAAGAAGGCAGCCTGTGCACTGTTCATTGTTCACACTGGGTGAGAGGAAGGCGGCCTGTGCACTGTTCATTGTTCACACTGGGTGAGAAGAAGGCGGCCGTGCACTGTTCATTGTTCACACTGGGTGAGAAGAAGGCGGCTGTGCACTGTTCATTGTTCACACTGGGTGAGATGAAGGCAGCCTGCGCACTGTTCATTGTTCACACTGGGTGAGAAGAAGGCGACCTGTGCGCTGTTCATTGTTCACACTGGATGAGAAGAAGGCGGCCGTGCACTGTTCATTGTTCACACTGAGTGAGAAGAAGGCGGCTGTGCACTGTTCATTGTTCACACTGAGTGACAAGAAGGCGGCTGTGCACTGTTCATTGTTCACACTGGGTGAGAAGAAGGTGGCCTGAGCACTGTTCATTGTTCACAGAGGGTGAGAAGAAGGCGGCCTGTGCACTGTTCATTGTTCACACTGGGTGAGAAGAAGGCGGCCTGTGCACTGTTCATTGTTCACACTGAGTGAGAAGAAGGCGGCTGTGAGCTGTTCATTGTTAACACTGGGTGAGAAGAAGGCGGCCTGTGCACTGTTCATTGTTCACACTGGGTGAGAAGAAGGCGGCCTGTGCACTGTTCATTGTTCACACTGGGTGAGATGAAGGCGACCTGTGCACTGTTCATTGTTCACACTGGGTGAGAAGAAGGTGGCCGTGCACTGTTCATTGTTAGCACTGGGTGAGAAGGCGGCCTGTGCACTGTTCATTGTTCACACTGGGTGAGAAGAAGGCGGCCTGTGCACTGTTCATTGTTCACACTGGGTGAGAAGAAGGCGGCCTGTGCACCGTTCATTGTTCACACTGGGTGAGACGAAGGCGGCCTGTGCACTGTTCATTGTTAACACTGGGTGAGAAGAAGGCGGCCTGTGCACTGTTAATTGTTCACATTGGGTGAGAGGAAGGCGGCTGTGCACTGTTCATTGTTAACACTGGGTGAAAAGAAGGCAGCCGTGCACTGTTCATTGTTAACACTGGGTGAGAAGAAGGCGGCCTGTGCACTGTTCATTGTTCACACTGGGTGAGAATAAGGCGGCCTGTGCACTGTTCATTGTTCACACTGAGTGAGAAGAAGGCGGCTGTGAGCTGTTCATTGTTCACACTGGGTGAGAAGAAGGTGGCCGTGCACTGTTCATTGTTAACACTGGGTGAGAAGGCGGCCTGTGCACTGTTCATTGTTCACACTGGGTGAGAAGAAGGCGGCCTGTGCACTGTTCATTGTTCACACTGGGTGAGACGAAGGTGGCCTGTGCACTGTTCATTGTTCACACTGGGTGAGAGGAAGGCGGCTGTGCACTGTTCATTGTTAACACTGGGTGAGAAGAAGTCAGCCGTGCACTGTTCATTGTTAACACTGGGTGAGAAGAAGGCGGCCTTTGCACTGTTTATTGTTCACACTGGGTGAGAATAAGGCGGCCTGTGCACTGTTCATTGTTCACACTGGGTGAGAAGAAGGCGGCTGTGCACTGTTCATTGTTCACACTGAGTGACAAGAAGGCGGCTGTACACTGTTCATTGTTCACACTGAGTGACAAGAAGGTGGCTGTGCACTGTTCATTATTCACAATGAGTGACAAGAAGGCAGCTGTGCACTGTTCATTGTTCACACTGGGTGAGAAGAAGGCGGCCTGTGCACTGTTCATTGTTCACACTGAGTGAGAAGAAGGCGGCTGTGAGCTGTTCATTGTTAACACTGGGTGAGAAGAAGGCGGCCTGTGCACTGTTCATTGTTCACACTGAGTGAGAAGAAGGCGGCTGTACACTGTTCATTGTTGTTAGACGGGGACCCTGAGGGTCGGCCGACTACTGAGGGAGAGGTCCCCGATGAGGACCGTCTCCGGCGATTGTACAGATATGTCACCTCCCTCCCCACAAACAGCCACCACACCAGGTTGAGTTCAATACTTTTATATAAGGTTTGTAGGGCGAGGATATTGGCGATACAGGATATATCGGACCCGAGGGTCCTCTCACTTCTAGTCTCTGTAGGGAAAAAGGGGTAGCGGGACAGTCTTGGTACCGGGTCGGTACAGGAGGTGGCAAGAGGTGAGCTCACAATCCTCGAGCTGGCGAGTCTGCAAGTCGGGCCGCGGCAGCGCCAGCAGGCCAAGACGATGGTTTCAAGAGGCAGAGGGCCGCGGCAGCGCCAGCAGGCCAAGACGATGGTTTCACGAGGCAGAGGGCCGCGGCAGCGCCAGCAGGCCAAGACGATGGTTTCAAGAGGCAGAGGGCCGCGGCAGCGCCAGCAGGCTAGTCACGGATGAGTTCTTCTCGGGTCTCTCGACTCCAGGATACAACTGCCTTCCTGGTCTGGCCCTGCCCCAGTTATAGGTCTGGTCCCCTTTGATGTCCGGACCCTCGCGTCGGGGGGCCGGGAGGTCCGGGATGAGGGAGTCCAGACACCCAGCAGGGGGGTGGAGCCAGCGCACAGGGCGGCCTGGGGTGATCGACACCTGGCGGAGGAGAGCCGTTGACGATTCCTTCTCCCATTGACTCGCCAAGTGGTCACTCTGCCTCCTGGGAGGAGGTTGGTGCCTCGATGTCGGGGCCGGCCGGGCCCAGGGTTAGGGTCGAGTTGAGGCCGCGCGGCCTCGGGCTGTAGTACCCCAAAATGGCGGCTGGGCCGAGGCCGGGGTGTGGATGGTGACCCGGGCCAGCTGGGTCCGGAGCTGGTGTCTTGTGGTGGAGGGATTGCAGGTTACTTCGGGTGGTCGCCGGGGACTCTGGTTGGGGATTCAGGGAGAGCCAGGGTCCGGGCCCCGTTGCGGGGAGGGGGGACAGCCCGACCATGCGGCCTGTCCAACATGCGTCCCCCCCAGCTGAAGGCGGGGAGAGTCAGCCATCTTCCTGGGGACTCTCCTCGCTGAGGCGGAAAAAGCGTGACAGGCCGTCTGCGTTGGCGTGGTCCTGGCCTGGACGATGTTCCACCGTGAAGTCCATCCCCTGTAGGGAGATGGACCAGCGCAACAGCTTCGGGTTCTCCCCCCGCATTTGCATCAGCCATGGCAGGGGTCGGTGGTCTGTTTGCACCCGGAAGTGGGTGCCGAAGAGGTAGGGCCGGAGCTTCTTGAGGGCCCAGACTACGGCGAAGGCCTCCCTCTCAATGGTGCTCCAGCGCTGTTCTCGGGGCAGTAGGCGTCTGCTGATGAAGGCCACTGGTTGGTCGACCCCTTCGGTATTGAGTTGGGAGAGGACGGCCCCCACACCATGGTCGGAGGCGTCCGTCTGCACAATGAATTCCCGGCTGTAGTCGGGAGCCTGGAGCACGGGGGCCGTGCACATGGCGGTCTTCAATTTCTCGAAGGCCGATTGGCAGTCCGGGGTCCATTTGACTGTTTTGGGGCTCTTCTTGGAGGTGAGCTCTGTGAGGGGCCCCACGATGCTGCCATAGTCCTTCACGAACCGCCGGTAGTATCCGGTGAGCCCCAGGAAGGCCCGGACCTCCGTTTGGGTCGTAGGGGGTTGCCAGGCCTGGATGGCAGCAATCTTGAGCTGGAGGGGGGCCACCAGCCCGCTTCCCACTTGGTGTCCCAGGTAGGTCACGGACCCTTGGCCCACCTGGCACTTGCTGGCCTTGATGGTGAGCCCGGCTCGCTGGAGGGCGTGTAGAACCTCCCGCAGGTGGCGGAGGTGGTCGGTCCAATGATGGCTGTACACAGCAATGTCGTCCAGGTAGGCGGCGCTGAAGTCTTCAAGGCCCGCTAGTACCTGGTTCACCAGCCGTTGGAACGTTGCCGGAGCGTTTTTCATGCCGATGGGCATTACTTTAAAGTGGTAGTGCCCGTCCGGGGTAGAGAAGGCGGAACGTTCTTGGGCTCTAGGGGTGAGGGCGATCTGCCAGTAGCCCGCCGTAAGGTCGAAGATGCTCAGGTAGCGGGCGGCCCCCATCCGGTCAATTAGCTCATCTGGCCGGGGGATGGGGTGAGCGTCGGTCCTGGTAACTGCATTCAGCCCCCGATAGTCCACGCAGAACCGGAGCTCAGGGGCAACGCCCGGGGCGGCCGCCTTGGGAACCAGGACGACTGGGCTTGCCATGGGGCTGTCGGAGGGTTCGATCACTCCTAGGGCCAGCATTTTGGACACCTCGGTCTGGATGCAGGCGCGCACCCGGTCTGGTACGCGGTACGCCCGGTGTCGAATAGGAGGGCTGTCCCCGGTGTCCACATCGTGAAGGCACCAGGGGGTGACTCCGGGTGTGAGGGAGAACAGGGAGGCGAACCGCCTCAGGAGGGCTTGACAGTCTTGGCGTTGCTCCGGGGACAGGGCCTCGGAGAGCTGGACCCCTTCCACTGAGCCATCCCGCTCGAGGGTCCTCAGTAAGTCCGGAAGGGGCTCGGAGTCTTCTTCCGTCCCGTTATCGGTAGCCATCAGGAGGCTGAGTTCGGATCGCACAAAATGGGGTTTGAGCCTGTTGGCATGGAGGACCCGTAGAGGGTTCCGGGCAGTCTCCATGTCGATTAAATAGGTGACGGGCCCCTTGCGTTCGATCACCTTGAAGGGTCCGGACCATTTGTCTTGGAGTGCACAGGGTTCAACCGGGGACATCACCCAGACCCGTTGTCCCGGTTCGAACTCAATGGAGGATGCGTGCCGATCGTACCATCTCTTCATGTCCTCCTGACTGGCCTCGAGATTGGCTTTGGCGGTTTCTCGGAACCGCCGGGTCTGGTTGCGAAGAGCCAGGAGATACCTGTAGATGTCCGGGGGAGTTTTCTGGGGAGGCTGCTCCCAACCTTCCTTGACTAGGCTGAGGGGGCCCCGGACGGGGTGCCCGTACAGGAGTTCGAATGGGCTGAAGCCGAGTGATTTCTGCGGGACCTCTCGATAGGCAAACAGGAGGCATGGAAGTAGCACGTCCCACTGGCGTCGAAGGGGTTCCTCTAGGCCCATAATCATTCCCTTGAGAGTGCGGTTGAACCTCTCGACCAGTCCGTTTCCTTGCGGGTGATAGGGGGTCGTGAATTTGTAGGTGACCCCGCATTGTTGCCATAGAGACTTCATATATCTGGAGATAAAGTTCGTGCCCCTGTCGCTGACGACCTCCCGGGGGATCCCCACCCGGGAGAAGATCTCCATCAGGGCTCGGCCCACCACGGGGGCCGTCACAGTCCGAAGAGGGATGGCCTCGGGATAGTGGGTGGCGTGGTCCACTAGGACCAGGATGAACCGGTGTCCTTGGGCTGTTCGGGGGTCGAGGGGCCCCACAATGTCTATTCCCACTCGTTCGAACGGGGTGGTGACGACAGGAAAGGGTTGTAAAGTTGCTTTGATTTTTCGGCCAGTTTTTCCGCTGGCCTGGCAGGTGGGGCAGGCCCTGCAGTGGTTGGTGACATCCTTTCGCATTTGGGGCCAGTAAAAATGGGTCACCAGGCGGTCGTAGGTTTTATCCTGTCCCAGGTGTCCGGCAAGGGGGACATCGTGGGCTAAGTTCAAGAGAAAGTCTCGGAAGCGAAGGGGCACCACCAGTACCCGACTGGCTCCTAGCTCTGCAATTTTCTGCTCGCTGTAGAGCAGGTCTTGGTCCCAGTAGATCCAGTGGGCCCCCGAGGTATCCCCTGTGCTCTGGGCCAGGGCTTGCTGCCGGAGTCCTTCGAGAGAGGGACATGTTTTCTGTTCGGCCTGGAATTGTTCCTGAGTGGGGCCTCCCTCCTGACGCCATTGTGCCAGGTCAGGGACGTCCCGAAGCTGGTCGGATCCTTCTTCTGTTTGGGTCGAGGGACTGGCTTCTGGGGCGGCCTCCTCTGGGATGAGCGCGGGAGGAGGTTCCGGCCACTCGGGCTCTTCTAGACTGGGGACCGCGCGGGCGGTCATGGACCGGGTCGTGACGCAGACCCATTCGGGGAGGCCGAGCATCCCCAGGTGTTCTCTCCGTTCGACGGCTGCCCAGGGAGAGCTTTCGAGGTTGTTTCCCAGGAGGCAATCCACGGGGGCATCATCGCGGACAGTTACCTTTAACATCCCTGTTACTCCTCCCCACTCGAAGGGGACGCAGGCCATGCGACACAGACTTTCTGAGTTGTCTGCTGATCGGACAGGGCAAAGAATGTTCGGCAGGATTTGGTCTGGAGTGACAAGGTGGCATCGGACCGCAGTTACACTGGCCCCGGTGTCGCGGAGGGCTTCCGCCCGGCGGCCATTAATGTTGACCCACTGGCTGTACTTCTGCGTGTTGGCGGGAAGGGGGGCCCGCGGAATCATCTCTCTCTCCCCCAAGCAGATCAGCGCCATGGCGGCTGGTGCCCACTCAGAGGGGTCGGTCTCGTACTCTTCTTGGTCTTCCGGGATTAGTTCTTCCCCCAGGGCGGCCGCTGCGACCTGGCGGGGGGTAGTGTTCGGATTCTTTGGGCAGTTGGGATCACTGGCGTAGTGGCCGGGTCGCTGGCATCTGTGGCACATAACGTTGGCCCGGAAACCGGCCCGGATGGCCGGGCTCCCTCGGCCGACCGGGGTCGAGGGGCTGCTTGTGGGCGACAAGGGGCCGGGGTCTCTCCCCCGACCCTGGCCCCCTCCTCCTCCTCCCCGGGGGCGATGGGGCCCTGGGTACGGTCTGGATGATTCGCTGGGTCCGTTCCGGCCAACTCGGGTGCTTTCCCACCGGTCGGCTTCGGCGGCGAGTTGTCGAGGTTCGGTTAGTTTACTGTCCAAGAGGTGTTGCCGGAGTTCCACGAAGCAGTTGTTAGACAGGTGCTCCCATACGATAAGGTCGAAAAGTTGTTCGTAGGTGGTCACTTTGTTGCCCTTGATCCACCCCTCGAAGGCTCGACTAAAGAAGTTCACGTACTCCACCCAAGTCGTACCCGGAATCCGTTTGCAGTCGCGGAACCGCTGGCGGTACATCTCGGGTGTGAGCCCGTATCGAGTGAGGAGGGCGGCCTTCATGTGGTCGTAGGATGTCATCAGATGGTCCGGGAGTTGCAGCAGGGCGTCCCGCCCTTCGTTGACAAACCTCCCCCATAACCCGGCTCCCCAGTCGCTCCGTGGAATCCGGTGGGAGGTCATGGCCACCTCATAGGCTTTAAACCACTGCTGTATATCATCGTTCTTGTGGTATTCCCGGATGACATCTTTGGGGATGTGAACCTTGGGCTCGGTAGAGGCAGGCAGGGTCGGTCGTTCGGGGAACCCGAGTTCTTTATTCTGTTTCTGGATTTCCAGTTCCTTGAGGTTGCGCTCATGTTCGTACGCTAGTTTCTTTTCCTCTAGCTCTCTCTGTTTTTGCTTCTCTTCTCGCTCCTCTCGGAGCCGTAAGTGTTCCAGAGTTATTTTTTGTTCCGCCAGTTTGAGTTCTCCATCCAAGCGAAGTCGGGCCAGTTCTAATTCGTGGAGTCTGCTTTTTTCTCTTTCTTGGATCTCTTCCAGGGAGAGACCCGCTCTTCTTTCTTCCATTGGTGCGGGGCTCGTCTCGGTTGTTCGTGTTCGGGGTACGGCCGTACCCGTTTCTGCCCAAGCTTCTAGGGCTCGTTTGAAGTCTTCCTTTGTGCTCAGACCTGTGGTTGGAAGGCCAAGTTCTATGCAATATTGCTTCAGTTCCCGGTGGTTGTAGTCTTCCAATTTTTCCATCTGGAATTTTTCCGTTGTTCCGCTCTCTGTTGTCATGGTGGTTGTGTGTCGTGGGGAGAGTGACTCTCTGTACTATTATGCGTAGGTTCGGATCGCGCCGCTGGCCACCAATGTTAGACGGGGACCCTGAGGGTCGGCCGACTACTGAGGGAGAGGTCCCCGATGAGGACCGTCTCCGGCGATTGTACAGATATGTCACCTCCCTCCCCACAAACAGCCACCACACCAGGTTGAGTTCAATACTTTTATATAAGGTTTGTAGGGCGAGGATATTGGCGATACAGGATATATCGGACCCGAGGGTCCTCTCACTTCTAGTCTCTGTAGGGAAAAAGGGGTAGCGGGACAGTCTTGGTACCGGGTCGGTACAGGAGGTGGCAAGAGGTGAGCTCACAATCCTCGAGCTGGCGAGTCTGCAAGTCGGGCCGCGGCAGCGCCAGCAGGCCAAGACGATGGTTTCAAGAGGCAGAGGGCCGCGGCAGCGCCAGCAGGCCAAGACGATGGTTCCACGAGGCAGAGGGCCGCGGCAGCGCCAGCAGGCCAAGACGATGGTTTCAAGAGGCAGAGGGCCGCGGCAGCGCCAGCAGGCCAGTCACGGATGAGTTCTTCTCGGGTCTCTCGACTCCAGGATACAACTGCCTTCCTGGTCTGGCCCTGCCCCAGTTATAGGTCTGGTCCCCTTTGATGTCCGGACCCTCGCGTCGGGGGGCCGGGAGGTCCGGGATGAGGGAGTCCAGACACCCAGCAGGGGGGTGGAGCCAGCGCCCAGGGCGGCCTGGGGTGATCGACACCTGGCGGAGGAGAGCCGTTGACGATTCCTTCTCCCATTGACTCGCCAAGTGGTCACTCTGCCTCCTGGGAGGAGGTTGGTGCCTCGATGTCGGGGCCGGCCGGGCCCAGGGTTAGGGTCGAGTTGAGGCCGCGCGGCCTCGGGCTGTAGTACCCCAAAATGGCGGCTGGGCCGAGGCCGGGGTGCGGATGGTGACCCGGGCCAGCTGGGTCCGGAGCTGGTGTCTTGTGGTGGAGGGATTGCAGGTTACTTCGGGTGGTCGCCGGGGACTCTGGTTGGGGATTCAGGGAGAGCCAGGGTCCGGGCCCCGTTGCGGGGAGGGGGGACAGCCCGACCATGCGGCCTGTCCAACAATTGTTCACACTGAGTGACAAGAAGGCGGCTGTGCACTGTTCATTGTTCACACTGAGTGACAAGAAGGCGGCTGTGCACTGTTCATTGTTCACACTGGGTGAGAAGAAGGCGGCCTGTGCACTGTTCATTGTTCACACTTAGTGAGAAGAAGGCGGCTGTGAGCTGTTCATTGTTAACACTGGGTGAGAAGAAGGCGGCTGTGAGCTGTTCATTGTTAACACTGGGTGAGAAGAAGGCGGCCTGTGCACTGTTCATTGTTCACACTGGGTGAGAGGAAGGCGGCCTGTGCACTGTTCATTGTTCACACTGGGTGAGAAGAAGGCGGCCGTGCACTGTTCATTGTTCACACTGGGTGAGAAGAAGGCGGCTGTGCACTGTTCATTGTTCACACTGGGTGAGATGAAGGCAGCCTGCGCACTGTTCATTGTTCACACTGGGTGAGAAGAAGGCGGCCTGTGCACTGTTCATTGTTCACACTGGGTGAGAAGAAGGTGACCTGTGCGCTGTTCATTGTTCACACTGGATGAGAAGAAGGCGGCCGTGCACTGTTCATTGTTCACACTGGGTGAGAAGAAGGCGGCTGTGCACTGTTCATTGTTCACACTGGGTGAGATGAAGGCAGCCTGCGCACTGTTCATTGTTCACACTGGGTGAGAAGAAGGCGGCCGTGCACTGTTCATTGTTCACACTGGGTGAGAAGAAGGCGGCTGTGCACTGTTCATTGTTCACACTGGGTGAGATGAAGGCAGCCTGCGCACTGTTCATTGTTCACACTGGGTGAGAAGAAGGCGGCTGTGCACTGTTCATTGTTCACACTGGGTGAGATGAAGGCAGCCTGCGCACTGTTCATTGTTCACACTGAGTGAGAAGAAGGCGGCCTGTGCACTGTTCATTGTTCACACTGGGTGAGATGAAGGCAGCCTGCGCACTGTTCATTGTTCACACTGGGTGAGAAGAAGGCGGCCGTGCACTGTTCATTGTTCACACTGGGTGAGATGAAGGCAGCCTGCGCACTGTTCATTGTTCACACTGGGTGAGAAGAAGGCGGCTGTGCACTGTTCATTGTTCACACTGGGTGAGATGAAGGCAGCCTGCGCACTGTTCATTGTTCACACCGGGTGAGAAGAAGGCGGGCGTGCACTGTTCATTGTTCACACTGGGTGAGAAGAAGGCGGCCTGTGCTCTGTTCACTGTTCACACTGGGTGAGAAGAAGGCGGCCGTGCACTGTTCATTGTTCACACTAGGTGAGAAGAAGGCGGCCTGTGCTCTGTTCACTGTTCACACTGGGTGAGAAGAAGGCGGCCGTGCACTGTTTATTGTTCACACTGGGTGAGAAGAAGGCGGCCTGTGCACTGTTCATTGTTCACACTGGGTGAGAAGAATGCGGCCTGCGCACTGTTCATTGTTCACACTGGGTGAGAAGAAGGCGGTCTGTGCACTGTTCATTGTTCACACTGAGTGAGAAGGAGGCGGCCGTGCACTGTTCATTGTTCACACTGAGTGAGAAGAAGGCGGCTGTGAGCTGTTCATTGTTAACACTGGGTGAGAAGAAGGCGGCCTGTGCACTGTTCATTGTTCACACTGGGTGAGAAGAAGGCGGCCTGTGCACTGTTCATTGTTCACACTGGGTGAGAAGAAGGCGGCCTGTGCACCGTTCATTGTTCACACTGGGTGAGACGAAGGCGGCCTGTGCACTGTTCATTGTTAACACTGGGTGAGAAGAAGGTTGCCTGTGCACTGTTAATTGTTCACACTGGGTGAGAGGAAGGCGGCTGTGCACTGTTCATTGTTAACAATGGGTGAAAAGAAGGCAGCCGTGCACTGTTCATTGTTAACACTGGGTGAGAAGAAGGCGGCCTGTGCACTGTTCATTGTTAACACTGGGTGAGAGGAAGGCGGCTGTGCACTGTTCATTGTTAACAATGGGTGAAAAGAAGGCAGCCGTGCACTGTTCATTGTTAACACTGGGTGAGAAGAAGGCGGCCTGTGCACTGTTCATTGTTCACACTGGGTGAGAATAAGGCGGCCGTGCACTGTTCATTGTTCACACTGAGTGAGAAGAAGGCGGCTCTGAGCTGTTCATTGTTAACACTGGGTGAGAAGAAGGCGGCCTGTGCACTGTTCATTGTTCACACTGGGTGAGAAGAAGGCGGCATGTGCACTGTTCATTGTTCACACTGGGTGAGAAGAAGGCAGCCTGTGCACTGTTAATTGTTCACACTGGGTGAGAAGAAGGCGGCCTGTGCACTGTTCATTGTTCACACTGGGTGAGAAGAAGGCGGCCTGTGCACCGTTCATTGTTCACAGTGGGTGAGAAGAAGGCGGCCTGTGCACTGTTCATTGTTCACACTGGGTGATATGAAGGCGGCCTCTGCACTGTTCATTGTTCACACTGGGTGAGAAGAAGGCGGCCTGTGCTCTGTTCACTGTTCACACTGGGTGAGAAGAAGGCGGCCTGTGCACTGTTCATTGTTCACACTGGGTGAGAAGAAGGCCGCTGTGCTCTGTTCATTGTTCACACTGGGTGAGAAGAAGGTGGCCTGTGCGCTGTTCATTGTTAACACTGGGTGAGAAGAAGGCGGTCTGTACACTGTTCATTGTTCACACTGGGTGAGAAGAAGGCGGCTGTGCTCTGTTCATTGTTCACACTGGGTGAGAAGAAGGTGGCCTATGCACTGTTCATTGTTCACACTGGGTGAGAAGAAGGCGGCCTGTGCACCGTTCATTGTTCACACTGAGTGAGAAGAAGGCGGCCTGTGCACTGTTCATTGTTCACACTGGGTGAGAAGAAGGCGGCCTGTGCACTGTTCATTGTTCACACTGGGTGAGAGAAAGGCGGCCTGTGCTCTGTTCATTGTTCACACTGGGTGAGAAGAAGGCGGCCTGTGCGCTGTTCATTGTTAACACTGGGTGAGAAGAAGGCGGCCTGTACACTGTTCATTGTTCACACTGGGTGAGAAGAAGACGGCCTGTGCTCTGTTCATTGTTCACACTGAGTGAGAAGAAGGCGGCTGTGCACTGTTCATTGTTCACACTGGGTGAGAAGAAGGCGGCCTGTACACTGTTCATTGTTCACACTGGGTGAGAAGAAGGCGGCTTGCGCACAGTTCATTGTTCACACTGGGTGAGAAGAATGCGGCCTGCGCACTGTTCATTGTTCACACTTGGTGAGAAGAAGGCGGCCGTGCACTGTTCATTGTTAACACTGGGTGAGAAGAAGGCGGCCTGTGCACTGTTCATTGTTCACACTGGGTGAGAAGAAGGCGGCTGTGCACTGTTCATTGTTCACACTGAGTGACAAGAAGGCGGCTGTACACTGTTCATTGTTCACACTGAGTGACAAGAAGGTGGCTGTGCACTGTTCATTGTTCACAATGAGTGACAAGAAGGCAGCTGTGCACTGTTCATTGTTCACACTGGGTGAGAAGAAGGCGGCCTGTGCACTGTTCATTGTTCACACTGAGTGAGAAGAAGGCGGCTGTGAGCTGTTCATTGTTAACACTGGGTGAGAAGAAGGCGGCCTGTGCACTGTTCTTTGTTGACACTGAGTGAGAAGAAGGCGTCTGTACACTGTTCATTGTTCACACTGAGTGACAAGAAGGCGGCCTGAGCACTGTTCATTGTTCACACTGGGTGAGAAGAAGGCGGCTGTGAGCTGTTCATTGTTAACACTGGGTGAGAAGAAGGCGGCCTGTGCACTGTTCATTGTTCACACTGGGTGAGAAGAAGGTGGCTGTGAGCTGTTCATTGTTCACACTGGGTGAGAGGGAGGCAGCCTGTGCACTGTTCATTGTTCACACTGGGTGAGAAGAAGGCGGCCGTGCACTGTTCATTGTTCACACTGGGTGAGAAGAAGGCGGCTGTGTACTGTTCATTGTTCACACTGGGTGAGATGAAGGCAGCCTGCACACTGTTCATTGTTCACACTGGGTGAGAAGAAGGCGGCCTGTGCACCGTTCATTGTTCACACTGGGTGAGAAGAAGGCGGCCTGTGCACCGTTCATTGTTCACACTGGGTGAGAAGAAGGTGGCTGTGCACTGTTCATTGTTCACACTGGGTGAGATGAAGGCGGCTGTGCACTGTTCATTGTTCACACTTGGTGAGAAGAAGGCGACCTGTGCGCTGTTCATTGTTCACACTGGATGAGAAGAAGGCGGCCGTGCACTGTTCATTGTTCACACTGGGTGAGAAGAAGGCGGCTGTGCACTGTTCATTGTTCACACTGGGTGAGATGAAGGCAGCCTGCGCACTGTTCATTGTTCACACTGGGTGAGAAGAAGGCGGCTGTGCACTGTTCATTGTTCACACTGGGTGAGATGAAGGCAGCCTGCGCACTGTTCATTGTTCACACTGGGTGAGAAGAAGGCGGCCGTGCACTGTTCATTGTTCACACTGGGTGAGATGAAGGCAGCCTGCGCACTGTTCATTGTTCACACTGGGTGAGAAGAAGGCGGCTGTGCACTGTTCATTGTTCACACTGGGTGAGATGAAGGCAGCCTGCGCACTGTTCACTGTTCACACTGGGTGAGAAGAAGGCGGGCGTGCACTGTTCATTGTTCACACTGGGTGAGAAGAAGGCGGCCTGTGCTCTGTTCACTGTTCACACTGGGTGAGAAGAAGGCGGCCGTGCACTGTTCATTGTTCACACTAGGTGAGAAGAAGGCGGCCTGTGCTCTGTTCACTGTTCACACTGGGTGAGAAGAAGGCGGCCGTGCACTGTTTATTGTTCACACTGGGTGAGAAGAAGGCGGCCTGTGCACTGTTCATTGTTCACACTGGGTGAGAAGAAGGCGGCCTGCGCACTGTTCATTGTTCACACTGGGTGAGAAGAAGGCGGTCTGTACACTGTTCATTGTTCACACTGAGTGAGAAGGAGGCGGCCGTGCACTGTTCATTGTTCACACTGAGTGAGAAGAAGGCGGCTGTGAGCTGTTCATTGTTAACACTGGGTGAGAAGAAGGCGGCCTGTGCACTGTTCATTGTTCACACTGGGTGAGAAGAAGGCGGCCTGTGCACTGTTCATTATTCACACTGGGTGAGAAGAAGGCGGCCTGTGCACCGTTCATTGTTCACACTGGGTGAGACGAAGGCGGCCTGTGCACTGTTCATTGTTAACACTGGGTGAGAAGAAGGCGGCCTGTGCACTGTTAATTGTTCACACTGGGTGAGAGGAAGGCGGCTGTGCACTGTTCATTGTTAACACTGGGTGAAAAGAAGGCAGCAGTGCACTGTTCATTGTTAACACTGGGTGAGAAGAAGGCGGCCTGTGCACTGTTCATTGTTCACACTGGGTGAGAATAAGGCGGCCGTGCACTGTTCATTGTTCACACTGAGTGAGAAGAAGGCGGCTGTGCACTGTTCATTGTTCACACTGAGTGAGAAGAAGGCGGCTGTGCACTGTTCATTGTTCACACTGAGTGAGAAGAAGGCGGCCTGTGCACTGTTCATTGTTCACACTGAGTGAGAAGGCACCCACATATCCCTTGCACTATAGGACACTGCTAAGAGAGCGGAGGAGAGGCGGGCACCAGTGTGAGCCCCTGAAGCACAGCACAGGCCTCTGGAAGGACTCCTGCAGAGCTGCGGCTCTGGTGCTTGTCAGACGGGCAGCTACAACCTGCACCCCGGACTGTGCTTGGCATGGTCTGGGAACTGGCACTGTCACAGACCTTCACCTCAGAGGGGGAGGTGGCCCTTAATAGAGGTAAAGACTTCACCTTTGGGGGTGACTGACAGATCACGAGGGGCGGCTTCACTCAAGCCTCTCCTGGTGCCAGCCTCAGGGTCTGCTGTTCTCCTCCCTCCACCCTGTGCCACAGTCAGAGACGTGCAGATGCCACTGGCTGGAAGGTGCTGAGGCTGCAGGAGGTTCGTGTGTGACTGGCATCAGGAAGTGTGTGTCTTCATTTCCTCTTGTTCTGATTGGATATCTTTGCAGAAGCCATCTCCGGAGGCTTCTATCTCATTGGAAGATCATGTGCTCTGAATGTGGGCTCCAGGGCTGAGGTCCAAGACACGGCACTGAGAGCCTTTCAGCACAGAGGGGAGGGCGTGGGAGGGGGAGAGATGAAGGAGGGAGGGAGGGAGGGAGTGAGAGAGGAAGGAGGGACAGAGGGAGGAAGGAGGGAGTGAGAGAGGAAGGAGGGAGAGATGAAGGAGGGAGGAAGGAGGGAGGGAGTGAGGGTGGGAGGGGGAGAGAGGAAGGAGGGAGGAAGGAGGGAGGGAGTGAGGGTGGGAGGGGGAGAGAGGAAGGAGGGAAAGACATAGGGAGCCCGAGAAGGTGCCAGGGTTTGGGTCATTCAGGGAGGAATTTTTGAACCTTTTCAATATAATAATATCAGGCATTGGTCTGATACTGTAAAAGACTGCTCATGGAATGTTGTTCTCTTTAATCAGATTAAGTAGAATGAATGCTCGTGACATCCTTCCAACTATTAGGAAGCCTTCTAAAAATTGAAAGTGAATATATTAAAAATAGCCATTACATAACATAACATAACACTTTCTATCATATATGCACAGGGATATGAAAACCAGAATCAGTCTCAGGGTGGAGTTTCTGATGATATATGTGTCCACCGTGGGGTGAGACAAGCATGTGTATCAGCCCCACTTTCATTCATGGTATATATTAACAAGTTGCACTTTTTTTAACATATGTTACATCAGATGTAACACAAGTCAAAGGCACGTCACACCCCTCGCTCTCATATCTGGATGACGCAGTTCTAACGCCTACAGCCCTGCGCCCGCGAGTGCAGCCCTCGTGGATTTTATGGGCTCCTTGGACTTACAAACGAACTATACTACGTCTTACACTATGGCGCGTGGTCCCAAGAGACATCAGTTAACAACTCTTTCTTATAAGACAAAGAAAGGCCGTAGGGCCATATGACAGTCGCACTAGTATTTATCCGTCTTAGTTCATTAGTTAGACCCGGACACTCAAATGTTTGTGATTCTACCACTAACGAATCACTACACAAAACTACCTAGCACATACAGGACAGGAGTGTCTATTATCTACACATATGTTATCATTTAGAATATCATTCATCTTTTTTAGAAACTTCACATTTTCATCATTGATGATGCCCGGACATCATAATTTATAACAACCAAATATATAAATTGTCCAACCCGCAATGAAGGGAGTGCACATTAGTAATACACAGGAGTCACGAAACCTTGAGGAACAAAACTTGATTTATTTATATTCTTTTTGACATGGAAACATGAATTTAGCCCAGCCAACTTGTTTCGCCCTAATCAGACTTCATCAGGGCTGAAAAGATTAAAACACATACAAAACATTTTTGATCAGACTTTTGCTTTAAATATACATATTTTCAATCTAAATCACCTAAATCATTTTCATACATTAATCAACAAATACTCAATACGAATAGACCGTGACTCCACCTACACCAATGGATCATATGTCCATTCATACAGGATCAGATATTGTTAGAAATGGGACGACCAATTCTACAGGGGTAGCATGGTACAGAGCGGGCAGGCCAAACTCCTGAGGACATGCGTGAAGCATCCACGCAGTACGCACCGACGACACACCAGGCACAGCACAAAAAGAGACACAACTCCGGTTTGAATGAAAAAGAATAACTCTTGTATTGTCTCCAACCTGCAACAGAAATCACAGTAATCACAATGTTGCGCCAACTGGCGCCAGGGCAGTATATACACGGGTATTATTTACATAGGTAAGGGAAAAAGAAGAAAAAAGTAAGTCCATTAATTTCCAGGCTGTAGGGAAAAAAAAGGCATAAAGCAACCTCGTATGGCATAGAACATCAGTAGGCATATAACGACAGGCATTCCGCATAAAAATAAACATTAGGCAGAACACGCAGTAGGACCTGCATTAGCGTCTCCTGCACCACCGGGCCTAGACACTCAGGCATAATCAGAATAGCCCTAATCCCCCTATGCCCAAAATCAACAGCAGTGAGGCAACAGGAGGCACACCTAAAATATATCAGGCATGAATCACATCTAACAAGGGGCCTCAACATAACGTCTGGCAGGGGCCACAAGCTCTTGAGCAGGCTTTATCTCATACCGTAACATGCGGGCATCGGTGCTTAAACATCATGCATTCTAGCAGGGGCCCCTCTTTCATTCACATAAACCCCTGGAGCATCCCCGTGGGCCTGCCAACATCAAACCTAGCCCGGGGGCGTAAAGCATTGAGGCATTTACAGCATAGCCCCTTCCAACATGTCAGGCAGCCTGGGTAGTGAGCCCCTCAAGTTAACAAGGCTTACAGCGATGGCAACTGCCCTCTGTCTGGCGGGGCAGCTTCCCACAATACAGATCAGTTTACCATGATAGATTAAGATACTCCACATTTCATACTGTTGGCAGGAAAACCAATTTTTATGAACCCAAATAATACAGTCCTATTCCGTAAAACTCACTTGTAAGTAAATGCTCAAAACCAGGTGTATCTTCTCTAGTTAGGCTTTGCGTTGTAATTGAGTGGATCCCAGACGATAGTCTGAATAAAATATAGAATACAATGTTTCAGGATCTCTAAAATATTCCTTCAATCGTATTGTGATCAGATAAAGTTCAAATGTGTATAAAATACTTACATCAAAGATGAGTCTTCAAGATATAACCTATCCACAACATCCAGTGATTAATTATTATACAAGCCACGCTACCTACAAGACACTTCCGATAAGCTGCTATCTACAGCTCACTTATGGAAAGAACCACAACAGATACAGATGGTCATAACTCTGCGGAAATTATAAAGAATATATCTATTATTTAAAAAGACTATTTACTACTGGCCCCTTGATGAACAATATTAAATGTTTCTAAATACTACACCAACATTCATACCCCTATTCATACAATATATTAAGTATAAGGCCTCAAACACAACTAAAATTCTATCATTTGCAAAAAAAAAGAAGGGCCTCGAGCACTTACTTATATTGCCCTTCCATGGATCCAGAGCAACAGCTACCATCCACCGGGCTCAGAATGGACCGGGGTCAAGACATACGGTCATTCATTCCAAGCCTGTTGCCCGGCCAATACCATTCAAGTAGAAAGAAGAGCCAATAGGCGTACTTACAACAAAATAAAAACAAATGATGTTTCCACTCTGGTCCATCGGGCAATAAATTGAGAGTTAAACTGTAAGGAGGCACCCATCCACAGACTTTGCGAATAATAAAGAAATGCTTGAGGGGTGAGATTCTAATTAATTCTACTGGTGACAATAGCTCAATCTCTTGTTCATGCAATACCCACAACAAATGCTTAGCACTACCCTCTGATAAGCCTAACTGCTCACCCACATTACCACAAATAGAGGGTTAGTATTGTCTACTTCTGCCTCTGTATAGCAATCTGGGACTCGCTGGACTCTCTGCACAGTGACCTCCTTTTAGAACGCTCCATAGAGACAACAGTAGTCACAACATCACAAGGCATCATCCAGCAAGTGTCTACATTACATATTGGCAAATATTCTGGTTCAGTCTAACATCAGTCAGAGAGCTTATATGATATAAACCCTGCCGTCACATATGTTATATCATACCACCCACCACATGTGGTTTTATATTAGAAACAATTGCACATTCATCATACGTGAAGACACCTCCAAGCAATTTTCAATTAAGTTTGTTGGAAATGGCGCTTTTAGAGGGTAATCCCCAAACTTTTTACATCTTCCTCCTATTTTTCCCTGACTTGTTTGTGTTGGTTTTAGGACTCTGGTCACTTTACCACTCACTGCTAATCAGTGCCAAGTGCATATACTCTCTGTGTAAATTGTGCTATGGATTGGTGTTTCCATGATTGGATATTTAATTTACTTGTTAGTCCCTAGTAAATCACACTGAGTTTGCCAGGGCCTGTGAATCAAGTGCTGCTCGTGGGCCTGCAGCACAGATTGTGCCACCCACATGAGTAGCCTGGAAAAGGTACCTCAGACCAGCCATTGCGGAGTCTGCACGCAGTTTGTAACGGTCATGTCGACTTGGCAGGTGCACACACTGGCCAGTCCCTAACGTTCCCTTTTCTTACATGTCAAGTACCCCTAAGGTAGGCCCAAGGTACCCCTGTGGGCAGGGTGCAGTGTATGTGAATGGTAGGACATGCCCTGGTGTGTGTGGCCTGTCCTAACAGTGAATTACAGCCCATTTCGTTTTTCACTATTGCAAGGCTACCTGTTCCCCATAGGAGAGAATGGGAAGTTTGTTTATAACATTTTATAAACATTATGAGCCCTGGGAATTAGGTAAGAAAATGAAGTTTAGTAAGCCTGAACTCAGGATCTAAAGATGCATCTTTTAGTGATTTTTACATTCTGGGGCCGATTCCGATCTGTGTCGGAAATCACTCCGACCGAGCCGGATCCGGGGTGTTTTCCGACCGATCCAGACTCCTGCAGTGCGGCCGTATGCTGTCGGACTCGTTTTGGTCGGACTCCTATTGAAGTCAATGGGAACCGGTCGTACAACGCGTACATGGGCTCCCATTGACTGAATGTGTACATTCCGGACAAGTGCGCCCCCTACAGTGCCATCCGCACTGTACATGCCCGTGTTGGGGAGACCCATGGGTCTCCCCCTGTATCCGAGCCGTAAGGCTACGGGTAACAGGGTGTGCGATGTGGACCCCCAAAGTCCAGCTTCGAGAGCTATTGTGAGCCGGAAGCTCCGACTCGATCCGGCTGTCCGATTCGAGTATCATACTGGCTCAGTCGGAATTTGCCTCCATTGCACACTGCGGTTAGCTTAAGGCCAAGACGTACGGAGCGGTGCGGGCCCGGAAACGATTCGGACGGAGATTTTGCACATGTTAGCATCGTACTTCGAAGTCCGGACCCGTGTATGAACCGGACAGAAACTCAGCCTCCGAATCTGATCCGCTAATCCCGAACCCGATTCAGAGCCCTTCGACCGAGATCGGAATCGGTCCCTCTATGTTTGAAAGTACCATTTTTTGAAAGTAGGTATTTTCTTGCTCAGTCATCCCGTGTGCCTCTGCTGGAATGTGTATTGCCTGTCTGGGTTTTGGATGACAGAAGGCTGGGCAGCCATAGGGCCTCCAGATAGTCTAGGTAGCTCAGGAAAGGGCTGAATAGACATGGGCTGTGATGAGGAAGGGGGTGGAGATTTCCTTGCACCTCAAAGGGCCTGGTCTGCCTCTGACAATGCCGTCTCCATCTCCTGCCAGGAAATCACACAAGAGAAGGCTGAACTGGTTCTGGCCGGGCACAGACACCCTCTGCCTGAAAGATCAAAGGATTTTTGTTAAAAATACTGGGGTCCAGACCCCTGAACTTTAGAACTCATCTGGATCAAGAAGACTGCCAAGAAAAAGAGCAGTAAAAGCTACGAAAAGGAACAACTGCTTTGCTGGGTGCTTTGCTGGGCTGACCTGCAGTGGCTGCTTCTGTCTTGGGCAGTGAAAGGCCTGGATTGGACTTTCTGCAACCTAAATTGTGAGTCTCTCCAAGGGCTTGAGGTAGATCTTGCCCCTGTTCAAGAAGTCCCAGGAAGAGCAAAGACTTCAAGCTCTTCTTCCCACAGCACTGGGGACTGTGCGTTTTGTGCTATAACAGAGGAAAACCCAATCATCGACGTTTATGATGCCGCTGCCTACTCCATGTCCTGAAGGCACCGCAGAGGGAACCGCCGCACCGCAACCTTGGTGTCACAGACTACACCTGTTGATGCTGCCACGAGCCGCTGCTTGCACCTTGTCTGTTGGCACCGCACACTGAACCGCCTTGCTTCACGCCAAAGCTCTGGCACCACAGAAAGCACCACCACAACGCCGCACAGCGACCTTGGTCTCACCGATGAAGCTTGTTGATGCTACCACTGAGCCGCTGCTCGCACCACAACCTGTGGGCAATGCACTTTGCATCACCTTGCTTACCGAGGATGCATTGGCCTCCCTGACGCCGCCGCTACACGCCGAAATCGATGCTGCTGCTTGCAAAGTGATTCGGGGCATCGCTTGTAATTCACACAAAGCATCGCCCTCATCCCGCACCACAGCCTTGGCCTACCGACGCCGCTGCTTGCACCGTGACCTGGGGGCACCCCACGCCGCACCACTGCACTTCGCACCACAGCACCCGATGCCTGCCGACGCCGGCACTCCAGAATCAATCAGAGAGGAGATTGACCTGCAACGCGTGTCACGTTGAGGGTCCCCGATGACTCCTGCACCGACCCGTGGAACCGCCGTCTGCGGACGCCGTGCTTTCGGAAGTTCAACGAGAGGTCGCCGATGCCCTGCATTTTTAAAAGGTACTGTTTGTGGGTCTTCCCAACACTGTAGCCGGCACGCGACATCGGGGTCAGGCAGAACATTTAGGATTTGTTTGCTCACGAGGCTGTGATAGTCCCGGATAGAGCTATTGGCATCAAGGAACTATTTTTAAAGCATATTTTGATAAGTGAAGATTTTGAAGTACCGTATTATGGATTTTCATCGTTTTTGGTCTTGTCTTATGTATATAAAAATATTGGATATTTTTCTAAACTGGTGTGTTGTCCCTTTTGTAGTGCTTACACTGCATTACGTTTGGTTATGTGCAAATGCTTTACACACTGCCTCCAAAATAAGCCTGACTGCCCGTGCCAAACTACCAAGGGAATGAGCACGTTTTTTTTTAGGAGTGTAACTCCCTTATCCTGTCTAGAGTGGTGGTTTCTGCCTGGCATAGGCACATGCACTAAGCTGCCAAAACTTTCATTTCTAACAAGCATTAAGTAATGCTGTTGATCTTTTTAAACAACCAATACATGTGTCCTCCTAAAAGTCCATGGCCTTGCCCAAGGCTTCAAGGTCACAAGTGTTGTGTGTCGTCTATTACATTATAACTTATTACTTAAAAGACAATACAGTTTCTTTAGAGTTTGATGGAGCTGGTGAATTTAATGCACTCATCCGGCCAAACATGGCAGGTGGTCTTTCAAAAGGGAAGAAGAGGTCACAGCCCACAGTGACCCCGTAGGCCAGTTGGCGACCTATCTGAGCCTAAAAAGACCCTGGAAGATTCAAGAGTCCATAAGATCCCTATTACACCTCAAGCTGTCAATAAGATCTAACCACAGAGCCATCATCATACAGACCATGTGAACAGATCCCAAGAATAACGGTATAAGTTATATCTCACCTCTATAATCTCATAAAAACTGACAACTCTAACTGCGGTGTGTGTAACTCTATATTCTGCAGATGTAATTTAATCTGAAGTCAGATATGCAGAACTCTGCCATCTCCCTAATCTACAGGAGTTAAGGCAAGGTCTTAAGTGCTGTCATAAAGAGAATATGGACTTTAGAATTTGTGGCTCACTGTGAGAATGGATGGCGTCATCCAATTGACGAAAAAGCATAAAGTCCATGCAGGCTGGCTACACTCTTCCCAGCTGTGTACTTCTGACTTTGCTGCTCATTGAGAATGTCAAAGAAGGACCTCTGCTCTGTGAGTTGACCACCAAAGACTTTAGATGATGAAGCATTGACTCATCCCACACTAGTGACCTCTGAACCCATCCTAAACTTCAGGTCTGTCTTTCAAATGCTGCTTTCACATCGGCATATCATCTCTCACTCATGTCCATGACCCTGATGTTAGTGAGGTCACTGATACTGGTCCAACCCGGTCACCATACCACTGGTGGATTTGACCCTATGAGCAGGATACGACATGCTCCACCTTGGCAGAGCTGAGCAAGCGCGGGTGGCGCTGTGTCTATTCATCGTAGTGCTGCTCTAACTGGTCTGCAGAAATGTCACCTACTCCCTGGAAGGCAGCCCTTCATGCAGCAGCTTGACTGGCTTCAACTACTAGAAGAATTCCCTGCTTTACACCTGTTCTTACATCCCTAGGAAGTCACGCAGCGTGTAATACAGCTCGCATTCCCGACAAGGTGACCCACCAACAAACCCAGTTCAGACAAAACCTTCCCTCTCAAGCAATCGTTCTCTGGGAACAAGATCTAGACTTGGATGTTCTCCAGAATCTGAACCCTCATTGACACAGGTTATGACTGAGTTCCCAGAAGTTAATATTTGTTTCCCAGAGCTCCATGCAGAGGTCAAGACTGAAACCAGCTATTTTCACCCACACGAGAAACAAAAATAAGAAAGAAACTCTTTGCAGCAAAAGATGATCTTTACTGAATCAAAACAATGATGATGACACGTAAACAGCACAATACCTTGTCCTCACTGCTCCATATTCTCCCTGTCCTCTGTCTATGTTCACATTGTCCATGTTTCTATGTTCTCCCTCTCCTCTGTTCCATGTTCCCACTCTCCTCTGTTCCATGTGCTCACTCTCCTCTGTTCCATGTTCCCACTCTCCTCTGTTACTGTGTTATTTTCCACAGCAAGGAGACACCATGAAGAGACGCGGAGCTCAGCCAGGGCCACTCATAAAAACACTCCAGAGATGAACCCCCTGGATTCATGAAAACTCCCAGGATGGGATACAGGAGGCGAAGTCATGATTGTCTCTCTGCAACGATTCAGAAAAGGGGGTGGTGATGAACAGAGTGCCTGAATTAAGCAGACCACTATTACCAAGTCCAAAGATCCGGGCTTGATCCATCACCGTTTTTTAGCTCACTGCACCATCCCAGCTCAGAACCTGGCTATATGCAAATTAGTCTGTTCCTGTCCCAGTGCATGATGGGAACAGGGCAAACCAAACTACCAAGCCAATTCTTGTACTGGGAAGGAAACAAGCTTCCGGGGACCAGTTTCTGCCATTTCAGGCGTCGTCGGCCCGGCTTGCTTGAATCCTGATGGTGCAATGAGCAAGGGACTCACATCTGAGTATACCCTTCCACGCTTGTGGTGGACAAAATGATTCAGAAAAGGGGGTGGTGATGAACAAAGTGCCTGAATTAAGCAGACCACTCTTACCCAGTCCAAAGATCAGGGCTTGATCCATCACCGTTTTTTAGCTCACTGCACCATCCCAGCTCAGAACTTGGCTATATGCAAATTAGTCTGTTCCTGTCCCAGTGCATGATGGGAACAGGGCAAACCAAACTACCAAGCCAATTCTTGTACTGAGAAGGAAACAAGCTTCCGGGGACCGGTTTCTGCCATTACAGGCATCATCGGCCCGGCTTGCTTGAATCCTGATGGTGCAATGAGCAAGGGACTCACATCTGAGTATACCCTTCCACGCTTATGGTGGACAAAAAGATTCAGAAAAGGGGGTGGTGATGAACAGAGTGCCTGAATTAAGCAGACCACTCTTACCCAGTCCAAAGATCAGGGCTTGATCCATCACCGTTTTTTAGCTCACTGCACCTTCCCAGCTCAGAACTGTACCCATGATGCACTGGGCCAGGGACAGACTAATTTGCATATAGCCAGGTTCTGAGCTGGGATGGGGCAGTGAGCTAAATAACGGTGATGGATCAAGCCCTGATCTTTGGACTGGGTAAGAGTGGTCTGCTTATTTCAGACACTCTGTTCGTCACCACCCCCTTTTCTGAATCGTTTTTGGCCACTATAGGTGTGGCAGGGTATACTCAGACATGAGTCCCTTGCTCACTGCTCCATCAGGATTCAAGCAAGCCGGGCCGACGACGCCTGAAATGGCAGAAACCGGTCCCCGGAAGCTTGTCTCCTTTCTGGTGAAGAATTGGCTTGGTAGTTTGGTCTGCCCTGTTCCCATGATGCACTGGGCCAGGGACAGACTAATTTGCATATAGCCAGGTTCTGAGCTGGGATGGGGCAGTGAGCTAAATAACGGTGATGGATCAAGCCCTGATCTTTGGACTGGGTAAGAGTGGTCTGCTTATTTCAGACACTCTGTTCATCACCACCCCCTTTTCTGAATCATTTTGTCCACCATAAGCGTGGAAGGGTATACTCAGACATGAGTCCCTTGCTCACTGCTCCATCAGGATTCAAGCAAGCCGGGCCGACGACGCCTGAAATGGCAGAAACCGGTCCCCGGAAGCTTGTCTCCTTTCTGGTGAAGAATTGGCTTGGTAGTTTGGTCTGCCCTGTTCCCATGATGCACTGGGCCAGGGACAGACTAATTTGCATATAGCCAGGTTCTGAGCTGGGATGGGGCAGTGAGCTAAATAACGGTGATGGATCAAGCCCTGATCTTTGGACTGGGTAAGAGTGGTCTGCTTATTTCAGACACTCTGTTCATCACCACCCCCTTTTCTGAATTGTCTCTCTGCAACAACATGTTCCAGAGCCGGTTCCCTTCCCCACTCTGTCCTGACCTCAATGTGCAGACAGGACCACGGTGACCTCAGGAGCGGCTAAGTGTGCGCAACAGCCACCGACCACCCGCTTAGCACAATCACTAATGAGCCAGGAAAAGGGGAAAAGAGGTGTGTACGTGCAGGAACATGATTCAATTTCTCATCTAATGAATCTTTTTAGTTGACTGAAAGGCCGAGGGGATCAGCAATAAAAATACATTTCAACAATGAGGTCCATGAATTGATAATTGAAGTTAAGTGGGTTTATAACAAATTAATAATCCATCCAACATATACACATATCAAGAAAATAGTATAAAGATACAGAATTTTGACTGGCAAGCTTCAGTTTCAATAGCATAAGGGATGAAATAATTGCAGTCACACAATACTGAACTGAGAAGTAGGAATTGGTGTTCCTTAAAGAAACTCTGATCCTCCCTCCTAAACATGAATAAATCCTAGACTTTCTAATCACAACTATACATTTAGAACAAGAATAGGATGAATGAAAAGGTCTCAAGGAAACTCAGAAATGCGAGAAAGTGTCAGCACAGTGAAAACTCCAGGAGAAGTCTATAAAATGGAAATACGTGCTTAGCATGAAGCTACACACTCAGAAGAATCAAAGGAAGCAGAGAGGTCTGTACCCCTCGAAGACAAAAGGGATCTGAGCAGAACTCTAATGGAGTGAACACTAATTAAAACCAAAAAGGGTCAGGAACGATCATATCGCTCGCTCCATATCCAGAAACCCAATGATTTCTCCTCCTCACGCTCTGCATCTGCAACATCCTTTGGGTTTCAAGTCAAGTCAAGTCAAGTCATAAAATTTATATAGCGCACTACATACCCAGAGGGTTTCAAGGCGCTTAGGAAGGGGAGGAGGATTATTTGTCAAATATCCACGTTTTAAGCTGCTTTCTGAACGCTGGGTGATTCTGGGTGAGGCGAAGGTAAGCGGGGAGTGAGTTCCATGTTTTGGCAGCCAGGTATGAGAAGGATCTGCCTCCCATGGTGGTCTTCTTGATGCGAGGTACAGTGGCGAAGGCTTGGTTGGAAGAGCGAAGTTGGCGGGAGGGGGTGTAGAAGGACAGTCGAGAGTTGAGGCAATCTGGTCCGATGTCGTAGAGTGATTTGTGTGCGTGGGTAAGCAGTCGGAAAGTAATCCTTTTATTGACGGGTAGCCAGTGGAGGTCTTTAAGGTGACCAGAGATGTGTTCGTTGCGTGGGATGTCTAGTATGAGCCTGGCTGAGGCGTTTTGGATTCGTTGGAGTTTCTTCTGGAGTTTTGCGGTAGTACCTGCGTAGAGGGTGTTTCCATAGTCCAGTCGGCTCGTGACTAGAGCGTGGGTGACTGTTTTCCTTGTTTCGGTGGGGATCCAGCGAAATGTTTTTCTGAGCATGCGAAGAATGTTAAAGCAGGAAGAGGATACGGCGCTGACTTGTCTGTTCATTGAGAGTGACGAATCCAGGATGACGCCAAGGTTCCGTGCATGGTCTGTCGGGATGGGTGCATTTCCGAGGGCTTCCGGCCACCAGGAGTCGTCCCATGCAGAGGGGGATGTACCTAAGATGAGGACTTCTGTTTTGTCTGAGTTCAGTTTCAGACGGCTTTGTTTCATCCATTCGGCGACTTCTTTCATTCCTTCGTGTAGGTTATTTTTGGCGGTGCTGGGGTCCTTGGTGAGAGATAGTATCAGTTGAGTGTCATCCGCGTAAGAGATGATGTTGAGGTTGTGTTGGCGGGCGATAGCCGCGAGGGGGCTCATGTATACGTTGAAGAGGGTGGGACTGAGTGAGGATCCTTGTGGTACGCCGCAGATGATTTCAGAGGCCTCGGACTTGAATGGTGGGAGGCGTACTCTCTGGGTTCTTCCGGTGAGGAACGAGGTGATCCATTCCAGTGCCTTTCCTTGGATTCCGATGTTTCTGAGGCGTTGTAACAGGGTGCTGTGGCAGACTGTGTCGAAGGCTGCAGAGAGGTCGAGGAGGATGAGGGCGACTGTGTCTCCATTGTCCAGTAGAGTTCGAATGTCGTCTGTTGCTGCGATGAGGGCGGTCTCAGTGCTGTGTTTGGTTCGGAAGCCAGATTGTGAGGGGTCGAGTGATTTGTTGGCTTCGAGGAAGGCGGCGAGCTGGTTGTTGACAGCTTTCTCGATGACTTTGGCCGGGAATGGAAGAAGCGAGATGGGGCGGTAGTTTTTGAGTTCGGTGGGGTCTGCTGTTGGTTTTTTCAGAAGGGCGGTGAGTTCAGCGTGTTTCCAGTCTTCTGGGAAGGTAGCGGAGTTGAAGGAGCAGTTGATGACGTCTCGGAGGTGCGGAGCTATGACGGAGTCTGCTTTGTTGAAGATGTGGTGAGGGCATGGGTCTGTGGGGGATCCAGAGTGGATGGAATTCATCAGGCGGATGGTGTCCTCAGTGGAGATTGGGTTCCAGGCGTTAAGGGTGTTAACGGGGGGAAGATGGTCAGCTGATGGTAGGGTGGGTTGGCTTCCGGGTTGGTTGTCAAAGCTGTTGTGGATGTCAGCAATCTTGTTTCCCATCCCACAGAACTTGGACAGTTACTGCTCCTTTGATCATCCCTTCATTCCTGATACGTGATGAATTGGAGGCTTCTTCTGCTCATTAGATCTTCACGTTCTTGCCAAACTTTCTCTTCTCAAGCCTCACTATCAACAATACAACATTTCTCCTTTCTCCGGCTATGAAATCATGAGACACACTGCAAAACAAAGAACACGCAAACTAAGCAAAATGCATTCCAAAATGAAGTCCTTTGGGCTAGCTAACTTTAGATGAGCATTTCAATGTGCATTTCGAATACATGTTATATATGCACGGGAGAACATGGCGGCCAGCGAGAAGCCGGTCACAGAGGCTCCGGGAGTCAGGAACTAAGAATGCCGAATTAAAGCGGTAGACAAATGGGGATATTACTACACAACTGCCCCTTAAAGGTTGAAGAACCAGAGAGATATGAAATTGAATTTTGGGTGAAATATATGGCTTGAGTGTATAATTATAAGGGACAAAAAAGCAGGAGAAAGCTTACTTGATACGCCTGCTGGATTTTGAGTCCAGCATTTTGACTTTTCCCGCTGCGGGTTCATCGGCCCAGTGAAGGTGGCGGGTTCAACTTGGTTTGTGGTGGCCGTGCACGCTGGAGAGCAGCCCCGGGGGGACGAGTGGCCCGGGAGCGGATTTGGTCACGCTCAGCTCGAGAAGTGGATTCAGGGCAGAAAGCCATGGCACCCTTTCCCATCCAGGGCGGTAGCGGCAGAGGCCAAACAATCACGCTGCAAAATTCACAGGAGTCGTAAGGAAACCACTGGAAGACAGAGTCGGCTGGGAAGATCGGCGCTGGTGACTGTGCTGGAGCGAGAGGCATAGTAAGTCCAATATGGGGGGGACAAGGCTGGAGATGGCAGCCTGACACTCAATTTTCACGGATTGGTGGAAGATTTCAAAGTGGTGGGGACAACAGGCAGTAGTGGCACAGGGAAACAAAGTAGATACACCCTGAGACGTGCAACTTTAAATCAATTTAATTCTGGGCACCAACCAACATTAAGTAATCAACACACCATGGTATCATCATAAAACAGGAGACGCAGTCTGGAAAAAAGATATAAAACTACCACCACCTCCCAAATCAAAAGCAACACCAGGGGAATGGGTTACTCCTAAAAAGAAAAGATCAAAGAAAACAAAAACAAACCCCTAAAAACCCTCAGAAAGTGAAACTGACTCTATCGCTGAGGAGTTACTTCAAGGTTGCTCTGAGCATGCTAATATTAAAATAACAGGCATTGCCCCAAACGTGCCCAGAAGCTACTGGAATACGCTGATTACCCTGAAGGAATCAAAGTCCAAATAGGTTAAAATTACTTGAAGGTGAAGTGGAGATAGCGGAGACAGCAGAAGGAAAACGTATCAAGAAAACAAAGATGGCAGACAATGGAGATAATGCTACAATCATGAGCACCTCGTTGAACCAGGGGGAGATGGGCTTTTTTGAGACAATCATTAGGTTGGTATTAATAGTGAGCAAGCGGCAGGTCAGAAGGTGGACATTGCTGACACTGCAGACCCTGCTAAACAGACTATTTCTCGGTCAGTTTCAGACTTGCTGCAAAAGTTGACAATGGAAGTCAGAAACAGGTTTGTGGTGTCAAAAAGAAACCAAGCTGACATTAAGCTGTCATGTGAAAAAATGGAGGACAAACTAGACTCATTAGTTGCCAGAACAACAGCATTGGAATCCACTGCAGCAGAGTTAGTCTCGAAATCAGAGGAAACCACAAAGGATATAAGAAGGATTAAAGAAAGGGAAATGGGCTTTCAGGATAAGTTAGATTCCCTTGAAAACTTCCAAAGGCGAAACAATATATGCCTGCTCAAGATCCCCGAGGGGGCTGAAGGAAACAATCTCAAAGAATTTGTGGTCCAACTGATTAAGCAAGCAACCCAAATTGATACTTCAGAGCAAGCTCTTATGGTAGATATTCAAAGGGTGCATAGGGACCCGTTTAGACTGAGCCCGAATAAAATCAGACCCAGGAAAATCTTAGTTCACTTTCTAACATATAATCTGAAGGATGACATTTTGAATAAAGCTCTCAAACTGGGCTCATTATATGTAGAAGGTCTAACCTTTGAAGTACGGTTTGATGTGTCATCCATCACAGCAGCCAAGCAGAGGGAGCTGGGGAAGCTATTGGATCCCTTTAGGAAACAGGGTGCAACCCCTCAACTTAAATTTCTAGCCACACTAAAAGTAATGCATAACAATAAAATGCAAGTGTTCAGGCGAGTAGAGGAAGCAGATAACTTCCTACAGCTCACCTCGGGGGGTGGAGAAAGCTAAGTGAAATTTTCTTATTGTATTACTTATAGTATTACTTTTCTTATATCCCGCTAGTTCAAAATAAGAAAATTGGATATATAGGAGCACAAAACTAGCCTTAAACTAGTCTTGAACATCTCTTCAAGCCAGTATAAAATATGAGTTTATTTCCTGACTGCAGGGGGGGGCCTCGTAGGCCAGGGTGGGCCATAATACGGAAAAAGGGGGTTCTCCAGGCGAGGGTTACATAAGGTAAAGGGGAGACAGGGAGGGGGGAGCACAGGGTGGGGAGCAGTGGGAGAAAAGTGAAAACAAATGTGCCCGAGTAGGCTCTGCAAAACATTTGATTTTGGATTAGTGATATGGCACAGTCAATAGTGGACCAAAATGCACTTCTGAGGGTCCTGTCATGGAACTTAAACAGTCTAAGATCAAAATACAGGATGGAAAAGACTTTTCAATATCTGAAAGATGCCCCAGAATAAGTTCTTGTACTCCAGGAGACACATCTAACGGATATTGAGATAAGGAACTTGTGTAAGACTCGAAGCTGGGTCCAGGATGTAGTTTGTACCACGCAACAATTAGGAATGAAGGGTGTGGCTTAGCATTTAAAATAAATCCTGCTATCATGTTAGAATGCAGAAAAGTAGATAAGATGGGGAGATGGGCCAGAGCTGAGTTAAAGTGTCACTCTTATAAATTTACAGTGGCAGGATATTATGGTCCTAATATAGACGACTCCGCCCCCTTTAGAGGTCTGCTTTCGGAATTATAAAATGGATCGCTCATTAAAAAACAGAGCAACTCAGAACTGCAAGATGAGATCAATGATTAAGAATGCTATGAGACAGCTAGGATGGCTTGATGTATGGAGAGACAAAATTGGAAACAGAAGATGGTATACCTTCCATAATAAGAAGTACGGTCGCAAATCCAGACTAGATGTCTTCTTAATCAGTCTTGACCTGAAAAACTGGGTGAAGGATGTAAAACACCTGGAGGAACATATATTGGATCATTCGGCGATTGATTCAAGGTTAAAAAAGAAATGGCAAGCGAGCAAGCTTGCTCACTTTGAGTATGGAGAGGGCTGTGGAAAGCTTCTATCCTGGAAGACCAAACAGGACCTAGCAATGGGAATCATAAAAGAAACAAGACGTGAGGCCTCAGGAAACATACTTAAGAGTCCTGTAGAGATTGAAGATGCTTTTCAAAAGCATTTCAAAAAGGTGTTTCGAGAAGATCAAACAGTCAGGGAAGAAGAAATAAAGGCCTGGCTGGACCAATATGTCCCCAAAAAAATCAGTGAGGAAGAATCTCACAACCTAAACAGTCCAATAATGAGAAGTGAGGTTAAGAAAGCAATAGCTGCAGGAAAATCTGATAAGGCTGCAGGACCGGACGGGCTACCTGCGGAACTTATAGATGTTTGATGGAGGTCCCAATCCCCATAATAGAGAAGTTATTTTCCCATTTCTTTGAAGAGGGAGGGAATATGTTGAAATTGTGGAATGAAGCCACAGTGACCTTGATCCTCACAATTACCTACCTCCTGTGATTCATACAGACCAATCTCTCTGCTTAATCTTTTTTTTTTATAAATCTTTTTATTGTTGTAAAAAATGGAAAAACAATAAGAGCGTATCAAGTGCAATGCAGTCCAACACATACAAAGAATCAAACAATTGAAAGATCGCAATATCGCCAGTCGTTAAAGCAGGACAATGAGATTCTAACACACGTTTGACGAATCAGGATTATAAAACTAGGGAAGTTATCCTATATCAATGTGCGCAACCCACACGCCCTGCCACCCACAAAATCAGGATATCAAAGATCATTGCGCCCCTCGATACTAAGATCATAAACAGGATAAGGTACAGACAATTGCATGGGAAAAACGGACTAATTAAAATAATAGAGCTCGCATCGGCACCTTAATACTAAAAACAGAGTCAGGATATACAAGAAATAAAGAAAGAAAATAAAATAAAAAATGCAAACGTGCACAACACCCCCCACCCTGCACCCCTGCATGTAGCTTACGCCAATCCCCAACTAGCAGTGTGCCTGTCGCCCCATCTAATCTACAAATACTAAAAGAAGTATGTGGAAGAGGGCCTTCGAACAGGCTCCCGGCCTCTCCCCACCCCGCCAGTTCTAAGCCTCCCCTTATTACGGATACATTATCATTTCACTATCTAGCGAAAATCGGGGGATATATTACTCGCCTACACTGCCTCCCGGTATCAACATTAGAAAGTGATTCCTGCACTACCACCATTTAAATAAAAGTCTTGAAACGATAGGTCGTTCTCAGCCTTGACCCGTTCGATCAGTTACACGAATGTTATTAAACCGGACGGCCGCCATCTTGAAAAGTTCGAAAGAACAGTAGCGAGCCGGTAACAGCTGGGCTTTCTCAGTTGCATTGTCACTGGGTCCCATCTGTGTCGATAAGAACCGCAGATGTTGTTTAAAGTCCAGGTGCACTGAGTTCGGAAAGGGAAAAAGGGCCACCTTGTCGAGCCACTCCTGAGTCGTCGCATGAGTCATCTGATACATTGCCTGATGCGATTTGCCCTCGGTCGATAACAATAGTGTGAGCACTGACATAACCGGGACCTCCAATACCCGGGCCTTAGCTAATGCGCTATCCAGGGTCTCCCGCATCGCTCGTTTTATGGAAATGTTGGCCGCCATTAGTCTGGGTAGTGTGGATGTCGTTACTTCCGCAGTGGCATTGAATTGAACGAAAGCTATGTCAGTATGTCCCAGTCCAAAAGCCACGGCATCCAATTTGTGCTCCAAATCTCTGGCTTTCCAGTTCAGAGAGAGATGAAGACCCTCGATCGCCGTCATTATAGCCCCAAGCTTAGGTTCAACCCTGGTCAGCACTAGTTGGTCCCCCTCGATAGGGAAATTCTGGTCCGGTCCCGGAGATCCCTTAGATAGGATATGTCGTCCCAGGTCATCCGTTCGATTTTTCCCTGACCTCTCGGAGGATCGGGTCCGATTCGCACGAAGTTCAATATTGAGTGCCATTTCGTGCGTTTCGTACACGGTCCACCCCTGGGCCCTCGGGATAGACCAGTGGAATTAGAACCAAAGACACACGTTCCAACCCCTCTACATGCAAGGATATTGCGGATCTGTCTTCAGGATATGCCCGGAACCATCGGGTCGCAGTTTAGACGGCACCAAGCCGAATATATTCCGGGCTTCGACAACCAATTATTCAGCTAGCATCCGTAGTGTCATTGAGTTGCCCCATTTCGGCGCTAATCCATACGGATCTTCGATGTTAAGATCGGACAAAATATGCTTCCATTCCGGTGGACCGACTACTCCCGAACTCTTATGGCCGATGTTGTTCAACTAGATGCCGGCTGCACTCCCACTCGAGGCCCCGGCTTCAATGCTGATGTAGGCCGCAAACTTCAAGGTGACGTTTCTCCATTATCGAAGCAGGTGGAACTTTCGGGGTCACTCGGTGTAGCGTTATTTCGTTTCATCTACCCGGGAGAGTTGCATAGGCACAGGATAACCGGCAGGATCTTGTAGCAGGATGAGGAGGTCTGCAGAGCCGGGAGCCTAAGCGGCCATCTTGGTCGCCAGCTTGGCTCCTCCCCTCTCTGCTGAATCTTGACTATAAAATCATTGCCAAGATTTTGGCAGAGAGGTTTAAAGGAGTAATAGGGGGTTTGTTACATAGGGATCAAAAAGTCTTTGTTCAAGGGAGAGGAATTTGAGACCTCACTTACAACTTGATTGGGGCAATAGACCTAGCAACGCTTCATAAATTACCATTGGCTAATAATACTCTGGACGCCATAAAACCGTTTCTCCGAGTCAATTAGTCCTATCTAATGCAGATACTGAGACTGACTAATTGGCGGGAAATGATTTGCAGGACAGTAAGCATGATTTACCAAATCCCCATAGCTAGAGTTCTAGTGATCGGGAACATGTCTGCTCCTGTTAAAATTCAGAGGGGGACAAGGCAGGGGTGCCCGTTATCACCTTTTGTTGTTTAACTTGTACATTAATCCCTAGTTGGTGAGATCAGATGTCATGCCAGAATATCTCCCTTTACGTATAAGAGCTGGGATAAAAAGGTGGTTATGGTGAATATGCCCCTCTGGCCACCTTAGTTGTTAACAACTCTCACCTCCTAGTGCTAGGTGACTTCAACTTTTGTCCTTTTGACCCCCGGGAGGATTCTCACTCCAAAGATTTTACTGATCTCCTTTGTAATTTGCATTTTGATCAGCATATACACTCCTCTACCCATATCCATGGTCATATCTTAGACCAGGTTTGACCGGCCAACGTAGATATTTCTATTCCAACTATTAGCCCCTGCCTTTTGTCCGACCACCATCTCATCTCCTTTACTTTTGACCTTAAGGAGATTGGCAAATCCTAGCTCCCTCTCAACAACTCGGTTCGTAATTGGGGACGTGTGGAAAAGTCCCTTCTTTGTTTTTCTCTTCTGTCCTCTCGTCCTGATTTTGCTGGGTTTTCTCTCCATGACCAGGCCACGGCAGTTAACCACTGGCTTTCTTCTGCCTGTGACCAGCTGGCGCCCCTCAAGTTACTGAAAACTCAATGCCTTCGTGATGCAAACAGATGTTTTTCACCTGAGTTAAAATTTAAAAAAAACTGGCACTAAGGCAAGCGGAACGCCAATGGAGGCTTGGTTACTGCCCCACTTTAAAATATAATATTTATCCCACCTTACTTAATAATTACAAAAAATCTATTCTTTCCGCTAAATCGAACTACTTCACATCTAAAATTCTCCTCTCCTCTAATAAATCTAAGTAAATTTTTTCCATTGTCCATGACCTTGCTACATCCACAAGGGCTAGCTCTAAACCTTTACCTTCACAAGTTCTTTGTAATTCCCTCAATGAGTATTTCATTGAGAAAATCATTACTATCAAAGCTAATATCCCCCTTCCCTCTCCCAATTTTGTCTGCCCTGTTCCTCAGCCCAAAATCCAACTCTGGACCAGTTCCCTCTCATCTCCAGGGAAAATATTTCGAATTTGCTTTCTAAAGTTAAATCGGGCGCCCCTACTGATAGTTGTCCAGCTTACCTACTGAAGGAGGTCTTCTCAGCTTGTCCTGATCCCCCTATCCTTTGCTAAACAATTCTCTCACATTGGGGGTGGTCCCTGACCTTTTCAAATCTGCCAAAGTTATAACCATTCTGAAGAAGACAGGGGCAGACCCCACCCTCTCCACTAGTTTTCATCCTATTTCTTTACTCCCCTTTTTTGGGGAAGCTTCTAGAGAGCCACGTTACATCCTGCCTAAATCAGTTTGTTGAGACCTCGAATTTTTTGGATTCTCATCAAGCGGGCTTTCATCCTGCGCATTCAACTTAGTCCGTCATTCTTACGGTTCTTGATGAACTCAGACGTGGCTCCGACGTGAATTCCTTCCAGGCCTTGGTTCTCCTGGATCTCTCAGCCGCATTTGACACTGTCGACCATGCTATTTTCGTCGACCGTGTCAAGAGTGCTGGCCTATATGGATTCGCCTTGGTCTGGAGAACCGTTATCAGGCGGTTCAGTAAGCCGGTTTTTCAGCCACAGCCTGTCCCGTCACTTGCGGTGTCCCTCAGGGCTCCTCTCTTTCTCCCCTTCTTTTCAATCTCTACATTCTTCCTCTTATCTTGGCCCTTCACATACTGGATGTCACAGTATTTAATTACGCTGACGATCTCTAGCTTATCTTTAATATCTCTTCTTCCCGTTCTTCCATTCTCAACTTTCAATCTATCATGACTTTTATCCGCGACTGGATGAGCATGAACCATCTCAAGCTCAATCCACATAAGACCGAGCTGGTCCTTACCGGTGGTGTCCTTAGTCCCTGGTCTTCTACCTTCACGCCCTCTTCCCTTGGTTTTCCCCCTTCTCCCTCTCACACTGTCAACAGATTTGGCATCAAAGTCAGCAGTGACCTCTCTATGCATCATCAAGTCAGTGCTGAAGTGTTCAAATCAATTTTGTTAGCTATGGTGATCTCGCGTTTGGATTACACGAATGCTCTGTATGTCGGTATACCCGCCTACGAGCTTCACCGTCTTCAACTTATTCAAACTCAAGCCGCAAGGCTAGTCTTTAAACTTCCTAAATCCCATCAAATCACTCCCCTTCTTGAATCCTTTCACAGGCTACCCCTCACTGAACGTTCGCTGTTTAAGCTTGGCTGCCTGATCTTTAGGGCATTAGCTAGTTCTGCCCCTTTATTTGTGTCTACCAAACTTAAACCTTACATTCCCACCCGAGATCTTTGTTCCTCCACTAAAAATCTATTGCATGTCCCTCGCTTCAAAAGGAAGAAACACGGTGACCGGTGTTTTTCCTACCTGGCCCCTGCTTTTTGGAACTCCTTACCGCTTACTATTAGAAGTATGGTTTATTACATGGAGTTCCGTAAACTGTTGAAAACCTGGTTTTTTTCACAAGCCTTCGCTGAGTGAGTAGTCCTCCTCTTACCTCCGCCCTTAGCGCCAAGAATTGGTCATCGTGCGCTCTACAAATTCCTTAAAATTTCAATTTCAATTTATATGCCGATGATTTGATGGTTTCCACGTCAGACTTAAATAGGGAGATTCCTATAATAATCAAATTGGAGTCACAGTTTGGTCGGGTATCTGGCTATGAGATAAATGCGTCCAAAATGGAGTGCATGGCTTGGAATGTGTATACACATACACATTTAGTGAAAAAAGAAATTAGGTATCTGGGCATCATGATCACTCAGACTATTGAGAGAATAATAGATACAACTCTCCATAAAATCAGCAAAGAGATATGCAATTCTCTAACGAGCTCGGCATACTTACCACTAACAATAATTGGTAGAGTCAGTTAAAAATAATGGTTTTACTGAAACTTATCTTCCTATTTCAAAATATCCCCCGAGCCTTCAAAGAAGAGGGACTGAAAAAACTCCAGGCAAAAATAAACCGCTTCATATGGGCCTCTAAAAATACACGGATGTTGTGGAAAAAACCACAGAGGAAGAAAAACAAGGGAGGGTTGTGTTTGCCAGACATGGGGCCCGATGTATGTAATCCAAATTTACCTATTCTAAAGTACCGAATTTTGCTGATTCGGTATTTCAGAATCTCTAAATGGAGGAGTGGTGTGGTGCAGCAGCCAGGGCAGCTGACTTCGTAGCACAGAGTTCAGGGTTCGATCCCCAGCTCTGGCGGCAGCTCAGCTCAGCACCATGTGACTCTGGGCAATAGCTCACTTAATTTCCACGACGGCCCCCCAGCGCCTTGAGACCCGTAAGAGTGAGTAGTTCGAGCTTTACAAATACGGATTTACATTTATATAAGTATTGATTCGGTAAATTTTACTGAATCGGTAAAATTCGGTAAATACTGATTCGGTATTTGGAGGCCCAGAGGAATGAATAGGAATTGCAGAATCGGTAAATACCGAATCGGTAAAAGGGGGAACACATTCAAGGGTGGCAGGGTGTAACATTGACACCCTGTTGCACCCCTGAATCGTGCATGTGTGCACATGTGACACACATACATGCCCTAAGGGCATGTATGTCTGCCACATGGCACAGTTAAAATAGCACAAAATTGCTTTTTTTTAAGGGTTTCGATATTTACCACCAACTTGTAGTCGGTGGTAAATAATGAATCCTTACAGCACATAAGCACTCTTAAATGTGCTTCCTACATACCATCTACTGATTCGGTAAATGCCGAATCGGTAAATACCAAATCAATAACATCCGATTCGGTATTTAACGATTTGTATTTACCAAATCGGTATATGTTGGGCTCCTACATCTCGATAGCCTAAATACCGGTCGGTAAGGGCGAATTTACTGAATTTCGGCCATTACCGACCGGTATTGGGCTACCTACATCTGGCCCTTAGTCTCTTATTCATGGATATTTCTAATAAGGGCCGGAAAAATACTCCTGAATGAACCAGACAGCTCGGACATTGGGAGAATGTTCAAGGAAATGCTGTCAGATCTGAAGGGAGGAGACCAAGGCTTTATATATAAATTTGGTGATCCAAGATTTTTCAAAAGGGTACGCCTAAAGACTTTTAACGGATTAGCCTCTACTCGGTTCAAAATTAGAAAGACACAAAAAATGAGCTACTATAGTGCATTGGCCCCTATTTAGGATGCCACAGGTTCTCCTAAATGGACCAAAGACTCTTTAGTAACTCCCTTGAAAACAGCTGGAATATCGTGCTGGGCCCAACTTGTACCAGAGAGCATTGTAGATAATGAACTGTCAAAATTTAAATATCTGCAAATTAGAAGTTGGCATCAAGCTGTTGGAACAACTGTTGGTATATCCAATGAACTGGAGAACACCCTGAGGAGGAAAGCCGAGAAGAAAAAAGAGGTGGCGAACCTATACTGGCTTGAGTGCCTGACCGATCTTCGTCCAAAAGAATTATGGCAAGCATCTTATAACATCTTGTATTCCACAGTTCAAGCTGAAAAACTAAGGAGAAATCACATCTTTTGTCTCCTCAGAGTATACTGGTCTCCTTCAAAACTCTCTAAATTTGCAAAGGGAGCCATTCCAAAATGTCCGAAATGCTCTCTGGAAATATCAGACGATGTGCACATGTTTTTAAGCTGCCCGATGCTACATCATTTGTGGGTCAGTGTAAGTAGAGGTATTGAAGCCATGTTGGGGACAGGTGAGCATAAGGCAGGTATTTTTTTTTTTTTTTACCAAACTATGAGTCAATGTCTCCAGAGGAAAATAATTTATTGTTTTACCCAGTTTTACTTGCACAGAGAGAAATTTGTAAATATTGGATCAAAAATATATCTCAGATGCTTCTTGATTGAATTAATTCTATTTAAAATACGATGAAGCTTGATAGGGTTTCACGAAAGGATTTTTGGTTACCATGTGTAGGTTGGCTCGACACTCTTGTTAGCGGTATGAATATAGTCCAATGATTATGCCTCTACACTGTGATACTTGACCCCTCTGGTTGTTCTGTGAGTTACCCAGGGAGAAGGTCAGAACTGACCAAATATGGGAAAGAGAGGTTCTGTGTAAAGTGTTCCCCTCTAGATACAGAGCTCTCGAGCTGGTGCCAATCAAGAGCGGGCAGCGGAGAAATCCAAATTGCTCTGTGTATATCTGATGTCGAATGAGGACAAACAAGAAAAATTGTTATATATGACGTTTGACTTCAGGATACATGAACACGTGGATAAATGAACTCACGTCAACATATGCAATGAACTTTCAAAATAAATGCAATAGAACAGGAAACGCAAGAGTAAATGTGAATGAGAATTACACATCTTCATGTTTAAGCTAAGCATTAGTATGCACGTGTCTTTGAATCTCTAGTTTCTACCGTGAATACATTTCAGTAATGCGTTTAAATGCTTCACTTCACCTTAATGAAGTTAAGTCACACAGAGCATATATTGTCAGATGCACCCAAATGTTGCACTTTCATGACGTGGAAGGGTGGAGTCTACATCGGGCTGGTCCAGAGGAAACCACTGCTGGTCTGACCGTAGTCAGCACCAGCACAGGGTCCAGAGGAAACCACTGCTGGTCTGACCGTAGTCAGCACCAGCACAGGGTCCAGAGGAAACCACTGCTGGTCTGACCGTAGTCAGCACCAGCACAGGGTCCAGAGGAAACCACTGCTGGTCTGACCGTAGTCAGCACCAGCACAGGGTCCAGAGGAAACCACTGCTGGTCTGACCGTAGTCAGCAGCACCAGCACAGGGTCCAGAGGAAACCACTGCTGGTCTGACCGTAGTCAGAGACACCAGCACAGGGTCCAGAGGAAACCACTGCTGGTCTGACCGTAGTAAGCACCAGCACAGGGTCCAGAGGAAACCACTGCTGGTCTGACCGTACTCAGCACCAGCACAGGGTCCAGAGGAAACCACTGCTGGTCTGACCGTAGTCAGAGACACCAGCACAGGGTCCAGAGGAAACCACTGCTGGTCTGACCGTAGTCAGCAGCACCAGCACAGGGTCCAGAGGAAACCACTGCTGGTCTGACCGTAGTCAGCAGCACCAGCACAGGGTCCAGAGGAAACCACTGCTGGTCTGACCGTAGTCAGCACCAGCACAGGGTCCAGAGGAAACCACTGCTGGTCTGACCGTAGTCAGCACCAGCACAGGGTCCAGAGGAAACCACTGCTGGTCTGACCGTAGTCAGCAGCACCAGCACAGGGTCCAGAGGAAACCACTGCTGGTCTGACCGTAGTCAGCAGCACCAGCACAGGGTCCAGAGGAAACCACTGCGGGCCTGACCGTAGCCAGCACCAGCACAGGGTCCAGAGGAAACCACTGCTGGTCTGACCGTAGCCAGCACCCGCACAGAGTCCAGAGGAAACCACTGCTGGTCTGACCGGACTCGTCAGCACCAGCACAGGGTCCTGAGGAAACCACTGCTGGTCTGACCGTAGTCAGCACCAGCACAGGGTCCAGAGGAAACCACTGCTGGTCTGACTGTAGTCAGCACCAGCACAGGGTCCAGAGGAAACCACTGCTGGTCTGACCGTAGCCAGCACCAGCACTGGGTCCAGAGGAAACCACTGCTGGTCTGACCGTAGTAAGCACCAGCACAGGGTCCAGAGGAAACCACTGCTGGTCTGACCGTAGTCAGCAGCATCAGCACTGGGTCCAGAGGAAACCACTGCTGGTCTGACCGTAGTCAGAGACACCAGCACAGGGTCCAGAGGAAACCACTGCTGGTCTGACCGTAGTCAGCAGCACCAGCACAGGGTCCAGAGGAAACCACTGCTGGTCTGACCGTAGTCAGCAGCACCAGCACAGGGTCCAGAGGAAACCACTGCTGGTCTGACCGTAGTCAGCACCAGCACAGGGTCCAGAGGAAACCACTGCTGGTCTGACCGGACTCGTCAGCACCAGCACAGGGTCCAGAGGAAACCACTGCTGGTCTGACCGTAGTCAGCAGCACCAGCACAGGGTCCAGAGGAAACCACTGCGGGCCTGACCATAGCCAGCACCAGCACAGGGTCCAGAGGAAACCACTGCTGGTCTGACCGTAGCCAGCACCCGCACAGAGTCCAGAGGAAACCACTGCTGGTCTGACCGGACTCGTCAGCACCAGCACAGGGTCCAGAGGAAACCACTGCTGGTCTGACCGTAGTCAGCACCAGCACAGGGTCCAGAGGAAACCACTGCTGGTCTGACCGTAGGCAGCACCAGCACAGGGTCCAGAGGAAACCACTGCTGGTCTGACCGTAGTCAGCACCAGCACAGAGTCCAGAGGAAACCACTGCTGGTCTGACCGTAGCCAGCACCAGCACAGAGTCCAGGCCCGGCTGTCACAGACAGTGTGTGTGTAAATGAAAGGTCCGGGGCTCGAGAGGACACACGTGGGCAACTGGAGGAGTAGGAGCCTGTGACATGAAGAGAGCTTGGACACTGCACCTGACCAGCACTCCATCACATGCCCCAGCAGGAAGTCTAATAAGAAGCCTATCTGGCTGCCCGGTGCAAGAACCACCAACCAGTGCAGTATTCTCATCGAGAGACCCCAAACACAAACCCAGCATCCTGTGGAAAGGGGCTCCCATCCCCAGAGACGCACCCCAGAACTGAACTTGAATAAGTAGGTGATTAATGTATGTATGTATATATGTATGTATGTATATGTGTATAATGTATGTAAGTATGTATGTATGTATGTATGTATGTATGTATATGTGTATGTATGTATGCATGTATGTATGTATGTATGTATGTATATGTGTATGTATGTATGTATGTATGTATGTATGTATGTATGTATGTAAGTATGTATGTATGTATGTATGTATGTATGTATGTATGTATATGTGTATGTAAGTATGTATGTATGTATGTATGTATGTATGTATGTATATGTGTATGTATGTATGTATGTATGTATGTATGTATATGTGTATGTATGTATGTATGTATGTATGTATATATGTATGTATGTATATGTGTATAATGTATGTAAGTATGTATGTATGTATGTATGTATGTATGTATGTATGTATGTATATGTGTATGTAAGTATGTATGTATGTATGTATGTATGTATGTATATGTGTATGTATGCATGTATGTATGTATGTATGTATGTATGTATGTATGTATATGTGTATGTATGTATGTATGTATGTATATATGTATGTATGTATATGTGTATAATGTATGTAAGTATGTATGTATGTATGTATGTATGTATGTATATGTGTATGTATGTATGTATGTATGTATGTATGTATGTATGTATATGTGTATGTATGTATGTATGTATGTATGTATGTATGTATGTATGTAAGTATGTATGTAGGTATGTGGCATTTTATGGTGTAAAACTAGCCAGAAGGCAGCAGAGCACTGCACAGGGTCAAAAGCAGGAGTAAGTCAGTGATTGATAGGAGAGGAAGCTGGGTTGTGGGTGGTGACTGCATTGTGTTCTAGTGTTCTTTACAGACGTGCGTCTTCAACTCTTCTAAATTGGAGCCGCGCTAGAGCGGTCCTGGTGGGTAGAGGGATATTGTTTCAAATCCAGCTGCAGGGCGGTAAAAGGGCTTGATGCTTTATTTTATTCTCTTTTTAACATTTCTTAGTCTGCAGTTATTCAGTGTCTTGGCTGTGGGTGGACTGAGAAACCAGCAGATGTGGTGAGTTTGCCTGATAGATAAGCGAGGGTGCTGGTCGTGATGGCTCTGTAAATGACGCTGCTGGTTCTGAAGATGGTGCTGGTGGTGATGGCTCTGTAAATGAAGCAGCTGGTTCTGAAGATGGTGTGAGCCAGCACGGGAGCCAATGAAGTTCTATTAGAATAGTGGTGATGTGATCATATTTGCTCAGGTCCTGGGTGAGACGTGCTGCAGCGTGTAGGTTGCCCTTAAGGGTGCCAGCGTGGGGCCCGGGAAGACATGAAGCAGGGAGTTACCACCATCCTAATGTGATAGTAGAGGGCCTTGAACAGCAGTTCTGAAGTCATTTTCAAGACTTACACGAGGCACATACACAACTCACCAAAAACCTTGAGGTAAGCACTAACAATGAACATCTGATCAGAACGGAAGCGTGCTACCGTGGCGTTGAGTGCTCACCCTGAGGAAGGTGTCATAAAATTGGCAATCTGCCTTTCATAGCGTCTAATAACTGACTTTTTTCATATTCACTACCCCTCCAGGCAACTAAGTATTTATCTCCTCACCCCAACCTGATATCGAACAGACCACATTATAACTAGGCCTGGAAGTCCATGGACTCTGAATGACGCATCACGCACACACTGCATGGACTCTGGATGACTCATCACTCACACACTGCATGGACTCTGAATGATGCGTCACTTGCACACTGCATGGACTCTGGATTATGCGTTATTCACACACTGCATGGACTCTGAATGATGCGTCACTCGCACACTGCATGGACTCTGGATTATGCGTTATTCACACACTGCATGAACTCTGAATGACGTGACACTCGCACACTGCATGGAGTCTGAATGATGCGTCACTTGCACACTGCATGGACTCTGAATGATGCGTCATTTGCACACTGCATGGACTCTGAATGATGCGTCATTTGCACACTGCATGGACTCTGAATGACGCATCTCTCACACACTGCATGGACTCTGGATTATGCGTTATTCACACACTGCATGGACTCTGAAGGACGCGTCACTCGCACACTGCATGGACTCTGGATTATGCGTTATTCACACACTGCATGGACTCTGAATGATGCGTCACTCGCACACTGCATGGACTCTGGATTATGCGTTATTCACACACTGCATGAACTCTGAATGACGTGACACTCGCACACTGCATGGAGTCTGAATGATGCGTCACTTGCACACTGCATGGACTCTGAATGATGCGTCATTTGCACACTGCATGGACTCTGAATGATGCGTCATTTGCACACTGCATGGACTCTGAATGACGTATCTCTCACACACTGCATGGACTCTGGATTATGCGTTATTCACACACTGCATGGACTCTGAAGGACGCGTCACTCGCACACTGCATGGACTCTGGATTATGCGTTATTCACACACTGCATGGACTCTGAATGATGCGTCACTCGCACACTGCATGGACTCTGGATTATGCGTTATTCACACACTGCATGAACTCTGAATGACGTGACACTCGCACACTGCATGAACTCTGAATGACGCATCTCTCACACACTGCATGGACTCTGGATTATGCGTTATTCACACACTGCATGGACTCTGAAGGACGCGTCACTCGCACACTGCATGGACTCTGGATTATGCGTTATTCACACACTGCATGGACTCTGAATGATGCGTCACTCGCACACTGCATGGACTCTGGATTATGCGTTATTCACACACTGCATGAACTCTGAATGACGTGACACTCGCACACTGCATGGAGTCTGAATGATGCGTCACTTGCACACTGCATGGACTCTGAATGATGCGTCACTTGCACACTGCATGGACTCTGAATGACGTGACACTCGCACACTGCATGGATTATGTTAATCAGAAATTGGCAGAGATCAGTAACAACAAGAACAGATTTTAACAGAACCCATACCACAGAAAAGCATCATACTACATATAGGTGATCTGTATACGAGTAGAGTCTAGCACACACATGTTTTCTTCGAATACAGTGAGCAGTTACTTTTCGAAGTGGCAATCTCAAGGACCCGTGACCATGAGAGTGAAAGCAATTCGTTTTCTGCAACAGAAGCAATTGCCACCACCTCTGGTCTCATCCACGACACTCTAATGGCAGAAGTATCTAAAATTGGCACATACATAGGGAAAATGGACACTAAACTTGCAGAAGTCTCAGTCGAGGTAAAATAAATGGAGACAGAGCTGACCTCCTTTTACCACCGTCCTGACACTACAGAAAGTAGATTAACAGATGTGGAAAACTGGCTGGTCTTCATGATGGGGGCAAACATATGGGCAATGAGATGCAAAATTGGTGACCTGGAAGATAGGTCCTGCTGGAACAATGTCAAGAAAGAAGGAGTGCAAAGTTCCCCCTGGATAAAAAACTAAGAGAAAGACAGTTGAAAAACCAAAGTGAGTGAAGACACACCGGAGGGGCATCCTCCTTTTCGGAACTAGAGACCTCACACACCCAGCAAGCTAGGTGTCATGCTTCATCATATGGCCTTGCCCCTCGTCGGGTCAGCGCTGCAATAGCCGACGGGCACCCTTAAAGGGGCTCTTTTGAGGGGATCTTTTGTTCCTGCCGTATGGTGCTGTGGGTGTGAGGGCCCTAGGGTCAGGTAGTGAGGAGTGTAGATGTGATTAAGTGATTAAAAGGGGTTGGGTAGTCCACATTTTTTTTTAATAACGTGGTAACCCACCTCGCTAAAAACAAGGAGAGTGGTTGCGTTATCAGGCTCAAGGGTCCATGAAGGCAAAAACCTACTTTAATAAATAACGGTCGACATGTTCCATGCTAACGTGTTCAAAGTGATACTCAGCATTTCTTCAGGACCAAGTGAAACTATCTACACTACTAGATGTCCATATGGTGAATCTAGTCTATAGTGTGCCGGGTTCCGCCTTGTCAAGGAGTGAGTGCATCCACGATTCCACTCAACGCTATGACACCACACTTGTTTATGTCCTTTCCGCAGTAGGAGCCGCGCCAACCTCCTAATAGATGCTCTCGCCGAGGAATCGGTGCTGGAACAATGTCAGGGTTTATCATATACCAGAAGGAGATGATCATAATAACTATCTGCAGAACGCAATGCCCAAATTCCTGAGAACTGTTTTCAATGAACTTCAAGAGTTCCAGAGAGCACACAGACTCCAGCAGCAAAATGCATCCACTGCAAACTCACCCGACCAATAATTGCCCGATTCTTACAATACCAGCAAGCAAGAGCCATAAAACGAGCAGCAAATAAAGCAAAATGGGCCATTCATGCTTCGCAATCACTGATTTATGTTTTAGCAGACTCTTCATTTGAAACAAATGTCCCTAGAAGATGCTTTCTTTCTCAATACACACAACTTAAGCGACGGTACAATACATGTCTCCTGGAGGGAGCCAAGAGAAATGGTGACCACAAGAGACAGAAAGAGACAAGAGTACGTGAACCAAGAAGACCGTGGGAAATTCATGGAGACTTTGGGTTGGACTCTCATTGGAACCCAACCATTCATTACACAACCAACCTCGAACAAAGAACACAAGTGACCGAGAAGACACAAAAACCCAGCAAAAGACACACACAAGCACACACATACACACACAGATATGGTGCACAGTGACACGTGGATCTGCACCCCCATCATTCATCTCCCCCACACACAGATTACAGAATACTACCATCAGCACTTTCTAAGTGGAGTTTCCTGCCTCTGTATCTGTTATATAGATCCCTTCCTAGTGGCTCAAGAGATGCACTCATACCCGAGTACCGCTCACTGCTTCCTGCTCCTCTGAGTATCCCAAGCATCAGTGAGGGCTCCGATGGCATCGAGGAGGGACCACAGAATGAATCAGAGAAGGAATCAGAGAAGGAATCCAACCCCTTATACAGGTAACTCTGATGCATTGTCTCAGGACAGAGGGGATTAAATGTCACATGAAGGCAATGGTTAGTGTTATACAGTCTGGCAGGGGAGCTGAAGACCCCCCTATTATCTAGTAGTGTGTCTGATGCAGTCTGTCCAGAGTAAATTAATTATAGTCTGTACGCAGTTTTTTCAGGGCAACTGATGGGCTCAAACCTAACTGCATCACAAGCAACTCAGCAGTCACATTTACTGCTATGTTGCACAGGGGAGAAGGAAAAAAGAGTGCAGAGCTGTATCTGCTACGACTGATCTGCTGCTGCTGTCGTATCCTGCGCTGGCGCTCTAATTACGCTGCCTTGCACCATGCACAGATTTGCACTATGGTGCACAGGTGTGTTGGTGCTGTATAGAGGATTTGTACTGGAAGCAGAACCTTCCAGCGTGAAGTCCTATACTCAAACTCAGAGGGATCCAAGTCATTAGGACGTGTGCTGAGCATCGACACACACATGCAATCCATAGGATTTGTAGTAGAAGCAGACCCTTCCAGTGTGAGTCCTATACTTAAACTCAGAGGGATCCCAGTCATTAGGACGTGTGCTGAGCCCGCCACACACATGCAATCCATAGGATTTGTAGTAGAAGCAGACCCTTCCAGTGTGAGTCCTATACTTAAACTCAGAGGGATCCCAGTCATTAGGACGTGTGCTGAGCCCGCCACACACATGCAATCCATAGGATTTGTAGTAGAAGCAGACCCTTCCAGTGTGAGTCCTATACTTAAACTCAGAAGGATCCCAATCATTAGGACGTGTGCTGAGCCCCGCCACACACATGCAATCCATAGGATTTGTACTGGAAGCAGACCCTACCAGCGTGAAGTCCTATACTTAAACTCAGAAGGATACCAGTCATTAGGACGTGTGCTGAGCCCACCACACACGTGCAATCCATAGGTGTTTTGGGGAAAAAAACATTTTCTCTTCTTAACACCTGCTTCAAGACGGTGTTAGCTTTACATGCAAATCCTCGTCTGACTATCTCAGTAAGTTGGATTTTTTGTAAAAATGTATAAGGGTTTGTGCCGATCCATCCACATAACACCCCAAGAACGCACCATTGGTGCAAAGTGACACAGAACAGAGCAAAGTGTTTTTTCGTTTTGTGAAAAGGGTATCTTTCCGACACAAAATACCTTTTCCAATGGAAAGTAAATACCAATGTATCACTTTGCACCACTTTGTGTCACTTTATGATGGTGCAAAGTGTTAGTAAATCTAGGCCTGACTATTATTAACCTCTTTTGCCACCATCTGACAGTGGCACGGTGCCAGCTTTGGCACACAGAGTGAGTCACTGTCCAGCGCTGGCTCCCACTGATGGTTACTGAGTTACTGTGACACACACAGAGAGTAAATGGCCCGCCTTTGTACACACTGAGAGTCACTGACTTGTCATGGCACTGACTGATATTGGCTTGGTATCAAAATATATAGTTTTTTGTAATATTAATCTGCACATATATCAACCCCACAATAATATCTAGGAAAATATTGTCAAGGTAAGTAGATGTGGGGTTAGAGTAGTAAATATATACTTCCCTGTGTATGTTTACCTTCTATTTTGGTAGTTGACATTTTGTGCAGGTCAATATTTCGATAATTGATTTTCTAAAACACATCCACTGACAATCAGTGACTAGTCTTGACACACAATGAGACAGCAACTCATTATTGGCAAACACTGACAATCAATGGTCAGCTTTTGCACTCACTGAGAGGCAATGGTCTGCACTGACATAAACTGAGAGGCGATGGTCAGCAGTGAAACACACTGAGAGGTGATGGTCAGCAGTGACACACAATGAGAGGCTACGGCCAGCACTGATGTACACTGAGAGGCTATGGTCAGCATTGACACACACCGAGAGGCTATGGTCAGCAGTGACACACAACAAAAGGCTATGGTCAGCATTGACACACACCGAGAGGCTACGGTCAGCACTGACACACACTGAGAGGCTATGGTCAGCACTGACACACACTGAGAGGCTATAGTCAGCACTGACACACTGAGAGGCTATGGTCAGTATTGACACATACTGAGAGGTTATGGTCAGCATTGACACACACTGCGAGGCTGTGGTCAGTACTGACACACACCAAGAGGTTATGGTCAGCACTGACACTCACTGAGAGGTTATGGTCAGCACTGACACGCACCCAGAGGCTTTAGTCAGCACTGACACACACACACCGACAGGCAATGGTCAGCATTGAGACACACTGAACGTCTATGGTCAGTACTGACACACACCCAGAGGCTATAGTCAACACTAATAATGCTTAGTTGGTTCATGCAGTATGTTTTGGTCAAGACATTGCACACAGTCACCAGTCAGTCTCCTCAGAAACACTGAGACACTGACCTGTGTTGAATCAAACTTAGACTTACTTCCAGACCTGAAAACACTGAGGTTCACCCATGTTTCCTCACAGATTGTTAGCTGGTATCAATCCACACTGATCTTTCTGGGTGTTCGGTAAGGTTTGTTGTTCAATGTTGGCTGCTGGTCAATCTTGGCAGGTACTAAGAAGCACGTTCAGTCTTTGCACACACTGAGACTCAGCGACCAGTCTTGGCACACACTGAGACTCAGCGACCAGTCTTGGCACACACTGAGACTCAGCGACCAGTCTTGTCACACACTGAGACTCATTGACCAGTCTTGTCACACACTGATACTCAGGGACCAGTCTTGTAAAACACTGAGACTCAGTGACCAGCCTTGTGAAACACTGAGAATCAGTGACCAGTCTTGTCACACACTGAGACTCAGAGACCAGCCTTGTGAAACACTGAGACTCAGTGACCAGTCTTGTCACACACTGAGACTCAGGGACCAGTCTTGTGAAACACTGAGACTCAGTGACCAGTCTTGTGAAACACTGAGACTCGGTGACCAGTCTAATCACACACAGAGACTCAGTGACCAGTCTTGTCACACACTGAGACTTAGGGACCAGTCTTGTAAAACACTGAAACTCAGTGACCAGCCTTGTGAAACACTGAGACTCAGTGACCAGTCTTGTCACACACTGAGACTCAGGGACCAGTCTTGTCAAACACTGAGACTCAGAGACTAGTCTTGTCACACACTGAGACTCAGAGGCCAGTCTTGTAACACACTGAGACCCAGTGACCAGTCTTGTCACACACTGAGACTCAGGGACCAGTCTTGTCACACACTGAGACTCAGCCACCAGTCTGGGCACACACTGAAACTCAGCCACCAGTCTTGGCACACACTGAGACTCATTGACCAGTCTTGTGAAACACTGAGACTCAGTGACCAGTCTTGTCACACACTGAGACTCAGGGACCAGTCTTGTAAAACACTGAAACTCAGTGACCAGCCTTGTGAAACACTGAGACTCAGAGGCCAGTCTTGTCACACACTGAGACTCAGGGACCAGTCTTGTCAAACACTGAGACTCAGAGACTAGTCTTGTCACACACTGAGACTCAGAGGCCAGTCTTGTAACACACTGAGACTCAGTGACCAGTCTTGTCACACACTGAGACTCAGCCACCAGTCTGGGCACACACTAAAACTCAGCCACCAGTCTTGGCACACACTGAGACTCATTGACCAGTCTTGTGAAACACTGAGACTCAGTGACCAGTCTTGGCATACAGTGGAGAGTGGAGAGGTGTGGTGGAGCGGCCAGGGCAGCTGACTTCAGAGCACAGGGTTCACGGTTCGATCCCCGGCTCCAGCGGCAGCTCAGCTCAGCACCATGTTAAGCAAAAATTGTAAGCATTTGATCCTCCTTACTAATATTTTCAATCAATCACATGAAAGGACTGATTTTCCTCATTTGTTAAAGATACTACAGTGCCAGTTGGTTTGTATGAGCAGAGTCCCCTTTATTGATGTCAACACAATGTTTCATCCACTTTTTGCTCATTTTTCATTTATCCATTATGCAATTGGTTCTTACAACAAAGGACAGAACAACCAACACGTGTTTTGCCCTGTTTGGCGAGTCGAGCAAGGGCTTTCTCAAGGCTAATTTGCAGTCTTTTTTCTGTTTTACCAGGCAGCAAAGTATTATATACATTCATAGTCATGTGGTGATGTATGCATAATCAATATTCATATTTGAGATTGTAAAAAGCCGTAATCGTCAGGTCAGGAGTCTCCGGTTAAATCCGTGGTATAACCAACTGGCACTGTAGTATCTTTAACAAATGAGGAAAATCAGCCCTTTGATGGGATTGAATGAAAATATTAGTAAGGAGGATCAAACACTCACAATCTTTGCTTACCTTTGGTCGTTAGAGGATGGAAAGGTCCAGAGCCTTGAGCCAATCTTTCCTCCAAACAAATACGTAATTTGGGATTCATATCCAGACTTAGGGATTCCTGGACAGTGATCTCTCTTTCTAATTAACCAGCTCAGCACCAGGTGACTCTAGGCAATAGCTCACTAAATTTCCACAATGGCCCCCAGCCCTTTGGCTTAATGGCTATGGCGGTCAACCTCGAATCTGGGGAACTGGGTTTGAGTCTCGGTAATGAAGCTGAACATCCTGTGATCTTGGGAAAAGCACTTAATCTCCCCGTGCCTAACAAAAATTAATGTGTCCTCATGTAATGCAACTGGTGCTATGTAAAGTGCTCTGATACCCGATTCAGGTCAAGTTTGTGCTACATAAAACTCTGTAAAATAAAACAACAAAATAAAAATAAGTAAGGGTGAGTAGTTTGTGCTTTACAAATACGGATTTACACTCAGACTCAGTGACAAATCTTGGCACACATCGAGACTCAGTGACCAGTCATGGCACACACTATATCGACCAGTTTTGCACACACTTAAAATCAGTGACCAGTCACAAAACACACTGATATTCATTAAACACAACACTCACTGAGGCTATTACAAGTTCTTTGATGATATGGTCCTCCAGCTACAGGCAGGTGATCCACTCCCACATATAAAGTTAATGCAGGATTCTGTGATTTCCTCTCTAGGTGGCCGGGAGATCCCTCGTCTAATGAGGCAGGCGATAATCCTGGGAGTGTTGGTTGCAGTCAACGTGTTCATAAACATCGTGCTCTACCGTCTGGGTAAGAAGTGTGGAGTTGACTTTCAGATACTATTACATCCCCCATTTTAGCCACAGAATTACTGTTTGGAGTTGGCTGTCAGCCTCAGCAGTAATGTCTGATTCAAAGGTTTGTCTTAAACATTGCTTAATATGTACGTTCTCCTGGATGATGCAGATGGTGATGGTGTTGGTGATGGTGATGAAGATGATGATAATAAAGTGTTCTGATCAATGAGAGTTGCGGAAGGCTCCTGAAGATGGCGACTGAGTCAATGATGAATAATGATGATGAATAATGATGATAATGATGATGATGAGGAGGATGATGATGAGGATGGTAATGATGAGTGTTAGATGTTGTGAGTGTTGGCAGTTCCTGAGGACTCCTGAAGGGGGTGCCATGGTTAGTGATGATGATGATGGCAATGAGGATGGTGAGGATGATGATGATGATGATAATGGTTGTGACAGTGGTGACAAAGATAATGATGGTGATTATGGTTATTAGTATTAAGTAATTGTTGGTGATGATGATAATGTGAAGGTGATGATGGTGTACCAGGGATCCTGTTCTCCTACAGAACTGTGCATAGAGACTTGGAACCTCAGTAAGTTAGGGTGTGCCACAACTCACCTTAGTACCCAAAATCCCCTTACCTGACTAGCTACAGTGTCTCATTGGTCATTACAAACTACCAATGCTTAGACAAACCAGAACATGGACTTGGATTACCTCAGGTAACGTGGAACACATGAACACTCCTTCGTTATACAATCATTTCAAGTCAAAACAAGGAGTAAATGAGGACGCAAGCATATTTGAAATGTTTATTCACTAATGCAGGGTTCTCAAACGCAGTATCCTAAATAATACCAGCAAACATATTATAAGAAGCAAAATAATCTGCATAGTTACTAGTCCATAGAATACACAAGGTGACAACATGCTAAAATGCTGAAATGAATCGAGTTTAACAACACCTAATTCTCACCCTCCTTAACTAGCATAGTATATTATATCTAAGAAGGTCTCATTGGGTTTTAGCAGGGCGACCCCTTACCTCAAGTTCCTAGTGGTAAAGGATCAAATCATCTTCCACCAGGTCTCTACATGCGAAGCACCATCAAGTGTGTGTGGGTGCACTGCGTGAAGCAATATAAAACGTGCCTAAAGCCAGAATTTGGCTGCCGCTGTATGTATGATATGTCTAGGAAGGTGCGAAGATCAGACCTCAAAACAACCACTGTGTCGAGTTATCCTGGAAGGCTTCAGCACTCAGTGTACAGACACACTTCATTAAGCAAAGCTGATATCAGAGCAATAACATATTATTCTCGTGTGAATCCAAAGCGCTCTACTAGGCTCAAAGCTAAAACAACAATTTATGTGTCGTGTGCAAAAGCAGCAGACAGGAAAAATGGCGTTTAATCTTCTAATAAGCTCATGCTAACTTAACACAGCATATAGGTAAAGCGTATCAATATGACATCCCCCCCATGATCCGAGCCCGGATAAGACAAAATGACATAAAGGGCCAAACTTTGAAGTGCAGAGTTCAAGAACGACGGTCAGTTCAAATTTGAGCAAGTAAGAAAAAATATTTTCGTCACTCCCCCAAAAAATTAGCATCCTCATGATAATTTGAGTGAAGTCAATAGTTCTGGAAAAAGAACAATCTAGAAATAAGTCTCAAAAAATCTAAACAAATTCAATGTTGTCAAAGTCAATAACGCTGGGACATGCAAATTTAGTCATATTGTCAAAAAAAATTCGAAAAAGTTCAATTTTAACTAAAAGTGTCGATTGGTCTCAGCGAAGGACTGAATATGCAAAATAAGCAGCAACAGCTTCCAAAAGGAAGTCACTGTTATCATCAGAAAACAATTCAGCCATCCAATTCAAGAGCGGGAAACAACATTCATGCTCTTCAATTACAGGAGCCTCTAGCACCATCAGAGGACAACTCAGTGGGTTCTCAATGAAGCTATGTGCCAAGAAATCTTGCGCCGCTGAAATTATATCCCAACGACCCAGTACTCCATGCATCGCTGACAAGGCCATAATCCTTTCGTCGGAACAAAGCAACTCGTGAGTAACTAAGGGACTCATGAGATGATTAAAATCCAAGTCAGGAGATACCATCTTGCAGAGACACAAATCCAGGGCCCAATCGAAATCACAGCTCAGGCAATGAAAGACAGGCTGGACACATGTAAAATAGGAAAACCGATTCGATAATCCATACGCTGCACTTAAGATGGCGAGCGGCAGCGTGCCATAGTATTCAAGAATTCTGCTGCGAAACAGTGCCAGTCGGGACTGAGCGTCTTGAAACACAGGACGGGCATCCATTTTTCACAAAACAAAATATCAACAGAATGCCAGCAGCCAACGCGAGTATCACAGGAAACCCATCAAACAGGCTGGAAAATATTGAGTGAAGGAAAGCAGGAATTACTCCAAATATCTTTTCAAATGAAGTCACAAGACCACAGCTAACTATTTTTAAAAAATGTGCAAGGCCAGAAGTGGTGGACACGTTAAAGATTGTATGAATCAGCTCACTGAAATGCAAAGTTAGGTCAGTATTTAATAAGGCTTGCACCTCTGTGCGGGTGTTGGCAATGTGAAGGACAAATGTTTCATGAGCCGAAGTCAGAGCAACCTCTTTTTGTGACAATAAGGCCCTTATTCTACTAATTCCATTGAACTCTGCACTCAAGGTTGGAATTCGCGGCCAGATGGAAACATCCGAGTTCCCATGCGGAGGAGGATACAAAACATTTTTACAGCACACCACACATTCTGATACTGTAACCACATAAGCGACGCCTTTTACTAGCCCACAACAATCTTCATTATTTAAAAGTAAATAGCACCGTTTGCCAGTAATGTGAAAGTGGGGACTATTGCGGGAATGGGAGTACCTTTCAAAACACAGGCTAAATCGGATATGTCTACACATTAATGAGTGATCTGGTGTTTCTGTACACTCTTCACCCTTGAGAGAAACTTCAATCCCCTCTCTAAGGCATCTGTAAGTAAAAGGAAGCGACCAGGCTTCATGGAGGTATGAACTACCCAGGGGCTCGTATCTACCAATGGCTAAATATTTCAAACAGTTTGTAAATTTAAATAAAGCAAACGGTAACATAATTAAACCGTGGATGAGCCATGTCGCAGTCGTGTTCTCTGCCACAGTGAATGGTAAAGACTCCAACTTTTCAATGTGTGACATGGAAAAAGATGCATCTCTCATTGAAAGCAAACGTTGCTTTTCTTTCAAATTAAAAGGGGCAAAAAGAGAGGAGAAATTCATGTAAGTCCAAGGCACTTTTCTGGCCTTAAGCGTCTGCAGGGTCCATGCAAACTGCATAATGGAACACAATTGATTTTGAACATGGTATAACACAGAGACTTCATCGTGCACAATATCAACAAAAGACGATACAATATTATCCAATGTGTAAATGCAGGAAGAAAGCGTGTTAATGCTATTATCCACAACAGCAAGCACTTTCTCCAAGTTAGCTTGATCAATAGCCCTAAGGCGGGTTGCCGCTTCAATCTGTGATGTTTTCCAAATTTCATTATAAACCGCATATATCCATCTTTTTGATCTACCACTAGCCGGACCTTTTATAAAATCATTTAAATCAACATCACCCGTTAGTTTAGATAGATGCAGTTTAACTGATGCCAAGGTAGAATGTTGGAGCCAATTCTGACACAATTTGCCTATTGAATAAGTGGTGACAGAATGGTCATTCTCAAAATGGGGATCTGTCCTGATTTATTTGAAGCCATCAGCTAAACCCAGAAAACGATGTTGGCACGAATAAGCACTTTTGTGCTACAACAGCCAACCATCAGGATCCAAACTGGATATATTAAAGGACGAGTTCTGCAACAGAGTTTGCAATTCCCTAATGGAAAATTTGGTAAAATTACCCCAACCTGAATATTCCTCCAATTCAGGGATGGAAGGAGTATTCAGTTTTTTGGAAGAAGCCAATCCAAAGCATGTTGTTTGAGAAATGGTAGAGTTAAAAAATAACATCTGATTTGGGATGAGACAAGCACGGTGCAAAGCCTCAGTGCCTTGCACCTGCCAACTTTTAGAACCCCAAATTGATTTAAGGTCAATTGTTTCCTTCCACATTTCATAGCCTCCAACAGCTAACTGCTCTAGGAAGGACTTCGAATACAATAACTTAGTACCGGTAAGTCTAACCTTGGACTCAGATTTTTCAGTCATTTTAAAATTAAACGAAGCAGGATTGGACTGATTAAAGTCGGTAAGATAAGTGTACTTTTTCAAAAATGTACTCGAACTGCCTTGTATAGGAGCCGGGCAATGCTCCCACTGTGTATAATTTACAGTATTTCTTCTGGAACTAGTTTTGTGTAAAAAGTGGTTGCCAAAATGTTGGAAGCAATCTAAATCACCATAATTAGCAGAGTCTAAATATAAATCTTCAGCATTAAAGGCAGCATAATATTTCTAATCAGAAAACAATGCCTTCACGGCCTGAACATCCCAATCATCAGAACGTATGTTTTGTTTCACCACATCCCCCATGTTGACTCTAAGCCCATTAGGGGCATTAAGGGCTTCAGTGGGGCCATGGATTTGAAATTTAACAGGATCCCATACAATCCCATATAGGACAGGCCAAGCAGTGATCGAATCAAGAATATCGGGGGCCAAGCAGTGATGTTAACAAAAGTCAAGTCTCTCTTCAGTCTGTGGGCAGAATGTGAGGAGGAAAGGGGTGCCAATGTTCCATTTAGATGTCGAATGCATGTTCTCTCTTCGACATAGTGTCCGTTGACCAACCGGAAAAAATAAAACACAAAACCAATAGACATAAAAAGGTAAATTGAAAAAAGTACCAGCCAAATATATGTCCATGGAGGAATACATTTTTTTTAACAAACTTGTATATACTGCAATCCGAGAGGGCTTTTCTGAAGTATGCGAGACAGTTGCAAATGAAAATCTGGATTCTGTGGCCAAACGTGCTTGTAAATCAGGCATCGATAAGTCAGTTGGGTAAGTGTAATCAATTTCATCAACGTTAGTACCAGGCAAAGTACTTAATAAAGGACTGGAAATTGTAGGCATCTCGATGGCCACCTCCGGCTCAGGATTAGAAGCAGTGGCCAAAACAGAATTTCTCACAATCGAAGGACAGGAGACTGCCGGTGTCATACTAAGAAGGATTGGCCACTCTGTGTATCTTGACATTGTCAATAGAGATAAACCTGTTTTCTTTACGACCTGGAAGTGGTGGTAAAATGACTGTTCTTGTGCCCTTCACACCAAGCACAGGAACCGGAGCTCGGTAGGAGGGACCAAATTCTTTCTTGTTCTCGATCTTCTCCCGAACCAGTTCTCCAACTTGGGGCAGCCAGCCAACTACCGGGATCTGCAACGCATCATCCGACGTGGAGGGCAAATGTTCCTTTGCAAGACTATCTCTGGTCTTTTGTAGCTCCTGTAAAACATTGCAATGTTCATCTACGTCAAAGGCTGTGGCTTGGGCCACCGAGTCTAGACCGTCAAGGTCCGGTACATACATCTTGATACCAAAGAGCATTTCATATGGGGGCTGCCCACCCAGAGACCTTCTAGGGAGATTATTAAGAGTACGCTGCACGCCATTGAGATGGGCCAGCCAGTTCCTGCCAGTGCCTATAACTCGGGCTGTCAAAGATTGCTTTAAGTCACGGTTCATTCGTTCCACTACACTATTACCCTCAGGTCTGTATGGAGACGAAAACTTGACTTGGACCCCCCTCGAAATCATGGCATCCTTATACGCCTTAGAGGCGAAAGCCGGACCCTGATCCAAATGGAAGGTACCACAGGTAAAAATCTCTACAAAGACGCGCAAATCTCTGATGACAGTCCATGAATCAGTCCTGCGGTGGGGCCAGAGCCAGACAAAGCGTGTGCATGAATCAACTGTTACTAAGATGTACTTATACGCAGTATCAGAAGAAAAAGGACCGCAGTGATCTAAAAAACGCATCCTAGAGGCTTATTAGATATGTACAACTGAGTCTGTGGCGAACACGCAGCAGTTGAAGGCTTAATCTGCTGGCAAATGTCATATTGAAGGACATAATCGCGCGTCTGTTTGTACAGTCCCCGCCACCAGAAACGCTGTTGTAACTGAGATACAGTGGCCGAAACGCCCACATGCGCAGACGCAACGTCTTCATGTGCCGCTGTGATCAATGTATTCCTGCGATCCGAGTTGGGAATCAACCTCTCCCCAACTTCAGGAATTTTCACATAAGGAACCTTATCGGGACTTAAGTGGTATGTGTACTTCGAAGGGAACCCCGCAGGATATTTACTTCCCTTCTCAGTGGCAGCAATAGCCGCCAAGATATCATCATCAATCTTACTTTTGGACCGTGTAACTGCTGCAACTAAATATGTCGATACTGCAGATTTCGCTGCCTCATCAGCAAGCGAGTTGCCAATAGTGTGGACTCCTAGCCGCTGATGACCCAGAGTATGAATTACAAATACAAGTGGTAACCGCTCTTTAAGCTCAGCCACTCGGACCCAGATCATTTTATGTTTTATTGTGCTACCCTTGGAATCACGAAAGTCATTCTGAATCCAAAAGAACAAGTTCTCATTGTAAGACTGGACACAGTAGTAAGAATCACTCGCAATAAGAGTCGTCACACTAGGATCAGCGTACTCTAATGCAAGCATCAGAGCACGAAGCTCTGCCAATTGTGCGGTGCAGTCCCCTAGTGTCTGCGTGTGCAGGACTGTGGTAAATAAATAAATAATACCCTATTTTTGACTAGGCATATAGCATTAACAGATAGCTCAATAAATAAGAGTCAAGATTCGAGGTAGTAGGAGTTTCTGCAGGTTTATTACAGCATAAGGACAGGATCAGGACAACCTGCATAGGATGACCCAGCAGCTGCTGGGGCTAGGTCTGGGATGAGCGCGCTAACTTTTAATAACAATACATGAACTTATATACATAGCGCAAACACATAGCATTACATTGCAGTAGGCGTAGCAGTGGGTGGAGCAGAAGGCGTGACGCGTAGCAGTCGCGAAAGATAACAGTAAAAGTAGGTGTAACTGGGCGTATACATAGACATGTGGTGCAAACGTAACAGAATATGTCATGAATGGGGCGGAAACATAGGAGGGGGCTACCTAAGGAGCCGGGACCTCTAACCTTAATGGTGCGCGTAAACTGGCAATGACGTATTACTAGGAGAAACTGGGGGCTATGAACTCTGTGCTAGGAGCAGAGACTAAAGTCTGGAGGGTCGGAGCGACATGTACCTAAACCCTATCTGGTATCTGATGTTTAGGGAACATGTTGATATAAACTAGAAGTCATGAGGGGAGAGGCTAACTTGATTCTAAGACTGGACCATGCATTATTCTACATGTAGTGTGTGATGAAGAATACTAAATGACCATTAAATACAGTATTTCTCTAACGTGGAGCCGCATAGGCTAGACAATGACGGAAACTATTGATGCAGTTCAGTAGCTTAGGAATGCAGAGAAGGAGGACTGAACTGATAACTGGAACTATAACATACTTTTGGCAGACTCAGAGGCAGAGCCAAGCTGCACCGGGCACTGCGAGGCAGGAAGTAAGTGAAAGGTCGAGGATACAGGTGGGGGCTGTACCGCTCCTCAGCGAGACTTCAGGAGACAGGAGCTGAATCTGTGGTCCGGGCCCTTTTGAGGCCTGGAAACGGGGACTTTATAATGGAATAACGTGCACACTGAGAAACGTGGCAACGTAACTTTACATAGGCCTGATATTCGTAGTATTCACGAGGACTGGAAAATAGCATACTAGAGGTGGACACAACTGTAATTGCGTCATTAATCGGACATGGGGAATAACATATGCATATTGTTCATGCACACATAACATATGATGGATGAGGCGTAGGGACACAGAACATGGCAAAATTTACTTTTCCACATTCCCTCCTTGTCACTACGTTTCCATCAGGAAACATCAATATTCATGATACCGTCTATCATTTCATACAGTACCATTTGCTCGTCTCGAATTATCTTGGAACGGGACTTGGAACGGGGCTTAGGACTAGGAATACAAGAGGTAGCACACATGCTGCAAATCGCAGGGCCACATTGTATACAGAGGCAGCAGCTAAATATGATCGCTACTGCAATACTTAGAAAGGACAGGACTTTCCATCCCCATGCGGAAATTATATTCCAGAACCAACCGGACCATGTCCAGGTGCCTGGATCTTGATGTAACAGATGGGCAATATTATGGAGTCTGGTTATGGCTGAATAAACAGACGGCGCGTTATTTGGAATGAAAACGCAACAACTAGATCCGATGAGTCTACAGGCCCCGCCCCTATCGGCCAGTATGACGTCAAGGACGAGACGATTCTGTAAAACGACAATTCTCATAAAGGATTGCTCTTCAGTTAAGTTACCTAGAGCGGAGGCAGTCTCATCTACTACTGCTTCAAGGGTTCTTGTTAACCTACGAATTAGCTTACTATTTACAACTGTGCCTAAATAAGGGAAAACACCTTTATCTATATCAATGAATTGCTCTGCGGCAGTTTCAGTATAATCGACAATCGGGAGAATTCTCTTGTGTCTAGTATGTACTAGGAAGGAATTCCTATGGTAGTCAGGTGGGGCTAGAAAAACAGGTGGCAGTAGGAGGGCAATATAACAGGTTCCCTCCCAATCGAGGGGCAGACGAACATATGCGGTTTGACCACAAACAAAATAAGAATGACGTGAAGCTTTGAAAATAGATTTCCTACTGTCACTATACTTGACAATAGTAGTACAATCACTATGTCCTACGTGTACGGAACCCTTATTTCGGACACATAATTCGCCTTTGACTGGTAGTACTGAAATAGCAGGTAAGTCTGGAGTAGTATCAGACTGAACATTCAGGACCATGAAATTCGACGAATAATTACCTAAATTATACACTTCATTTTCTAGATCTAACCCGGTTCTGCGGGGGAGACCTTGCTTGTCTGGAAAACATGTACTGTTAAGAAAAGACATATCTGTTGCGGATGACGTTAACGTGGACCATGCTCCACACGAACCATTATGTGAAAAAGGATAAGGAAAGAGTGGCAGAACTCCCTTTGATGTCTGGAAAGGGGGGAGTCGACCACACACCCAACAATTAGTGGCATTGCTGGTCTGGTGTGAATAATGTAACATACGGATAAATGAATTATTACGCATAGCGAGGCGGTATGAATATTCGTGAGGAGGCAGATCACTAAACGTGTGCTCTACTGTAACATTAGCAGACTTATTTACATGAGGAACTGAGAAACACAGGAAAAGTGCGTAGCTAGTGCAGGAAATCATTATGCTGATGAATAATATGAAACTTAGAAAAACGATACATTGAATTGAGTTTTGACTGACTCTCTCACTATGGGGGTCTATTTTATACATGTCAGAAACAGTCTAACCGTTTCACCTAGGGGAGGACTTATACAATCAAACTGACTGACTTACTAGACCGTAGTTTTTGCTTATACTCCTGTTGCGGAGTTTTCTCTAACAGGGAAGGGGTTGTAACAATGTCTTTTGCGGGACAGTCCTTTAAAACAATGTCTTGGCAGTCTTTAAAATCCTGGGACTCCTTGGAAATGTTTTTAGAAACGGGTTTCAATCCATTGAAAAGTTTTACATGAGAAAGGTGGACCCACCCCTTCCTGCCTTCCAGCTTGACGGCAGTACGGGTGGTCAAGAGGACCTGACGTGGCTCCTTCCAACGAGGTTCCAGCGGACTTGATCTGTCAAAATTCCGGACCATCACAAGGGAACCTGGAACGATTTCATGCGGTGCCACCTCGGTATTGTCTGGAAAGGCGGCAGCAACCTGTGAACGACATGAGTTGAGGGCAGACATCAAGGAAGCTAGGTAATCTGTCAACATATTACATGAAACATCGGTAATACTTCGGGGTCTAGGAGTACCCCACATGTTAGGGGGGCGGCCGAATACGACCTCATACGGGGACAGACCTGATCTGGAATGTGCGACCATGCGCATATAAAATAGAGCAACTGGCAGAGCTACTAGCCAGTCCACACCTTTTTCTTTACAAACTTTTGCAATACGGATTTTCAGGGTCTGATTATGTCTCTCGACTAGACCGGCTGCTTCAGGATGGCGTACACAATGGAACTTCCACTGGTACCCTAACAACAGGGAAACATGCTTCATTAACTCTGAGGAGAATGGCTGACCGTTATCAGAATATACGACTCTAGGGAGTCCATACCTAGGGAAAAATTCACGAACCAACTGCTTGGCAGTGGTCGCGGCTGTGTAATCTGGGACTGGATATGCTTCTGTCCACCTGGACAAAGCGCATACAACTACAAGGACATACTTGAAACCTCGACATCGCTCCATCTGAATATAATCCATCTGGAGGACCTCAAAAGGGTGGTCAGGAGGCTGGAAACCACCTTGTTCCACCGGGACACTTTTACCTGGATTAAACTGACAACATATCATACAGGTACGGACTTTCTGCTTGGCTGCAGCTCGTAAATGCTTGTTGAACCATATGTTCTGGATACTGTCTAACATAGCTTTTTCTCCTAAATGTGCTGGACTATGTGCGGTATTAATAATGACCTGAACCATAGAGTCGGGGAGAAACCATGTGGCTCTACCCTTCGTTAACCATCCTTGATCTGTCTGGACCCCTCCTTGTTCGGACCATTTCTTGATTTCCTCGGGAGTAGCATGTAACTGGATATCTATGACATCTTGAGTAGGGTCCTTAACTGTCATGCATGTAGTCGGATCTGGAGTATGTGTCTGATTAACTGGAATGTCTAGAGTCTGTGCTGTAAGCTTGGCTGTGCGGTCTGCTAGATCGTTACCTTGGGAAATAATGTCAGTAACTTTCGTATGTGCTTTGCATTTCATGATAGCAATGGATGTCGGTAAATGTATGGCATCTAACAGAGCTTGAATAAGGAGACCATGCTGAATCTTGGTTCCATGAGAAGTCATGGAACCTCTCTCCTGCCAGAGCACTCCGAAGTCGTGTACAACTCCGAATGCGTAACGTGAATCTGTATAAACATTAACTTTCAGGTTCTTGGCGTGTATACAGGCTTGTGTCAGAGCAACTAGCTCTGCTGCTTGAGCGGACAGGGTATCAATACGGTGTGTTTCAATAACTTCGGTGTCAGTAGTCACTGCATACGCGGCGACTAGTTCTCCTGTACTAGTTCTCATACAGGAACCATCCACATAAAGTGTCAGGTCAGGATCTGGTAACGGAATGTCTGTCAGGTCTTGTCTTGGCTTTGTCGTAATGTTAACTACTTCCACACAGTCATGTGGGTCAGGGTTCAAACTGACTGATGGTAACAGTGTAGCAGGATTCAGGACGTTGCAGCGTCTAATTTCTATGTGTGGCTGGAACAGTGTCAATTCATAACCTGTTAAACGTGCAATTGTCAAGTGCTGAGTTTGTGTTCGGTTTAAAAGAACTTCTACTGAATGTGGGACTTGTACTGTCAGGGAGTGTCCTAAAACTATGGAATCACTTTGTCTGATAGCTAGTGCTGTGGCTGCAACTGACTTGAGGCACACAGGCAACGCCTGGGCGACTGGATCTAATGTGCTCGAAAAATAAGCACAGGGCTTGTATTGTCCTGCTTGATCTTGTGTAAGAACAGATAATGCTGTACCTTCACGTTCAGTAACGAAAAGTGTAAAAGGCTTACTGTAGTTCGGTGTAGCTAGAACTGGAGCTTGGCATAGGGCTTTCTTTAACTCGTTGAAACTAAGTGTATGTTCAGATGTCCAAGGGAGGACAGTCGATACGGCTGCCTCCTGTGTCGTTAACTGTATCAGTGGCTTGGCTAGAAATGCATACTGGGGAATCCATTGTCTACAATAAGAAGTAAGGCCGATAAAGGCACGTACCTCCTTCTGGGTTCTGGGCTGGGGAAGACTCGCTATTAACTGGATACGGTCGGGTGTCAACTGCCTACCCCTCTTGGACAGTAAGTGTCCTAAGTAGACCACTTGCTGGACACAGAATTGAAGCTTCGAAGGGGACACCTTGTGCCCCATCTCGGCTAGAAAATACAAGACTGTAAGTGATGCTCGCTCGCAAGCACGTTCAGAACGGGCTGTGATCAGTAGATCATCGACATACTGGAGCAGGGCAGTGTCCGTTGGCATGTGAATGTTGTCTAGTTGTCTCTTAAGTGCCTGACTGTAAATACTAGGACTTTCTGTGAAACCTTGAGGAGCGCGTGTGAACATATAGCTCCTTCCATTTAAACAGAATCCGAAAAGAAACTGACTGTCTGGATGAATAGGAACACTAAAAAATGCATTCTTGAGGTCTATGACAGTGAAGAACGTGGCTTCGGAATCAATGGCTGTCAATAGGGAAGAGATGTCTGGGACAACTGGGTACTGCGGAATAATACATTTATTAAGCTCTCGTAAATCAATCACTAATCGATATACTGGGGGTGCATTTGGATCAGTACGTTTCATGACTGGAATGATCGGAGAATTACATACATTGGAGTCAGTTTCTACAACTACTCCTTGAGCCATGAGCTCGTCAATAATTTTGGATAAGGCTGCTACAGCCTCAGGGGGCAATCTGTACTGTCTGATTCGGGGTAACACTACACCTGGCTTGAGAGTCACACGATAGGGTGTGATTTGCATATAACCTACATCAGTTGGACCTTGCGCCCATAAATGCTGCGGAACATTAGACAATCTTGAATCAAAATCTCGTAATACATAGTGACCCTTAAAGTCACGTAGGAACAGACGTATTCCCTCTGGGGAACAGCAAATAACTGCACCTAATTCTTTCAGTGTCTTAATGCCTAATAGATTTTCTGGACATGACTTAGTAAGTAACAGATCAGTAGTGCGGGACAATGGACCTACTTCTAGAGTAACTGGCTTTGAGATCTCATTTATAATGGGTTTTCCTGAAAATCCAATGGAAACATTTCTTGAGCCTGAGAGCGGAGCCCCTGGAACTTCGGCATGACTAATTGTGGTCCTACTTGCCCCTGTATCGATCAAAAACTTTCTGTCTTTCCCTAATACTTGACTGTGAACATAGGGACCTTCTTGATCTACAGGTATCTCGATGAGAGGCAAGCCTACCTCCCTCTCTAGGCTGTTTCATGAATATGGCTGATACTCTGGATACTCGGACTGTGCATACTGGTACATCTGTGATGTGACATGCTGTGTTGCAGCAATAGGCTGCGGTACTGTAACTGTCTGTTGTGCATTCTGTGACTGAGGAGTCTGTGAAACTTGTTCTTGTCTAGGCGGACGTGGTCTTTCTTTAGTCTTACCAGTAGCTATGTTATGTTTCAGAACTGCACACTCGTTTATAAAATGACCTGGCTGTTTACAATAATTGCAGTTCCCTTTAACGGGAGCTGCAGGATGACTGGCTTGATTCGGACCCCTCTTCTGACTGTCTTGAGGAACAGATTGTGCAACTAGCACTTTCATTTTCGTGTCTTTCATACGTTTTCTTTCGTGTTCTTGCTCTTCTCTGATTCTATTCTGGTGGTATTGGAGCATCTGGAGCATCTGGGACGGAGTATTTGCTTGCCAGGTGCTTTCAACTTTCAAAACTCGATTTTTAATTTGTGGACTTGAATTCTCGACTAATTTAGTAACGAAAAGGTGAGGGTATGACTCACTACTTGTCTTGAGACCACTGTTAATACTAAAACATTTTTCAAATCTAGAATAAAAATCACTAATATCTTCGTCTTGTTTCTGTTTACAGGCTGAGATTGCATCCCAGTCTTCTTTTCTAGTTGTCAATAATCTGGGTAAAACTTGAATCAATAATTCTGGTAATTCTTTACATTTATCTCCAAGACCGGTACCTGGTACTCGAGCCTTGTCTTCAGCTTCTAGAGCTGTCCAATCGATCTTTTTCTCTCCCACCTCCCATTCTTTTTCCTTTAACTTTTCATACACCCCTGCGGGCAACAGAACCTTTAACATTTTAATGATATCTGGGTAAGTATATTCTCCCATACGGAGCATGTCTTTTAATTCTCTATGGAACCCTGCTGGATCTTTGTCATGACAGGGAATTAATTTCTTCATTTCAAGAAGTTCCATCTTTGTTATTGGAGTGTATACAAACACTCGTTGCATTTCGCCACCCGTCCCTCTGACTGGGTGGACTTCTCGTAACGGATTCTGTCTGTCTATGTAAAATGGTTTACTTTCTGGGGGTGAGACATGAACAAAATGCGGGTTCAAGAACGTTCTATATTTGTGGCGTTGTTCTAGAATGACACTAATTAAATCGGTACCTAGACCTCTCCATCTGTACTGGAGTAACTCGTTCAGGATATCATGTAACGGACCTGGATCAGAGTGTTGACCCTCATACAGAGTAATGAGGTGCTGGATCATATACATACCCACCAGTCGCTGCTCGGCTGGGGGCATTTTCAGAAACATTTGTGCCACTATTTCGTCTGGAAAAGTGGTAGAATCAGTAATCCATCGGACTGCTGATCGGGCTAGTTCTTGTTCATGCATGGTACTTAACTCATTATAACCGATTCGTGATTTCAGAATGTGATCGGTAGCTTGAAATACTTGTTCTAGAGAACCTTGTTCTGGTGCTGAATGATGAAAAATAGACTTGGGTTCTAGGCGTAAATGGCGATCTGGAAATCTAGATTTTCCTACATACGCTATTCTGGCGGGATTCTCGTCCTCTTCTTCTTCGGGATCAGAGATACTTTCTTTCTCGCTTACTTGTGCTGCTTTACGCTGTTCGTGTATCTTTATTATCTCTTTACGGATTTTCTTGTACATACTCTCCATAGCACCGACGGTCTTGTGCTTACCCTCGGCTATATTATCACTCCACCTTGTCAGAATTCTCATTTCGGCGGAATCTTTAGACGGGTAGTCTTGTTCTCTTATTAGACAATTGATCAGGAACTTTAATATCATGAGCTGGATCTCGGCTTTCCTTTGAGACATAGTCTCGCTAATACTTTCTGGATCATCCCCTGTACGGATGAAACGATATATTCTGTCTAGATCTTCTTTCATATTCGGCAGGGTGACTAGATACTCGGCCACCTTTCTTACGCGAAATGAATATAAAACCATATTATCCTCGCCTGGGACTGGATCATAGCAACATTCGGCAAGGGATTTTCTTATTTCTGCAACAGACTGATACCTAGGCGTACGCTGTGATGCTTGTGCATGTAATTCGGCTAACGTTAAACGCTTGTGTGGCGGCGGGGTTTGAGGAGGACCTCCTCCTGCAGCCCCTAAACTGGAGTCGTCTACTGAGGCTCTACGTCCTGGCAGAGTGGGAAATGGAAATGTAGGCTGGACTTGTATGGCGGGCTGGACCGGGGGTACCGTAACAGGTACTCCGGTGTCTGGAGGAGCGGGAAGTGCCTGATTTACAGGGACTGGCGGAGCGCGAACAGGATTTGCATATTCTGGGACTGTGTCGTCCAAATAGGACGAAATAAAAATATCAGCTGCGGTCGGTTTGTGACGTAGCTTGGTCGGAACTAATGGTGGCGGGAAATTACTGGATGCCTCCGGGGTCGCTTTTGGCAAGCCTTCGGCAAGAAGAGGATACATACCCTTAATGAGGGCATGCCTCTGTCTGTCTGATTGTTCGGCTTTGACTCGTTCACCTATCTCGATTAATTCTCTTTCTTGGGCTCGTTCTTGGGATTCTCTACTTAACTCTGACTTTCTGACTTCCTTTTCGGTTCTTCTATGCGCTTCTTTACGCCATAACTCGATGGCATCTTTCTGTGACTGTCTGGCTTTCTTTTTCCATAATGCTTCTTCTACTCGCATGATACATTCGGCATCCCATGTACCCGATACGGGCCATCTATACTTTTCTTCTAACTGTTTGGTATACTCTACCCATAAATCTAGATACAATATGGCGCTTATGCCATGTTTCTGATACATAAAGTGACCTGGACTGTCCCTAGGCGGGACAGGAACTGCTTCTTCTAATAAACCCTTTCTAGTTTTTAGCTGACGTAATCTTGAAAAGAGCGGCATTGTAAACTTGAATCGGAACACAATACAATACACGAAGAACAATAACAATTGGGAAAACAATTCAGGCATACCACGACATTGGAAATACATTAAACAATATCATAACATAACAGTTCGAACAGAATATTACCTGGAATACTGAGAACAGAAACAGAACAGAATTTCTCGAGAACGGAACAGACTAGAATTACTGGATGCACTGCTGAAACAGTACGGAACATACCGGTCCCATAAAGGGACGCATCAAGACCCGTATCCACCTAGGTGAACACTTCGTTTGTGAGTCTGGGCACCACCAACCCACGGACCAGGAGTCAATTTAGATTGGTCCTGTCTAGATACTACCCCAGCAATGGTACTCACCGGGCAGCAACGGAAGGCCTCGGACGGGACTGGGCTGACGACGACGGACTTCGGACTTCAGTTACGGGTGGGCCTCCGGATACCTCGGACCTTGGACTCTCGGCTTGGGCTCTGGTCGGGACTCGCCGCGTTCCTCCACCGTCTCGTTCGGATGCTGGACCGCCTCCTCCGTCTCCTCCGTGGGCCTGAGGGATACTTGAGCAGAAATATCTGCCACTGCGCAGAAGAGTTCCGTCACGACTGTAGAGGGTCAGGGGGTCGGCGTGGCTTCACCGACGCGTGGGGAAAGGGCAAGTCCCTATTCGGGCGCCATTATGTGGTAAATAAATAAATAATACCCTATTTTTGACTAGGCATATAGCATTAACAGATAGCTCAATAAATAAGAGTCAAGATTCGAGGTAGTAGGAGTTTCTGCAGGTTTATTACAGCATAAGGACAGGATCAGGACAACCTGCATAGGATGACCCAGCAGCTGCTGGGGCTAGGTCTGGGATGAGCGCGCTAACTTTTAATAACAATACATGAACTTATATACATAGCGCAAACACATAGCATTACATTGCAGTAGGCGTAGCAGTGGGTGGAGCAGAAGGCGTGACGCGTAGCAGTCGCGAAAGATAACAGTAAAAGTAGGTGTAACTGGGCGTATACATAGACATGTGGTGCAAACGTAACAGAATATGTCATGAATGGGGCGGAAACATAGGAGGGGGCTACCTAAGGAGCCGGGACCTCTAACCTTAATGGTGCGCGTAAACTGGCAATGACGTATTACTAGGAGAAACTGGGGGCTATGAACTCTGTGCTAGGAGCAGAGACTAAAGTCTGGAGGGTCGGAGCGACATGTACCTAAACCCTATCTGGTATCTGATGTTTAGGGAACATGTTGATATAAACTAGAAGTCATGAGGGGAGAGGCTAACTTGATTCTAAGACTGGACCATGCATTATTCTACATGTAGTGTGTGATGAAGAATACTAAATGACCATTAAATACAGTATTTCTCTAACGTGGAGCCGCATAGGCTAGACAATGACGGAAACTATTGATGCAGTTCAGTAGCTTAGGAATGCAGAGAAGGAGGACTGAACTGATAACTGGAACTATAACATACTTTTGGCAGACTCAGAGGCAGAGCCAAGCTGCACCGGGCACTGCGAGGCAGGAAGTAAGTGAAAGGTCGAGGATACAGGTGGGGGCTGTACCGCTCCTCAGCGAGACTTCAGGAGACAGGAGCTGAATCTGTGGTCCGGGCCCTTTTGAGGCCTGGAAACGGGGACTTTATAATGGAATAACGTGCACACTGAGAAACGTGGCAACGTAACTTTACATAGGCCTGATATTCGTAGTATTCACGAGGACTGGAAAATAGCATACTAGAGGTGGACACAACTGTAATTGCGTCATTAATCGGACATGGGGAATAACATATGCATATTGTTCATGCACACATAACATATGATGGATGAGGCGTAGGGACACAGAACATGGCAAAATTTACTTTTCCACAGGACACTGGACTTGAACTCATCGTTCACCATGGCACCGACTACAATGGCGCATGCGGAAACTTAGGCATGTTTAGAGCCATGCCCAACCTGCGCCGAACCATCAGTGTAAATGATGAAATGGAAATCCTCCAAAGGCCTCATTGTTAAAGGAGCTGGAGGAACGAATTCGTACTGTAAATAGTCCTGAGAACGTAAGGAGGCATAAAAAATAAACGTGATGTCCGGAGACATCAATGAAGCAGCCCATTGAATCCACCGAGGGTGCAAAGCTTTTGAATTAGGTACACTGGCTTTCGCAACTGCCTCTAACGCAGGACAAGGTGTAACAACCAACATCCGTTTACCCTGTGACAGAGCACGTTCCTTTAGAATTGCCATCTCTACAGCCGTCAAAACTTTCTCCACAGTGGAAAATCGCATTTCAGCCGAAGTGTAAAAGTGTGACTTGTAAGTAATAGGTACTGTGTCTCCTTCGTTAAAAGTCAGGTAAGTGAAACCCACCATCCCAGGGATGATTCTTATAACCAGGTTGGTGTGGTTGTCACGTGTCAGTAAGAATTTAAAAGTGAGCAGATCAGCCTGCAAAGATTGTAGGATAGCTGAGTGCTCAGGCAGCCAGTTTGATTTGGTAAAAGTTGGTTGTATCAAAGCATGCAAAGGCTTGATACGCTGGGCATATTCAGGAATGTAAGTTCTCCCGAAGTTCAAAAATCCCAGCAAAGACTGTAACTTTTTCAGAGTTGTCGGAGCGCGCAGCTGTGCGCATTTCTCCAAGAAGTGAGGGGCCAATCCTCTACCTTCATTGTTGAGCTCGTAGCCCAAGAACAACACTGTAAACTCTGCAATGTGCGATTTTGCAAAGTTGAATTTGTAACCCATATCTGCAAAGATACAAATTAAGCGGTCAACTCGACACAGATGCTCCCAAAGTTCGTCGTCCGTGAGATAAATGTCATCCACATACGAGCACGCATCAGGGTCGACTCTCTCCAAGAGAGAGACTATGCGGGCAGTAAAAATCTCAGGACTATTCTTATAGCCCATAGGTAACCATCAAAATTGTTTTTGGACACCGCCGCAAGTAAAGGAGGTCCACTGGGAACTCAGACCTTCCAAATGGTGGGCATAAAAACCGTTGGAAAGGTCAAGCGTGGTCTTAAACTACTTACGTACAAGACTATCCACCAATGCAAAGCTGTTTTGTACTGCACAGGTACGGCAGTGCGAGTTTAAATGCCGGTAATCCAAGACCAAACGGTACGAACCGTCAGGCTTAGTCACAGTAAAAAGAGGGTTATTCATTGGTGACACACATGTTTCAATCACTCCTTGATATTCCAATTGGTCAAGGATTTCCGCAACGGAAGCCTTAGCTTCACGTCTTATGGGATATTGAGGTTGAGGCTGTGGCTGCGACCGCAAAGGAATCTCGTGGTGTGGGGAAAATGTATCCCATCCACAGTGTGTATGGTATAGAGCTGGTGCCAGAGCCTTAGCCCACTCTTCTGCAAAATTCAGCGCATGCTCCTTCGAGACTGTGTGCGCAAAACTGGGGAGGATTACCTCCTCCCTCGTGGAGCTGCGAGAACAAAAGGCGGCGGCCAGTCAGCCTCCACTAACAAAATGTCATATGTAGTCGTGAGATTTTCCCAAAATATCCCTTTTATGGTACGAGGTATGTTACCCTCTATTAAAAGGACTATTTCATAAAGTCTGTCAGGGGGAGCAACTATAGTGTCAACTGTTTCCACTACAACATAACGGTCAGTCGCTGTCATCTTCAGTAGTGGACGCAGGGCCTCTCATATTATGGTAATCTCCGAGGCACTGTCCAGCAAGGTCAGAGCCCATGTCAGATTCCGAAGCCGCGTTCTCACTATCTGTGGCATATCTCGCTGTTAAAGCGGCGACTTTCTTCTTTTGAAACTGGGGTCTCTTCGGTGTAGAGCCGTCCTGCTTTCCTGCACTGTCTTTCGGGCGGGGCTGGTCACGTCCTTGCTGGCCCCCCCGACCCCTGCCTCCTCCTCCACCACCGGTCGTCGAGGCCGATGAATCCTGAAAAGAACGAGGAGAGCGTTGATCAAAAATCGATCAGGTGATTTAATCTTCGCGCGATCGCGCAAGTCATAAACATGTTCTGTGGGTGCAAGCAATGGAGACAAGCAATGGAGACGCAGGACGGGACTCCTGTTTCTGTTGTTGTTACTTTCCTTGTTTTTGTTTTTTAGGCCAATTTTTGTTTTTTGGACTTGGGCTGGACATCAGTTTCTGACTTCTGTCCTTGGGGTTGGTTTTCCTCTTTAATAGAAAATGGCTTGAGACCCCTACTATTGCGGCCCACGGTTTTATAAGCCACGACAATAATCCTCGCTAACTGACGGGGTTTTTCGGCATCGGGGAGCGCCTGTAAAGCATTGGCTACCTGAAAGTTCACCGCATCTCCCTTGACATTAGCAAGTATGAGATCGCAAACTACATTCAAGGTGCCACATAGGCGCATACCCAATTCAACCGCAGCCTCTGGTCTGTGCTCATCCTGAACACGTTTAAGGACCGTAGGCAGGACAGTCATAGACGGAGTGCCGTAACACCTTGCACAGACCACCGCAAATGTTCTACCCCAGGTCTCACAGTCACCGATTTCAGGGGCCAAGTCTTTAGGTAAGCTTATCGTAAGAATCCTGTGTTTTTCACCAGGAGTCGTGTTAGGAAATACTGCTTCCAGTGGGTCAAATTTCTCGGCAAGCCAGAAAGGAAAATCATCCTTATCTTGGGGATGCTTGCCCATCACTGCATTGACCATCACAGGACTGAGCTTCATGCCTCCTTGTCCTGCAGGAAGCGCCGCACCACCCGGGGCCCCGCCCTAGAGATTACGGGTTATGTATTGTACCAACGAACGAATAACGCTAATCGAGACGACATGTAGTCATCTCAACTCAACAACGGTACAATTGCCGTGTTGAGGATGAGGAGTAAATCCAGCCAAAACAGGCCAATTTTCACCCTGAATAGACAAAGGACCTAACCTCGGAGCTGCTAAAGTGTGGGGGAGGGCGCCACCAAACCAAACACAATGCTGCCAAGTATCTATAGGTACTTCCTGGGTCCTATACGGAGTATATTCATTCGGCACAGGGGTGGGAGTGTACGTGTGGAACACACCTGAATTTCCGTCCACAGCTGGGAAGGTCACCCATGAGTAAAAGATCTCGTATGGGTAAGCCACCTCTGCACTCACCACCATTTATTACTGCCATGCCATCCACGGGAACATTATACTGCAGCAGATGGTTGCGCACCGCAATGCGACTATCCTGCGGAATGTCCACCGTGGCCATAACGACACAGGGAGGTAAAAGAAAAAAGTAAATTTTTTAGCATAACTGGGTTGTAATTCAAGGAAACCGTTTAGAAAGATTCAAGCTTGAAAAGACCTATTTACAAAAATAGGTAGGTTTTTCCGACACCATCGTTTTCCGGAAACGACAGTGAAGGGGTTAAGAATCGAAAGATGTACTACTCAAGTGTCATGTAATAAGGCCACCGAAACGTATGGGCGCCATGTACCAGGGATCCTGTTCTCCTACAGAACTGTGCATAGAGACTTGGAACCTCAGTAAGTTAGGGTGTGCCAAAACTCACCTTAGTACCCAAAATCCCCTTACCTGACTAGCTACAGTGTCTCATTGGTCATTACAAACTACCAATGCTTAGACAAACCAGAACATGGACTTGGATTACCTCAGGTAACGTGGAACACATGAACACTCTTTCGTTATACAATCATTTCAAGTCAAAACAAGGAGTAAATGAGGACGCAAGCATATTTGAAATGTTTATTCACTAATGCAGGGTTCTCAAACGCAGTATCTTAAATAATACCAGCAAACATATTATAAGAAGCAAAATAATCAGCATAGTTACTAGCCCATAGAATACACAAGGTGACAACATGCTAAAATGCTGAAATGAATCGGGTTTAACAACACCTAACTCTCACCCTCCCTAACTAGCATAGTATATTATATCTAAGAAGGTCTAATTGGGTTTTAGCAGGGCGACCCCTTACCTCAAGTTCCTAGTGGTAAAGGATCACATCATCTTCTACCAGGTCTCTGCATGCAAAGCAACCACTGTGTCGAGTTATCCTTGAAAGCTTCAGCACTCAGTGTACAGACACAGTTCATTAAGCAAAGCTGATATCAGAGCAATAACATAATATTCTCGTGTGAATCCAAAGCGCTCTACTAGGCTCAAAGCTAAAACAACAATTTATGTGTCATGTGCAAAAGCAGCAGAAAGGAAAAATGGTGTTTAATTTTCTAATAAGCTCATGCTAACTTAACACAGCATATAGGTAAAGCGTATCAATATGACAATGGTTATGACGATGTCGAAGAGGATGATGATGATGGTGATTTTAAGTGTTCAGAGAGCTGAGAGCTGTTGAAGGCTCCTAAAGGGGGTGCCATGGTCAAGGATAGATGATGGTGATAATGATGATTAAGTGTTCGATGTGTTGAGAGTGTGGAGAGCTGTTGGAGGCTCATAAAGAAGAAGCCACAGTCATTGTTGGTGAGGATGATGCTGCTGATGATGGTAATGATGATTATTAAGAGTGTTGAGAGCTCATGAAGTAGACACCACGGTCATTTGTGGTGACAATGATGAAGGTGATGATGATAATTAAGTGTTTGAAGGGTTGAGAGCTGTTGGAGGCTCATGAAGGAGGTGCCACAGTCATTATTGGTGATGATGGTGGTAATAATGGTTATGACAATGGTAAAGATGATGATGGTGATGATTATTATTAAGAGTGTTGAGTGCTGTTGATAGCTCATGAAGTAGACACCACGGTGATTCGTGGTGACAATGATGAAGGTGATGATGATAATTAAGTGTTTGAAGTGTTGAGAGCTATTGGAGGCTCATGAAGGAGAAGACACAGTCATTGTTGGTGTGGATGATGCTGCTGATGATGGTGATGATGAATATTAAGTGTTGAGAGCTGTCGGTAGCTCATGAAGTAGACACCACAGTCATTTGTGGTGACAATGATGAAGGTGATGATGATAATTAAGTGTTTGAAGTGTTGAGAGCTATTGGAGGCTCATGAAGGAAAAGCCACAGTCATTGTTGGTGAGGATGATGCTGCTGATGATGGTGATGATGATTATTAAGTGTTGAGAGAGCTGAGAGCTGTTGAATGCTCCTAAAGGGGGTGCCATGTTCAAGGATGGATGATGATGGTAATGATGATGATTAAGTGTTCGATGTGTTGAGAGTGTGGAGAGCTGTTGGAGGCTCATGAAGGAGAAGCCACAGTCATTGTTGGTGAGGATGATGCTGCTGATGATGGTGATGATGATTATTAAGTGTGCTGAGAGCTGTTGATAACTCATGAAGTAGACACCACGGTCATTCGTGGTGACAATGATGAAGGTGGTGATGATGATTAAGTTTTTGAAGTGTTGAGAGCTGTTGGAGGCTCATGAAGGAGAAGCTACAGTCATTGTTGGTGAGGATGATGCTCCTGTTGATGGTGATGATGATTATTAAGAGTGTTGAGAGCTGCTGGTAGCTCATGAAGTAGACACCACAGTCATTCGTGGTGACAATGATGAAGGTGATGATGATAATTAAGTGTTTGAAGTGTTGAGAGCTATTCGAGGATCATGAAGGAGAAGCCACAGTCATTGTTGGTGAGGATGATGCTGATGATTATGGTGATGATGATTATTAAGTGTTGAGAGAGCTGAGAGCTGTTGAAGGCTCCTAAAAGGGGTGCCATGTTCAAGGATGTATGATGATGTTAATGATGATGATTAAGTGTTCGATGTGTTGAGAGAATGGAGAGCTGTTGGAGGCTCATGAAGGAGAAGCCACAGTCATTGTTGGTGAGGATGATGCTGCTGATGATGATTATTAAGAGTGCTGTGAGCTGTTGATAACTCATGAAGTAGACACCACGGTCATTCGTGGAGACAATGATGAAGGTGGTGATGAGGATTACGTTTTTGAAGTTTTGAGAGCTGTTGGAGGCTCATGAAGGAGATGCCACAGTCATTGTTGGTGATGATGATGAGGGAGATGATGATGATTAAGTGTTCAGTGTGTCTGGAGCTGTCGAAAGCTCCTGAAGGGGGCGATGTGGGCAGTAATGATGATGTGTCAGAAAGGGCCTTAGTGAAGGGCAGTCACTGCTGAAATGTACAAGTACTGTGAATACCTGCGCTGGCTCTGACTGACTGAAATAAGTGCTAAACAGCCAAAGGTTATGATCTGTTCCTCATGAAACAAGATTATACTTTTGTTGTACGCCAAGCAAGCCTGACCCTTCCCAGGGATGTCTGGTGTCCTTTAGTTCTCTTATCATTGACATTATACATGCCACTGACCCTGTACAACACTTTGCTTCCTTTTTGGCTAGGTTCACACAATACAGATGCAACATGCATACATGCATACATACATAAATACATATACATATATATATATATAAAAAAAACTTTGATAGAAAAGCAGACATTTGAGGTGAGCAAATTTAGAGTGTTGCTGGTGTTGAGGGTGCTCTATACAGGCGCTGCCTTCCACCTAAACTTGTTTTTTGCATATATATATATTACCTACTGGCGTTTGCCAGTAGGTGATTATAGTTAGGACCTATTATCCATAGGAAATCCGCAACATTCTATTCCCAATAACTTTGGCACCGGTTAACGAATCTGCGTGACATTTTCCAAACTTTTGGCCAGCTCCGGTCCGCTCCTATCCTGAAAGTTTCACAATGATTCATTAAGCGAGGGCTGAGGAAAAAGGGGGTCCCAAAGCACATTTTCCCCATGCAATTTTCCATAGGACCTTTAGCTGCAGCTATAGCCCGAACTGCTGAATGGAATTTCACCACATTTGGCAAAGAGGAAGTCCTTGGTTCAGACTCATGCCTTTTGCTTATTTGATGTAAATCCGTTCATTAGTTCCTGAGAAAATGACAGTAAAGTCATTTATATATCTATGGGCGCGGTGGATCCGCGTATCTATCCACGTACCCTAAGCACAGCCTTCATGCACCCTGCCGTGCACGAACTGGCTGTCAACAGTGAAAATCAGGAAGTGTTGGCAGCCATCTTGTGCCTCGGTAGAACTGAGGCACAAGAAACCCAAAACAAACGCCGCAAAACGCGAAAAGGGGGCGGGGTAGACACACCTTGACCCCCTAGGCCTGCACAGGGGGTCCAAAATGTATTTTTTTTTATCACGGGATGCACATAGGATCTGCGCATTCTAGCTATGTAAAAAAAAAAAGAAACATGGTCTCCTGCGGCAAATATGGTCATTTGCCCCGGGGGGTCAAATCTCGGGGGCATTATTAAAAAAATAGTGTGGGGGTCCCAATCCCCCCACACTGCTGTGAGGACCGCCACCCCCCGGGGCTTGTGTCAAATGGGTGGGGGGGCTCTCAGGCCCCCCCATTCCCGGGGACCACCACCCTGGGGTTCTAACTTAATATATGCGGGGGGCTCATGGGGCCGCCATCACCGGGGCTTCCATCAAATATGTGGGGGGCTCTCAGACCCCCAGCCCCGGGGACCATCACCCCTGTGGCTTAGTAAATTTGGTTGGGGGACTCTCAGGCCCCCCCAGCCCCGGGGAACGCCACCCCCTGGGGCTTCTGAAAAATGCGGCTCCTGCAGTGTCCCGGATGCCCACACCTGGGACACTGCTGTTTGCAATGGCAGGGCGGGAACCTCACGGCTCCCACCCTACCATTGCAAAGTGCTTTGCTTCATTGAAGTGAGAGCAGGGAAACCTGCTCTCGCTTGAAAGAAGCAAAGCAGATTGCATTTCCATATGGGGAGCAGCATGTTAGCAGCTCCCCATATGGAAAAGCAATGCTGGCTCCCGCTGGAGGCGGGGAGACGGCGGGACCGTGGGGGGAATGGGGACCCCCCACGGTCCCCAACGGTGAGGGCCAACCCCAGGGGATGGGGTTCCCGGGGCAACCAGTGGACCGGGAGGGGGGCCACGTGGCCCCCCTCCCCATAAACAAAAACAACAATAAAAACTAAAAAAAAAAAGGACAGCCTCGGGGGATGGGGTCCCCGGGGCCTTGAAGCGGCCTGAGGAGGGCGGCTATGCAGCCCCCCTCCATAAAAAAAAAATATTTGGCAATGCAACGGGGGATGGGATCGCCAGGGCCTTGAATTGGCCATGGGAGGGGGGCCAAGCGTCAATACTGAGGGCCCCTGGGGGCCAACTAGCCCGCCAGGTACCGGAGCTGAGTTGTAGAGTGTTGTAAAAAGGGGGTGGCCTCTGAACACCTCTCTGCAATGCAGCCTCCTGGCCCATACTGGAGGGACCTGGTGGGCTAGTTGGCCCCCAGGGACCCACAGGATTGAGGAGGAATTAATTTTCTAACTTAAAATGGGCCACAGGGTGTGCTTGCAGACATATCACCTTAGGCCACTCCTCCTTCATTCACCACTGTGCAAACGCACTCTGTGGCGCATTTTAAGTTGGGGAATTAATTATCTTTCAATACTGAGGGTCCCTGAGGGCCAAATAGCCCAACAGGTATGTCCAGTATCCGCCAGGGAGCTGCGTTGCAGACAGGTGTTCAGAGTTCACACCCCTTTTTACACCTCTTTGCAACACAGCTCTGTGGTGCTTACTGGAGGTACCTAGTGGGCTAGTTTGACCCTAGGGACCCTTAGGATTGAAGGAGACTTAATCTCTCAACTTAGAACAGTGACAGGGCGCGTTTACACAGTGGTGAAGGGTGGGGAGGGTCCTGATGTGATGTCTGCAAACACGCCCTGTGGCGCGTTTTAAATTGGGGAAAAAATTCCACTTCAAACCTGAGGGTCCATGGGGGCCAAGTAGTCCACCAGGTGCTTCCAGGAAGCGTCACTGTGCTGCATTGCAGAGAGGTGGTGCAGGCCAAGTCCCTTTGCACATCTTTCTGCTACACAGCTCTGTGGCGCGAGTCTCCTAAGACCCCCAATGCTGCCCGGCGCAGGGACACCTTTAATTCACTTTACGATTCGCTATCAAAATAATGAGGCAGGCGGATGGAAACTGGAAGGCAAGAAAAAGGTTTATTACTCCAGAGGAGAACACGTCGACTCAGGCACCGGGATGTCTCAGGGAGGTGCTCTAACTGCATCTCCGTGGCTCGGTCTTTTATACAGGTTTAGACACATTGCATCAGTTTATTAGTATGGTTATGCATCCTTGGAATCCCCGCCCAGGGCAGGTTCCCACACAAACCCAACAGTAATTATACCCCACCCAGATCTAACAGACAAACGTTATCTCACAGCTAGACATTCCGTCAGGATCTGAAACACGTAAGATCGGCCAGATCTAAGGGTCTGTTCTGTTGATTAAAACAGGTCCCATTGTTAGCAAAACAAGTATTGCTGTTTGCAGGCAATAAACTATGTCCGCAAGGGTCAGTTTAGTGCCAAGGACCGGATTGAGTAGCCAGGTGTGGTGAGGGGAAGATTATCAAAAGACTTGTCTGTATACAGAGATGAAAGGATGAACAAGTTTGGGGCAGCAAGTGGCACCGGGGTTTTGTCGTGATGAGAAGGTTTTACAGCCGCCCCAGCACACTATTCAGGTTTGGTCAGGGCGTTGGAAGGATGCCAGCAAAGACAGGGTGAAATGAAGGTGACCAGCAGAGTACAAAATGGCGTGATATCTAAAATGGCTGCAGCTTACGCGCACATAGAAGCTCCCGCTAAACAAGATGGCGCAGGCAATGTTCATGATTGTCGTTTTACTTTTAACAGTGGCCCCTTTGAACATAACTTAGCCAGCTGGTCAGTCTATTTCAATGTCCATAATGTCCTGTATCTTTTGATCGTACATCACTCTCATTTTTGTGAGTTGAGTGTCCATAGTTTTAGGGCGCAAAGTGTTTAGGCAAAGAGAACACAAAGGTGGTATACAGTGTATACCCAAACAACAACCACATATTGTCAATATTGGAAATAAGAGGATCATTGTTATTTTCCAACCCCATTCCTTCAAAATGCCCCAAAACCAACTTCCAAGTGTCCAAGCCTCTGATCCTTTATGAATTTCCGAAGACAGTCTGTGGAGATGTTCGATCACTTCGTAGACAGAAGGTGAATTATCAGGGATGTAAATGCAGCAACTGGCACCGATAATGCGGCATGCTCCTCCACGGTCCACCAGTACCACGTCCAATACCATGCGGTTTTGTAAGGCCACTAGGCGGACTGCTTGGAGCTCAGCAGTGTTGTTGGTGAGGATGCCAGCTGTGACGTTCAGTGCTGTTTCTACTACTTGAGACAGATGTCTGATAGCTCGGCTGTTTGCCATCGGACCCCATAGCGGGACGAGCCCTTTTGCTGCGCCGAGGAACTGTGATGTGGCAGAGTCTGCTTGGTCAGTGTCTTTGGAATGCTTTTGACGATGATGCTCTGCAGGGGCTGTGTAGGTTGATGGTAGAACAAAGGCAATGTAGCACGTGCCCCCCCAGCCTTTTGGGAGCCATGTGTAGGCTTTGGTTCCACAGACAAAGTACATATTGGGTGATGCAACAAATGCAGGGGGGTTAGCAGTGTTCAGAATCCTTATGATGTGACAAGTGCTATGACCACATTCTTAGTCCCGTGGCCTTCAATGCATACAAGGCCAGAGACATTCATCACAGATAGGGCCACAGTCAGTGTTGCAGCAGTTCGTTTCTTTAGTTAGGAAAATGTGGATCTGGCCGGATTGTTGAACACTTGTATTTCCACTCATTCTTTGGGGGGGATGTTCATTGGAAAGGTTGCATTGGAGGTGTGAGGGCAAAAGGTAGCTGTTGTTCTTCCTGTTTTATTCAACCAGAACTCGTTGTAGAATTGTGCGATTGTCCCATCGGAAGTGGCAATTGTCTTTATAACTCTCTTGTAGGAGCATCATCCAGGCAAGGCAAGATCTATGAACAGAAAAGGGTGAAGGGTTGAAAGGAATGGAATGTTCAGTGGCATGTGGTAGCAGCCCACAGACTCAACTGTTGGTGGCATTTGCGGCAAGATTGTGCCGGTGCAGTAGCTGTACGAAAGAATTATTCCAGAATTCTTTGGGTCGTTCTCGGAGATGTGGTGACAGTGATACCAGATAGTGTTCTTTCTTGGTGGTTGGTTGCATGGTGGGTGACATCGTTCTGTATACAGGAGCACTATCTTCAATGATCCAGACTGTGACCATTAGCAAGAGACAGGTTAGAGATGCTGTTACAAGTGCGATTGTCTTTGTTCTGTGCAATTTGGCAGTTTTGGGGTCTTTTCGGTTGTTCTTCAGGTGTACGGTTTCTTCCATCATCTTCAAGGGGCTCAATGACTCGCAGGACCACATACTTTTGTCTAGCACTTTTCCTGGTAGCGTTTGTAGATTGTGCTACCGATCTGAGACTTTGACTCAGTTAGTGGCCTGGCGTCGGGGCACCCTCCTTTCGTCGATCTCAGGTTGTACCCTTTCTTGGATGGCACCGTGGGGTCGGGAAACTCTGTCAGTTCAAGTGTCTCTTTTTGTGGGTAGCAACTCAGAGCTGGTAGGTCTTTCGTTAGTACTTCTTCTTGCACTTCTACTTCTTCACTGGTCACCAGTGTAGGAGGGATTTTCTTGCAGTGATGCACGTGCAATTCCGTTTTCCTTCCTCTTGTAGGGCGCCTGATAGTCCTCTCTCTCCAATATCAATGCGGCCCTCCTGTGAGTTCCCAGTCAGGACCGCAGGTCACTCGAGAGAGGTCCGTTCAGAACTAGTAAAGTTTAGTTGATCGGCAGCCAAACGAGGGTCTTTTTCAGGCAGGTGCAAGCCAATTGTTTAGTCGTTCACTCTGTCATTAGGACCTCTCTACTGGACCCACGTGTCGCTGATGGGCCCCACGTTGGGTGCCAATTGTGAAAAGCAGCGAGTCTCCTAAGACCCCCAATGCGGCCCAGCGCTTTAATTCACTTTACGATTCGCTATCAAAATAATGAGGCAGGCACTGGAAACTGGAAGGCAAGAAAAAGGTTTATTCCTCCAGAGGAGAACACGTCGACTCAGACACCGGGATGTCTCAGGGAGGGGCTCTCACTGCATCTCCGTGGCTCGGTCTTTTATACAGGTTTAGACACATTGCATCAGTTTATTAGTATGGTTATACATCCTTGGAATCCCCTCTCCGGGAGGTTCCCACACAAACCCAACAGTCATTATCCCCCACCCAGATCTAACAGACAATCGTTATCTCACAGCTGGACAATCCGTCAGGATTTGAAATACCTGAGATTGGCCATATCTAAGGGTCCGTTCTGTTGATTAAAACAGGTCCCATTGTTAGCAAAACAAGTCCTGCTGGTTGCAGGCAATAAACTATGTCCTCAAGGGTCAGTTTAGTGCCTGGGACCGGATTGAGTAGCCAGGTGCGGTGAGGGGGAGATTATCAAAAGACTTGTCTGTACACAGAGATGAAAGGACAAACACGCTTGGGGCGGCAAGTGGCACCGGGGTTTTGTTGTGATGACAAGGTTTTACAGCCCCCCCAGCACACTATTCAGATTTGGTCAGGGTGTTGGAAGGATGCTAGCAAGGACAGGGTGAAACGAAGGTGCCCATCAGGGTACAAAATGGCCTTGATGTCTAAAATGGCTGCAGCTTACGCGCACATAGATGCTCCCGCTAAACAAGATGGCGCAGGCAATGTTCATGATTGTCGTTTTACTTTTAACACCTAGTGGGCTAGTTTGACCCTAGGGACCCTTAGGATTGAAGGGGACTTAATCTCCCAACTTAGAACGGTGACAGGGCACGTTTACACAGTGGTGAAGGGAGGGGCGGGACCTGATGTCTGCAAATACGCCCTGTGGCGCATTTTAAGTAGTGGAAAACATTCCACTTCAAACCTGAGGGTCCATGGGGGCCAAGTAGCCCACCAGGTGCTTCCAGTAAGTCTCACTGCACTGCGTTGCAGAGAGGTGGTGCAGGCTGTGTTCCTTTTTACATCTTTCTGCTATGCAGCTCTGTGGCGCTTACTGGATGTACTACGAATTCCGATTTACTCACCTGTTATCAGGATAGACCTCAGTGAAGCATCTTTGAGCCCAGTACTGATCCTGAAAAGTAATTCTAACCATACTTACCAGTGACTTGAATTTCCTTCCGTAGGCTAATATTGACTGGTTTCACTTGGAAGTGTGGAGTTTTGCAACTTTTAAATATTCACCTACAATCATCCGAACAACCAATTCTGATTTACTCACCTGTTATCAGGAGAGAACCCAGTGCTGCATCGTTTAGCCCATCACTGACCCTGAAAAGTAATTCTAACCATACTTACCAGTAACTTGTATTTCCTTCCATAGGAATCCATTGTCTGGTTTTCACCAGAAAAGTTTCTAAGTGTCTATTTTCACAAACTACAAATATTCCTAAAAAATTGCCTGTATGACTTAAACACATTCTTTCAACTGTTTACAGGAGATGCACCAGTGCTGGATCAAGGATTCACCACTGAGTAAGAAAAAGTAACAATAACACTACTTACCTGCTAAGTGAATTTCCTTCCATAGGGTAACATTGACTGGTTTCACTTGGAAATTCTTCTAAGTGTGGAGTTTTGGAACTTTAACCCCTCCCATGCTCGTGACGGAACGGTTCCGTCACGAGGCTCGGGTGGGCTGTGCTGGTGACGGAACATTTCCGTCACGGCCCGCTCGGCGCGCCTGCGCTGACGTTCTAATGGGCGGGCGGGCGGGTCCGTGACGGAACCGTTCCGTCACAATCACAGCTCACCTTAGGGCCGTGACGGAGCGGTTCCGTCACGAGCACGGGACCGCCGTAGGGGCCCGCCTCCCCCTTAGCGCTGCGGCGGAATAGCCGCCGCAGCGAAGGGGTTAAAATATTCACCTAAAACTAGCGGAACAACACATACCTATGTACTCACCTGTTATCAAGAAAGACCTCAGTGCTGCATCTTTGAGCCCAGTATTGATCCTCAAAAGTAATTCTAACCATACTTACCAGTAACTTGAATTTCCTTTGATAGGCTAACATTGACTGGTTTCACTTGGAAATTCTTCCAAGTGTGGAGTTTTGCAACATTTAAATATTCACCTAAAATCATCAGAACAACGAATTCCGATTTACTCACCTGTTATTAGGAGAGAACTCAGTGCTGCATCTTTTAGCACAGCACTAACCCTGAAAAGTAATTCTAACCATACTTACCAGTAATTTGTATTTCCTTCTATAGGAATCCATTGTCTGGTTTTCACCAGAAAAGTTTCAAAGTGTCTGTTTTCACAAACTAAAAATATTCCTTAAAAATCGCCTGTATGACTTAAATGTATTCTTTCAACTGTTTACAGGAGATTCACCAGTGCTGGATCCAGGATCCACCACTGAGTAAGAAAAAGTAACGATAACAATACTTATCTGCTGAGTGAATTTCCTCCAATTTCATAACATTGGTGATACTATGTGAAAGTGTCAACTTTTAAACTACAATAATATTCCTTAAAATTCACTACTGTAACCAACATGCTTTTAGTCAATTGTTTACAGGAGATGTACCAGAACTGAATCTAGGATCCAGTCCTGTGGTTAGGAAAGTAATCCATAAAGTAACTAGTTGCATTTAACTAGAACTTCCCATTCAGCTCAATGTTGCACTGTGTTTGAAATTGTGTTGCTTATTGCAACAACTGTAACACTGTACTTAAAAGTCTATTGCCTATTTGCAAAGCATTTAAACTAAAGTATTTCATTCTGAGAAAGTATATTTTGTAATGTAATTATAATGTAATTTAAAAAATAAAATATCCAAAAATAAATAGTTTGAAATAATTTAGTAAATCAGAATAAAAAAAAACAAATGTAAGAATTAATACATTTAAACATTGTCATTTACAAAACCTTTGAAATTCACTGAAGAAACCATAGGTTTCAGACATGTTATAGTTAGGAATTAGCATTTAAAAAAACTTTGAAATTCACAGAAAGACCATAGGTTTCAGACATGTTATAGTTTGGAATTAGCATTTAAAAAACCTTAGAAATTCACTGAAAAAACAATAGGTTTTAGGGCTGTTATAGTTGGTTGGACATTTCACTCCTACAAAACCATTGAAATCCCCCTGTTATAGTTAGTTGTACTAACTATAACTCGCGCGGCCGCAATCCACTGCTGATGATGTCACATATTACATTATTCATGACATGGTCAGTGACCTCACTGATGACATCTCAAATGACATCACTGATGACATTACTGATGACATCATCCACGTGACAATCTGATACATCTTATCATACTCTAGTATAACCTTTCAACACTCATTATAAAATATGGAGTACCATATTTGAAAACCATTGACACACCAATACAAGTTTCTGAAAACCCACTCAGTGATTCCTACAACTACACACACATCTAAACACTCACCTATAGATTCACTCATGCATGCTAAAAAAGATTAATAGAACATTATGAAATATACTTATACACCTACATCGACATTACACACCAGAACACATCCTATTCACTTATGCAGTGATCCTACTCACTTATGCAAACAATTGATCATACTTATATTTACTAAGCTACACGCTTACACAATCACCACTTTATTTATTCATATATATAGTATCCCATACTTAGTGTTTTATAAAATCATTATTACAAGAATATAGTTATCCATACGTCACTCATACAATCACTGAGTCTTATGTATACTTATTTATATACAACAACTATCACATACACTGTCTTTTGTATTTCTAGTTTGTTGGACATGTATCATTGAGAAATATATTTACTCATCACCACACCCATAAAGAGATTCACTCACCCAAACAACTGTTTCCACGTACAGTCTTAACCTCATATACCTACTAAATCAACAATTTACATATCTTTGGACAGTCACACACCTCCCACCCAGCCACACACACATCCATTCACTATCCCATACAAATACTCAGTTAACTAATTAATAACTAATGGAGACTTTCACATAGCTAGTAACCAACTTATGTAGTAATTTACACAACAAGAGATAGAGTGATACTGGTATTCACACAGTTTAATCACTATCCCATATATTTAGTGGGACACTTTAAATTCATCACTTAGACAGTCAATCACATTGCTACTAAATCCTCCATTCAGACACTTATACATCCACTCAGTCTGCAGGGCAGTTTGCTATATATATATATATATATATATATATATATATATATATATCCTGTTTGTTTGCATATAGAAATTGCACACTCGGAGGCTGGATCCAAATTTACCAAAATTTTGTTTTTATTACCGCAACACTGATACGTGTTTCGACACCGTGGTGTCTTGATCACGCAATACTATGCTGTATAACACAACGTGCCTAAATACATTATTTCACTTCCACAGTAAAAATAGAAAAGGGGATTAAACAGGTTTCGTAACAACCTCCTCCTCCTATTGTATATGGATATTTGTCCGCCATTTTGAAGTGGTGTAAATACATTGTAAATCACATTCTTTTCTTCATATGCTTACAACTCATATGTTACAAGACAGTAATTCATAGTCTTTTGACATAAAGTTCATGGAAATCAATTTGCTTTGAACAAAAAAGAAGCGGGTAAACAAGTAAACTTCACTGTACTCCAAACTCTAAATTTGTTTTGGTATTTGCCCAAGTAGGAAATATTTTACAACTAAATTAGTCACCTACGTGGCTATTCATTTTAAACCATATACATATAAGGACATTATTTCTGTCGGACTAGTGCCATGGTCAACTTATACATGTTTGTAAAAGTAATCAACACATGTGGTTGGATGTCAGTGGTCTTGCTCCATGTCATGAATGATGTAATATGTGACATCATCAGCAGTGGATTGCGGGTGCGCGATATATAGTTAGTGCAACTAACTATATATGCGAATTTCAATGGTTTTGTGTGAGTAAAATAAGGTTTTGATAATGCTAATTCCTAACTATATATGGTCTATAACCTATGGTTTTTTCAGTGAATTTTCTAGGTTTTGTAAATGCTAATTCCTAACTATATATAGTCTATAACCTATGGTTTTTTCAGTGAATTTCAATGGTTTTTTAATAGAAAATATCAAATGGTGTAAAATATGTTCTTCTTTTAAAGGAAAAATATATTTTATATGTATCTAATTTAAATTTTTTATGTCTTTAAATTATTATTTTTTTTTGTATTTGCTACCGGTCCGCGCACCGGGTAGCTTCCCGTTAGCTCAATTTGGTGCCGCGACCCAATCCGCGCACCGGGAAACGTTCCGTTAGCGCAACTCCCGTGATCGAACACAACATCGTGACGCGTCACGTAAGCGCGACGTATCGCGTCGCCGCGTAATGCGTCTTATGACGCGCCGCGTTAGCGCACCCGGAAGCGCTTCGGTCCGCATCCCGAGGCGCGAAACGCAACACCCCGGAAGCAAACCGGGCGCGGAACGGGACGCGTAACGTAAGCGTAACAGGTCATGTGACCTGAAAATAACACTTTTCATTGGTTCATTACATTTTTTTTTCACAAATGATGAAAGCCCCGCCTTTTTTCCTCACTCTGACTTTCATCTTTGTGAGAGGAAGACCTACTTTCCATATTTTCTAAAATGGCAAGTGTTGTAGCTGCAGCTGCTGGAGCCAATCCACCACCACCACCACCACCAAAAAAGGATGGACCACCTCCTCAGGTCATCCTTAATCAAGAGGAGGAAGAAGAGGAAGAAAAGGAAGAGGAGCAAGAGAGGAGGCAGTTTTTGCCTGAAGAGCCAAGGAGGTCCCATGTGAAGGATAATTATATCTGGCAATCCTACACATTTCCCCGGGGCCAAAAAAAAGTAAATGTCCGCTACGTCACATGTCTGATCTGGGACAAAGTTCTGTCCAGAGGGACTGATAAAAAGTACAGCTTCGGGAATTACACCATGCATGGCACATGGAGAGGTGGCACCCTATAAATTATAGTGCTGCGCAGGTACGTGACCTGCAGGAAAACCCCCCTCCTGTGGCCAGTACATCAACCGAACAGGCAGTGACGGGACCAGAGGCGAGGGAGACGGTCCCAAACATCCAGATGAACTTCGGGGACCTGAAGCATGTCTGCATTTCTTGCGGCAAAGTAATTTGCTATGGGGAGAGAAGCATAAATCTAATCAACAGAGCTTTTGAAAATCATAAATGTACAAAACGCCCCAGAAAGTAAATTATCTTTTTTTTTTTTGCTCCTGTTGAGCCCTTTATAATGAATGATTTTCGTTTCCCCCCCCAAAAAAACCAAAAAAAAATATAAAACCGTTCAAAAAATACAAAAAAAGTAAAAAAATGTTCAGAAAAATAATAAAAAAATATAAAACAACAAAAACAATTTAAAAAAAAGTTCTTTTCAGAACTACCTCCCATTTATAAAAAATTGCTAGAATGTTTAGCACTCTGGCAACCTCTATTTCTTTTGATTCGCTTCCCGGTTCGCGTGCCGGTACGCGAACCGGAAGCGAAACAGAATTTTTTTTTTTTAAAAAAAAGGAAGAGTGAGTATAAGGGAAGGAAACAGAGAGTACTGTTAAAAGAAAGACAGCTAGAGGGAGTAACACAGAGATACTGTTTAATAGATCTATTTACCAAAGAAAAGATGTAAGAGGGTATAATTGAGAAAAACAAAATAGATAAGGAAGTGAAAGAAAAAAAGGAGAGTAGAAGAATAATAAACAAGAGTTTCTTGGAGAATGTGAGTGAATGTTCAAATTAAGAAGAAAAACAGTAAAGGATGTGGAATGAGAGGTAGGGATAGAACCGGACTAAAAGAACAACCCTGAGGGAAAGTGTTAAGAAAACAGTGAGCGAAAGTAAATAGGAATAAAACAAGATATATGACAGTGACTAAGGTTAATGTAAAAGAAAAAAGTAACAGGGGTGCACTCTCAATACATCCTAGTCTTAAGTAACTATACTATATCAAACAAAGGGTGCTCACTACTGAATTATGTTGGCTAACATAATATGTGAACAGACAAAAATATTAGATGAGGATCTACAAGTGGTGAGCACTGTTCCTAGAGGAAATGTTCCAATTTCCAAAAAATAACTGAACCATAAACAGTTTTTAGTTGAACATTAAGATGTTCTAGTGACTAAGGTTAAAACATGTGGAATAAAAACTTACGGGTGATTGTGCGCTTTACAAATGTGGATTATTATTATTATTATTGGTGAAAACGTTTTTGCATCTGCCACACCCTGACCTCATAATTGTGCACTGTGGTGGAAATGACCTAGGCACTTTGACTGGGGTAGGTCTGGAAATGCTTTTAAAGGACCCCTTTGAGCAATTGATGGCACTTTTTCCTCAAACTGCCTTGGTCTATTCAAATATATGTGGACAAACAACTTTTAGAATTCATGGACAATTTTGATAAAAAAAGAGACAATTCATGAAAATAAAGATGAAGAAATTCCAGATGAACTTTTACTCGAAATTTCCAACAATTTTTAAATTTAACATAAATAAAACGTTATTTATAAATTAAAAATTGTTTGAGACATTATTTTTTTTCCAAATATAAGATATAATAGTAGAGTAATTATTTAAAAAAGTCAGACTAATGGTTAAAGATTCAACATTTTAATATTACTATGTGCTCAGGGAGTGCTCAAAGGATCTGTTTCTGCTTTCCTGACAGACCATGTTATGGATTCCATATTAGAACATGCAAGACATCTACAGAGGAGACGGTGTACATTGAATTTTAGACTCTTCATTGGTACCTACATGTTGGTACTTTCATCACCCACACAACACAACAGCTCTATTCAGAGCTACCCTACCTCAAAGCACTCTAAATATATTATTTTACTGTTTCCCTTGGTTTTCCCCTTGTTACGCTATCCGGAACGCTACCCGGTATGCGAACCGGACGCTAACCGCGCGAAAATTTGAAAAAAAATATGGGTTGCTTTCCGCATATATGGGCCTCCTCAGCCACCCTCAGAAAACCTAGGGGGTCAGGATACGTCTCCCGTGCCCCCTTATACCCATTTCCCACATTGTTTTTCCTCCATCTTGTGATTAAATTCGACGAAACACAAGATGGCGGACTCCCGTTACGCTACCGGTTAGCTACCCGGTTCGCGTACCGGGTAGCGCCTCTACCGCGAAAAAACTGAAATTTTTTATTTTTTTATTTTTTGCCCAGCAGGACCCTTTAATAGCCCCCTCATCAATCCTAGGGGGTCAGGAGGGGTCTACCTTGCCCCCTTTCATTAATTTCCCCCTTCGTTTTTCTTCACCTCTTGTCTCTCGATCCTACCGAGAGACAAGATGGCGGCCGCTCCGGACTGTTTAGAATGTTGACAGACACCGGAGAGCCAATCAGCTTCGTTTCGCGAAGTTCCGTTACGCGTCAGGTACGCGAACCGGGGCACTAACTGGAGCGCTGTTACAGATATATATATATTTTTGAACGTTAATTTATCAAAATCCACTGGAGCACATATATTGAGACCTAGCAAAGGCACATCGGGCAAACAATATCTACAATTTTGCCAAGTTTCGTAGAAATCCATTTAGCCGTTCGAGCTAAAAGTGAGTCCAACCGCCCTATGGAAAATTGCATGGGAAAAATGCGTTTTGGGACCCCCTTTTTTCTCGACCCCCCCTTCACGAAACCCCCCCAAATTTTCAGGGGCTGCTCAGAAACAAAATGTTCCATTTTCCTGAATATTTCAGCCAATTCCGTCCTCAAACGCCAAAGTTATTCGACATAGAATTTTCAAAAATCCCATAGGAAAAAAATCCTAACTATATATACCTACTGGCGACCGCCAGTAGGTAATATATATATATATATATAATGCTTTTTAAAAAAACGAACCAAACCACATTCACAGGATGATGTCATCAGTGATGTAATTTGAGATGTCATCAGTGATGTCATCAGTGATGTCACTGACCATGTCATGAATGATTTAATATGTGACATCATCAGCAGTGGATTGCGGGCGCGCCAGTTATAATTAGTACAACTAACTATAACGGGGGAATTTCAATGGTTTTGTACGAGTGAAATGTCCAGCTAACTATAACTGTAACACCCCTAAAATTTATTGTGTTTTTCAGTGAATTTCTAAGGTTTTTTAAATGTTAATTCATAACTGTAATATGACTCAAGGGATAAGGAGTGCAGCAACAGGAAGCCTGGTTTAAAAGTCTATTATTTGAAAATAATAAAGGGGACTGTGCAGTGAGTGTTATTTGTTTGGGTACCAGTGTACTCCAAGAGAAATACAGTGGTACATCATACGTGCTAGCCCTCTATATCTGGGCTTCTGTATGTTATCCAAGGGTCATGGCTCACTGAAATACAGTGGTAATCTAGATCCTAGTGGTAGTGTTAATTCTGCGTTGCATTATGTCTTGTAATATTTTTTGTGTACGTGTATTGTAATTTCTGTTCTCTGTACAGTTTTGACAATTTGCTTCCAATTATTGCACTGGCTATCTTAAATGGGGTAGTGATACATCTAATCTTTCTTTTGGATGCGTCAGTTACACATGAGCAAGGCACATCTTCACATACTATGTCAAAAAGCATTGTTCTGTCTTGTATTTGAGACGTGGACTGGCTGCTTTAAGCAGACGCATCCCTTTTGTTGCTGGGAAAGACATAAAGGAATTTAAGGTTTTTAGAAATATCCACTGGATATTAACAAAAGAAGCTTCAATGAGGCAAATTGATCAAAATGGAAAAGCAGAGATGATGGTAGTGGGGAAACCCTCCATATCCGCACAATGAGCACCTAGAGAAGAATTTTCTATTCCATTCCCTCCTCAAAGGATACCTGCCTGGGTGCTATCCAAACTGGATATTTCAATACTGTATCCCATTCTCCCGCATAATACTGCAGAAACTACAGCATTAGGAGGTAGTGGTGGTGATAGTGCGCACAAAGCAAAAAAGTTTGGCCATGTAACTCAGGAGCCATGTCTGGTGACTCGGTGGACTTCAACAGTCAGTGTTTGACCTCATGTCAAAAGTTCAAATCCCTGCGGGTTTACTCAGCCTTTCGTCCTTTCAAGGAATCCCTGTGGGTTTACTCAGCCTTTCGTCCTTTTGAGAAATCCCTGCGGGTTCACTTACCCATTCATCCTTTCGAGGAATCCCTGTGGGCTTTACTCAGCCTTTCGTCCTTTCGAGGATTCCCTGTGGGTTTACTCAGCCTTTCGTCCTTTTGAGGAATACCTGTGGGTTTACTCAGCCTTTCATCCTTCTGAGGAATCCCTGTGGGTTCACTCAGCCTTTTATCCTTTTGCGGGAATCCCTGTGGGTTTACTCAGCCTTTCATCCTTTCGAGGAATCCCTGTGGGTTCAGTCGGCCTTTCGAGGAATCCCTGTGGGTTCACTCAGCCTTTCATCCTTTGAGGAATCCCTGTGGGTTTACTCAGCCTTTCATCTTTTTGAGGAATCCCTGTGGGTTTACTCAGCCTTTCATCCTTTGGAGGAATCCCTGTGGGTTTACTCAGCCTTTCATCTTTTTGAGGAATCCCTGTGGGTTTACTCAGTCTTTCATCCTTTCAAGGAATCCCTGTGGGTTCACTCAGCCTTTTATCCTTTCGAGGAATCCCTGTGGGTTCACTCAGCCTTTCATCCTTTCGAGGAATCCCTGTGGGTTCACTCAGCCTTTTATCCTTTTGAGGAATCCCTGTGGGTTCACTCAGCCTTTCATCCCTTCGAGGAATCCCTGTGGGTTTACTCAGCCTTTTATCCTTTCGAGGAATCCCTGTGGGTTTACTCAGCCTTTCCTCCTTTCGAGGAATCCCTGTGGGTTTACTCAGCCTATCGTCCTTTCGAGGAAAACCTGTGGGTTTACTCAGCCTTTCATCCTTTTGAGGAATCCCTGTGGGTTTACTCAGCCTTTCATCCTTTCGAGGAATCCCTGTGGGTTCACTCATCCTTTCATCCTTTTGCGGGAATCCTTGTGGTTTTACTCAGCATTTCATCCTTTCGAGGAATCCCTCTGGGTTTACTCAGCTTTCCATCCTTTTGAGGAATCCCTGTGGGTTTACTCAGCCTTTCATCCTTTAGAGAAATCCCTGTGGGTTCACTCATCCTTTCATCCTTTTGCGGGAATCCCTGTGGGTTTACTCAGCCTTTCATCCTTTCGAGGAATCCCTGTGGGTTCACTCTGCCTTTCGTCCTTTCGAGGAATCCCTGTGGGTTCACTCAGCCTTTCATCCTTTTGCGGGAATCCCTGTGGGTTTACTCAGCCTTTCATCCTTTCGAGGAATCCCTGTGGGTTTACTCAGCCTTTCATCCTTTAGAGTAATCCCTGTGGGTTTACTCAGCCTTTCATCCTTTTGAGGAATCCCTGTGGGTTCACTCTGCCTTTCGAGGAATCCCTGTGGGTTCACTCAGCCTTTCATCCTTTCGAGGAATCCCTGTGGGTTCACTCAGCCTTTCATCCTTTTGCGGGAATCCCTGTGGGTTCACTCAGACTTTTATCTTTTCGAGGAATCCCTGTGGGTTTACTCAGCCTTTCATCCATTCGAGGAATCCCTGTGGGTTTACTCAGCCTTTCATCCATTGGAGGAATCCCTGTGGGTTTATTCAGCCTTTCATCCTTTCGAGGAATCCCTGTGGGTTTACTCAGCCTTTCGTCCTTTCGAGAAAGCCCTGCGGGTTCACTTACCCATTCATCCTTTCGAGGAATCCCTGTGGGTTTACTCAGCCTTTCATCCTTTCGAGGAATCCCTGTGGGTTCACTCAGCCTTTTATCCTTTCGAGGAATCCATGTGGGTTTACTCAGCCTTTCATCCTTTCGAGGAATCCCTGTGGGTTCACTCAGCCTTTCATCCTTTCGAGGAATCCCTGTGGGTTTACTCAGCCTTTCGTCCTTTCGAGAAAGCCCTGCGGGTTCACTCAGCCTTTCATCCTTTGGAGGAATCCCTGTGGGTTTACTCAGCCTTTCATCCTTTGGAGGAATCCCTGTGGTTTTACTCAGCCTTTCATCCTTCTGAGGAATCCCTGTGGGTTTACTCAGCCTTTCGTCCTTTTGCGGGAATCCCTGAGGTCCCAATCCCCCATGCTGCCCCTTGGACCGCCACCTCCAAAGGCTTTTACAAACAACCGCGGGGGTATGTGGCCTGCCCGCAGCCCCACGGATCACCACCTCCCCGGGCTGTTAAAAAAAGCATGGGGGGTCCCAATCCCCCCATGCTACCCCAGGGACGGCCACCTCCCTGGGGCTTTATTTGGATTTAAAATAACCTGTGGGAGGGCTCGAGCCCCCCCACACGCCCCAGGGACCACCACCTCCTCAGGGCACAAAATATGCAAATGCGGGAGTCCATTAGGGACTCCCAAGATCCGAGGACCACCAGCTCCCAAGGGCTTTGCACAGGTAGGGAGGGGAGCCGCGGAACCCCCTTCTGGATCCCTTGATGGCCCTGGGGACCACCACCCCCCAGGGCCAGCTATTACAGTATCCCGGGGTGCCCACCCCTGGGATACTGCTGTTTGCTATGGCAGGATGGGACCCGTACGGCACCTGCCCTGCCGTAGCAAACTCTGCTTTGGAATTTGGAAGCGAGAGCAGGTTTCCTGTTCTCGCTTCCAAAATCCAAAGCAGATTGCTTGTCCAGAAGGGGAGCTGCATGTTAGTTGCTCCCCTTGTGAAAAACACAATGCTGGATCCCGCAAGAGGTGGGAAGCCGGCGGGACCGGGGGGAATTGGGGCTCCCCCCAAGATCCCCAACAAAGAGGCCAGGCCAGGGGGATGGGGTCCACGGGGCAAGGAATGACCTGGGAGGAGGGCCATATGGCCCTCCTCCTCTTTAAAAAAACATAATTAAAAAAAGGCAGGACAGCCCAGGGGAATCGGGTCCTCTGAGCCATAATTGGCCTGAGAAGGGGAGCTATGCAGCTCCCTCTGAAAAAACAAAAACAGATGGCAAGGCCCCTGGGCCAAAATTGGCCATTGGAGGGGGCCATGCGGTCCCCATACGCATAATAAAAAAAAATAACAAGAGTGCCAGGCCCCGGGGGATGGGGTCCCCACGGCCAAAAGTGGCCCATGGAAGGGGGGCCACACGTCCCCCTCCCAACTTAAAAAAAATAAAGCAAACAAAAGGAACCGGCAAATCACCGGAGACCCCGCCCCCTCCCTGCACCACTGTGCAAACGCAGCCTGTGGCACGTTTTAAGGTGGGGAATTCGTTCCCCTGGAATCCTGACAGTCCCTGAGGCTATCTAGCCCACCAAGTACCTCCAGTACTCGTCACAGGGCTGGGTTGCAGAGAGGTGATCCGAGGCCAGGCCCTTTTTACACCTCTCTGAAACATAGCTGTGTAGGCGCTTACTGGAGGTACCTGGTGGGCTAGTTGGAACCCAGGGACCCTCAGGATTCAAGTGGACTTCATCCCTCAACTTACAACATGCTAGGGGGCACGTTTGCACAGTGGTGTAGTGAGGGGGAGGGAACTGATATAAGAACTTAGCAATCCTGCTGTGTGGGACTTATTGGTGGTAATAAAAGGGATAGTTGGCGCCCAAGGTTGATGTTAGGGGCTAACTACTCCTCCTGTTACCTCCAGTAAATCCCACACAGTGGGATTGCTAAGAGGTATTTCGGAGGCTTTTCTCCACCATTCTGGAAATGCTACTGGTATGTTATAGTCAGAAATTAGCATTTAAAACACCTTAGAAATTCAGTGAAAAAAACATAGGTTTCAGGGACGCTATAGTTAGTTGGGCATTTCTCCCGTAGAAAACCATAGAGATTCCCCTTTATAGTTAGTTCGGCTAACCCTGATGCCTGCCCTGTATGGTCTTGTTGGTACACCTCTGCATGTCCCTCTGTTATCCGAGTCTATGTATCTACCCCAATTCCTCCTGCCTTCCATGATCCAATGTACCATACTTGCTAACATTTTGAGCTAGGTAAGAGGGAGATTTTGAAAACAACTGGGGTATTGATTTTCCCCTTTGACTTACAGTGAAAAAGAGGAGATTGTAGACAGGAGACAGATCAAATAAAGCCCATTTAGGCTTAAAAACATTGGACGTTTCCTGGCTGAATCGGGTCTGTTGACAGGTATGGTTGTACTACCACTGCCTCGTCCTTCTGCCCACAATGGTCTATCATATTGCCACAGCCTCTCTTGCCAGTCCTATATTGTTGGTTTGTTGCCCCTGCCCCCTTTCTACTGCCCTCCATAGTCTGTTGTGCTGCCACTGCCCTTCCTGCCTGCCCAGTGTGGTCAGAGTGTTGCCTCTGCACCCTCCTGCCTGCCTTCAATGTTCAGAGTCCGTGCCCCTGGCCTCTGCCTCTCACAGTATCCTAATGAACAACTAGATTGCTAACAGTCTATATTTATTACAACAGTGTGGCACAGCTGATGTAATCAAATCTGTAATACCTGGAGCATTTCCTTTAGAAATTACATAGATGAGAGGGTTTTATTTGCATCAAAGATGGCTGCCAGAAGTAACACCCTAAACATGACCATAATTATGTATACAAAGAGAAGCGCAGCTGGTAAAGTGTGGTTGAACTGACACGCAGGCAGGATAGGTGTGGTAGATTAGCTATGGTAGGTTAGATAGCTATGATAAGTATGAGAGGTATGGCAGGTTCGGTTACTAGGTTAAGTATGGTAGATACAGTAGATAGATATGGTTGGTCTGCTAGTTGTGGTAGGGTAGGTGAGGTAGATTAGCCATGGTAGGTTAGATAGGTATGAGAGGTATGGCAGGTTAGGTTAGTAGGTTAAGTATGGTAGATACAGTAGATAGATATGGTAGGTCTGCTAGTTGTGGCAGGGTAGGTGTGGTAGATTAGCCATGGTAGGTTAGATAGCTATGATAAGTATGAGAGGTATGGCAGGTTCGGTTACTAGGTTAAGTATGGTAGATACAGTAGATAGATATGGTTCGTCTGCTAGTTGTGGTAGGGTAGGTGAGGTAGATTAGCCATGGTAGGTTAGATAGGTATGAGAGGTATGGCAGGTTAGGTTAGTAGGTTAAGTATGGTAGATACAGTAGATAGATATGGTAGGTCTGCTAGTTGTGGTAGGGTAGGTGTGGTAGATTAGCCATGGTAGGTTAGACAGGTATGAGAGGTATGGCAGGTTAGGTTAGTAGGTTAAGTATGGGAGATACAGTAGATTGATATGGTAGGTCTGCTAGTTGTGGCAGGGTAGGTGTGGTAGATTAGCTATGGTAGGTTAGATAGGTTTGGTAATTATGAGATGACTAGCTGGTTAGGTTAATAGGTTAAGTATGGTAGATACAGTAGATGGATATGGTAGGTCTGCTAGTTGTGGCAGGGCAGGTGTGGTAGATTAGCTATGGTAGGTTAGATAGGTTTGGTAAGTATGAGAGGTGTGGCAGGTTCGGTTAGTAGGTTAAGTATGGTAGATACAGTAGATTGATATGGTAGGTCTGCTAGTTGTGGCAGGGTAGGTGTGGTAGATTAGCTATGGTAGGTTAGATAGGTTTGGTAAGTATGAGAGGACTAGCTGGTTAGGTTAGTAGGTTAAGTATGGTAGATACAGTAGATAGATATGGTAGGTCTGCTAGTCGTGGTAGGGTAGGTGTGGTAGATTAGCCATGGTAGGTTAGACAGGTATGAGAGGTATGGCAGGTTAGGTTAGTAGGTTAAGTGTGGTAGATACAGTAGATAGATATGGTAGGTCTGCTAGTTGTGGTAGGGTAGGTGTGGTAGATTAGCCATGGTAGGTTAGATAGGTATGAGAGGTATGGTAGGTTCGGTTAGTAGGTTAAGTATGGTAGATACAGTAGATTGATATGGTAGGTCTGCTAGTTGTGGCAGGGTAGGTGTGGTAGATTAGCTATGGTAGGTTAGATAGGTTTGGTAAGTATGAGATGACTAGCTGGTTAGGTTAATAGGTTAAGTATGGTAGATACAGTAGATGGATATGGTAGGTCTGCTAGTTGTGGCAGGGTAGGTGTGGTAGATTAGCTATGGTAGGTTAGATAGGTTTGGTAAGTATGAGAGGACTAGCTGGTTAGGTTAGTAGGTTAAGTATGGTAGATACAGTAGATGGATATGGTAGGTTAGATAGCTATGATAAGTATGAGAGGTATGGCAGGTTAGGTTAGCAGGTTAAGTATGGTAGATACAGTATATAGATATGGTAGGTCTGCTAGTTGTGGTAGGGTAGGTGTGGTAGATTAGCCACGGTAGGTTAGATCGGTATGGTAAGTATGAGAGGACTAGCTGGTTAGGTTAGTAGGTTAAGCATGGTAGATACAGTAGGTAGATATGGTAGGTATGCTAGTTGTGGTAGGGTAGGTGTGGTAGATTAGCCATGGTAGGTTAGATAGGTATGAGAGGTATGGCAGGTTCGGTTAGTAGGTTAAGTATGGGAGATACAGTAGATTGATATGGTAGGTCTGCTAGTTGTGGCAGGGTAGGTGTGGTAGATTAGCTATGGTAGGTTAGATAGGTTTGGTAAGTATGAGATGACTAGCTGGTTAGGTTAATAGGTTAAGTATGGTATATACAGTAGATGGATATGGTAGGTCTGCTAGTTGTGGCAGGGTAGGTGTGGTAGATTAGCTATGGTAGGTTAGATAGGTCTGGTAAGTATGAGATGACTAGCTGGTTAGGTTAATAGGTTAAGTATGGTAGATACAGTAGATAGATATGGTAAGTCTGCTAGTTGTGGTAGGGTAGGTGTGGTAGATTAGCTATGGTAGGTTAGATAGGTTTGGTAAGTATGAGAGGTGTGGCAGGTTCGGTTAGTAGGTTAAGTATGGTAGATACAGTAGATGGATATGGTAGGTCTGCTAGTTGTGGCAGGGTAGGTGTGGTAGATTAGCTATGGTAGGTTAGATAGGTTTGGTAAGTATGAGAGGACTAGCTGGTTAGGTTAGTAGGTTAAGTATGGTAGATACAGTAGATAGATATGGTAGGTCTGCTAGTTGTGGCAGGGTAGGTGTGGTAGATTAGCCATGGTAGGTTTGGTAAGTATGAGAGGTGTGGCAGGTTCGGTTAGTAGGTTAAGTATGGTAGATACAGTAGATGGATATGGTAGGTCTGCTAGTTGTGGCAGGGTAGGTGTGGTAGATTAGCTATGGTAGGTTAGATAGGTATGATAAATATGAGAGGTCTAGCTGGTTAGATTAGTAGGTTAAGCATGGTAGATACAGTAGATAGATTTGGTAGGTCTGCTAGTCGTGGTAGGGTAGGTGTGGTAGATTAGCTATGGTAGGTTAGATCGATATGATAGGTATGAGAGGTCTAGCTGGTTAGGTTAGTAGGTTAAGCATGGTAGATACAGTAGATAGATATGGTAAGTCTGCTAGTTGTGGTAGGGTAGGTCTGGTAGATTAACCATGGTAGGTTAGATAGGTATGGGAAGTATGAGAGGTCTAGCTGGTTAGCTTAGCAGTTTAAGTATGGTATATACAGTAGCTAGATATGTTAGGTTTGCTAGTTATAGTAGGTTGGGTATACTAGGTTGATATGATACCCATGGGATATTTTGATTTATGATTACGGGAAGGCAGTTCAGCAGGTGTAATTGTGCTTAGGATACAAATCCTCATAAAAATATACATCGGCTGGAAACAAATTGGCCTTTTCATATTTTCCTTTACAGGATATTCACCCCTTGCTTCCATCACACCAGTCTTAGGTATTTTACCTTCCCATTTTATGCTTGAAATGGACTCACTCCTGTCCATTTTATGGACATCATTTCAAGTTTGATGACACTCGGGTGGCCGAGGACATTTCCTCTGCCATCTTCAAAGGAGCCTCCGACAGCTGTTACTGTTAAGTTACAAAAGCTACAGAAGTTTGACTTGAAAAAACAAAAACTAATGACCGCCTCCCTCTCTCCCTCTGTTTCTTTCTCTCTCTCTCTCTCTCTCTCCTTCTCTCTCTATCTCTCTCTCTCTCCCTCTCTCTCTCCCCTCTCTTCTCTCTCCCCTTTCTCTCTCTCTCTCTCCCTCTCTCTCTCTCCCCCTCTCTTCTCTCTCCCCTTTCTCTCTCTCTCTCTCTCTCTCTCTCCCTCTCTCTCTCTCTCTCTCTCTCTCTCTCTCTCTCTCTCTCTCTCTCTCTCTCTCTCTCTCTCTCTCTCTCTCTCTCTCTCTCTCTCTCCCTCTCTCTCTCTCTCTCTCTCTCTCTCTCTCTCTCTCTCTCCTCTCCTCCCCTCTCTCCTGCCCCCCTGCAGTGGAGAGAGCAGTCTTCTACAGCCCCAGGGTGCAGAGCTCTGCTGGTCTCCCAGACGAGGCTGGGGAGTGTCCAGGGTCTTCCCAGAATCCTCAGCGCTCTCTTCTGAAAACCTCTCTCTGCCTCCATCCAGGTAAACACCCTTTCATCTCTTGTTTCTGCATGTTGTGGTGCATGCCATGTTCATGTGTGTTGGGGTTCAGCCATGTTAGTGACGTCACTCTGGGACAGGAGATGCTGAAAGTGAAGGCGGGGGTTGATGACGCAAGGATGATGCAGTCTGGGGTAGTAGTGGTAAATGCAGGCTTCTTACTACTACCAAGGGCAGCTCGATGAACATATCTGACTCACACCAGTGGTGTAGCAAGGATGCCAAGAGCTCTGAAGCAGCTACAGTTGCAGTGCAGAGGGCCCCTGACAGCCCTGAGGCCCCTCACAGCCCTGGGGCCCCTGAAAGCCCTAGGGCCCCTCAGAGCCCTGGGGCCCCTCAGAGCCCTGGGCCCCTCACAGCCCTGGGGCCCCTCACAGCCCTGGGGCCCCTCACAGCTCTGGGACCCCTCAGAGCCACGGGGCCCCTCACAGCCCTAGGTCCATCACTGCCCTGGGGCCCCTCACAGCCATGGGCCCCTCACATCAATGGGGCCCCTCACAGCCCTGGGGCCCCTCACAGCCCTGGGCCCCTCACAGCCCTGGGCCCCTCACAGCTCTGGACCCCGGTGTCACTGCACCTGCTGCACGCTCTTTAGGTATGCCCCTGCCTCACACCTATCCCAGCTCAGACTCTCACATGTAAATATGTTCCTAACATGTCATGTTGTATGTACTAGTCTGTTCAAGCTCACATCCCTCACAGCCCTGGGCCCGGTGCCACTGTACCTGCTGCACGCTCGGTAGATACGCCCCTGCCTCACCCCCTTCCACCTCACACTCTCACATGTAAATATGTTCCTAACATGTCATGTTGTATGTACTAGTCTGTTCAAGCTCACATCCCTCACAGCCCTGGGCCCGGTGCCACTGTACCTGCTGCACGCTCGGTAGATACGCCCCTGCCTCACCCCCTTCCACCTCACACTCTCACATGTAAATATGTTCCTAGCATGTCATGTTGTATGTACTAGACTGTTCAGGCTCACATGCCTCACAGCCCTTCATCCCTGGTCTGTGGTCCCTCCAGCACTGCTGATGCTCTTGTGTTACTGTGGACAGCACTTCTATCCACAGCTGAGCAGAGACACAAACACACAGAGGGTTGTGTGTCAGTGTCATTGACTAAAATAATGCCTGACTTTAATATAGTGTCTAAAATATCATTTAAAAAGTGAATCTCTTCGAGTGTAGATTTTCTGACTCCAATGTGTGATTCTTAAGGCTCAATATCTTTATCAGACAATATTTATTCCACAATATTCTGCTGCCAGAGCCACAAAGAGGAGTCACTCTCAGATCACAACAAACATTTCAACACTTTGTTGCATGAACCACTTCATCAGTTGATCTGGACTCCTCGCGTTATCTCTTTCTCTTCCTCTCTGACTCCCATTCTCTCTCGCGTCCACTGTCTCTGCCAACTCTCTCCCTCTCCTTTATTCATTTATCTATTTCACTCTCTTTCTCTCTTTCTCTATTACTGTTTCTCTCCCTCTCCTTTTTCTTCCTCTGCTTTTCCCTCTCTCTATCTCTTTGTACCTGTCTCTGCCTCCCTCCCCCTCCCTCCCCCTCTCTCTCTCCCTCTCTCTGTCTCTTTGTACCTCTCTCCCCCTCTCTCTGTCTCTCCCTCTCCCTCTCCCTCCCCCCTCTCTCTGTCTCTCTCTCTCTCTCTCCCTCTCCCTCCCCCTCTCTCCATCTCTCTGTACCTGTCTCTCCCTCCTCTGTACCAGTTTCCCAGGACAACCCTCCTGACAGACAAGGACGTCTCCCTGGACAGAGCTGCCCCAGGGTGAGGAATGAGCCTGGAACAGAAGATTCCTCTCCATGGAGAGATTTACAGCCTCATCTGAGGGAGACTCTGTGTCTCCACCGAGGTGAGAGAAATGTACCTTTTAACTTTCTACACACACATTTGTTTTTGAATAAATGTACATGTTGCTCTGGATATTTACATGTTAAATGCAAGACTGGAACAGAACACTATTTGTTGTGAATGTACTTTTTGCAGGTCACTGCCTTTCATACATTGAAACCACCTGTGCTCTTGGACAGCACTGAACACACACTCTGCATATACTTCAGGTTCACCATTGCTTGCCCTCTTTGTAAACACTTACATCCATTAGATGGACACAGGATAAACAAAATTAGGTATAGAAGTAATATGGTAATTCTCTGTCACTATGTAAACTATACACCGTACTATCAAACTATAGTTAGGGTCGTCTGGCAAGCGAGCTAGAAGGAGTGTGTTTGGAAGTGAGCTACTTACAATATTTTGAAAGAGTTTGATTATTTTTAATTGAACTGTATATCTATAACTTTGTAATTTCTAATTGTGCAATTTGATTAATTTTTATAGAAAAAATAAAGATTTTCTAACTATAACTAAGCTTTAATGTTTGGTTTTTTTCTTTAAATTTCAATGATATTTTTAAAAAAATTTAAAAATGTGTTTCAAATCATAGAGACCAATCTCATCGAGAGGAGTGTTGTTACGTAAAGGGTCGTATCATACAGAGAAGGACTGTGTCACATGTGTAGTGTTTTAGAGTGGAGTATCGAAGAGTGTAATACAGTAGAGTAGAGTGGGATAGCGTACAATGAATTAAAGCATGATAGAGTGGAGTGGTGCCTCGTACAGTTGAGTGGCTCGTATATACCAGTTCAGTGGCGTAGCGTACAGTTGAGTAAACTCTCATACATTTTAGTGACTTGTCATACAGTACACTGTACTAGTGTGTCGTAAAGTGTTGGAAAGTCTTGTAGAGTGTTGTACAGTGGAGTGTTGTTGGATAGAGTTGAGTATAGCGTTGCAAAGCGGACTTTATGTGGTTGAATTGTAGTACAGTGTCGAAGGGCGGCATACAGCTTAGTAGAGTTTTGTAGATTACAGATGAAAAGAGTGTAGGAGAGTGTGGTAGAGTTCAGCAATGTAGAGAGGAGCGTTGAACAGTGGTGTAGAGTACAGAGATTATAGTGAAGTGTAGTCAATTGGAGTTGTGTAGGATAGACGGGATTAAAGTGTCAGAGTGTAGTGTTATGTTGTAGAGAGGTGTGGAGTGGAGTAAAGTGGCTGTCGTAGCTTAGCATGTAGTAAAGTCTCAGAGAGTGGGGTGGTATGGCATACGGTGGAGTGAACTGTCTTTTGTTACTCTGTTGGAAACTGTCATACAGTGGAGTATAGTGTAGTGACATGGAATGTATTAGAATGTTGTGGAGTGGAGATGAGTAAAGTGTGCTGCAGTGTGGTAGAGGGGAATGGAATCAAGTGTGATAGAGTTGATTGTCATAGAGCTTTCTAGAGTGGAGTGGTGTAGAGCGGAGCGGTGGAACACTGTAGAATAGTGTGGAGAAGTATGTGGTAGATTTGAGTGGAGTAAAGTGAGGAGGAGTGGCACAGAGAGAGTTGTTTAGAGTGTGGTCGAGTATAGTAAAGTGTTGTTTAGCAACATAAAGTAAACTAGAGTGATGTCCACTTACATAGAATAGAGTAAAGTGTTGTAGATTGGAGTGCTATAGAGTGGATTACTGTTTGGTACAGTGGAGGGACGTAGACTTTCGTTGAGTGTCATAGAGTGTGGTAGAGTGGAGTAGATTTGAGTAGTGTGGAGTGGAGTTGGGTGAAGTGGAGTGGCATAGACTGGAATAGCAGACAGTGGAGTACAAAGGAGTGGGATACAGTGAAATAGCATCGAGTTCAATACGCTGCATTGGAGTGACGTACAATGGAGTGGCACAGTTTGGAGTGGGGTAGAGTGAAATAGCAGACAGTCGAGTGACATAGAGTATTTGTGGCGTCCAATGGAATAGCATAGAATGGAGTATTGTAGAGTAGAGTGGTGTACATTGAAATGGCTCAGTGTGGAGTAGCGCAGAGTTGAGTGGAAAACAATGTAATAGAGTACTGAGGAGTGCCGTACAGTGTTGTAGCATACAGTGGAATACATTTCAGTGTAGTGGGGTACACTGGAGTGGCATAGAGTGGAATAACGTTTACTAGGGTAGCACAGTAGAGTGGCATACAGTGTAGTGAAATAGACTGGAGAGGCGTGGAGTGCGGTCAAGTTGAATAACATATAGTCGACTGGCGTAGAGTGTACTTGCATACAGTGTGACAGCGTAGAGTTGAGGGGCGTAGAGAGTACAACGGTCTAGAGTGGAATAGCATAGAGCGGAGTACAGTGAAGTGGCATAGAGTGTAATAGCTCACAGTGTAGTACGGTACAGTGGAGTGGCATACAAGGAATGGTGTACAGCCTAGTGGCATACAGTGAAGTTGGGTTGCGTGCAGTGGCATACAGTGTAGTAGTGGCATACAGGGGAGTTGCATACAATGGAATAGCATAGAATGGAGTGGCTTAGAGTGGAGTTACATAAACTGGAGTGAAGTAGAGTGTAGTAACTTTCAGTGTAGTGGTATAAAGTGGAATAATGTACAATGGAGTATTTTAGAGTGTAGTGGTATATAGTGGAATAGCATTCAGTGTAGTAGCGTACAGTGGAGTAGTATACTCTGGATTTGCATATAGTCGAGAAGCGTACAGTGGAATGGCATGTAATGTAGTAGATCAGAGGAGCGTACAGTAGAATGGGTTAGAGCGGAATACCATACAGTAGAGTGGTGTATTGTGGTGTTGCACACACTGAAATTGGCTAGAGAGGTGTGGTGTACAGTGGAGTTGTGTACAGGGTAATAGTGTAGAGTGGAGTACAGTGGAGTGAAATAGCGTAGTGTAGAGTCGAGTACCATACAGTACCATACAGTGGATTTGTGTACAGTGCGATAGCGTACAGTGTAGAGTAGTGTGGATTACAGTGCAATAGTGTACAGTGGAGTGCCATAGACTGGAGTGTCATATAGTGCAGTGTGGCCCATTGGAAAACCATACAGTGGAGTGGTGTACAGTGGAGTTAAATAAGGTGTAATAGGGTAGAGTGTAGTGGCGTAGTGTTCAGTGTCATACAGTGGAATAGCGTAGAATATGATAGCGCATAGTGAAGTGGCATGCAGTGCAGTGGCGTGGACTGGGGCGGCGTACAGCGGAGTGGAGTAGAGTAGAATAGCATACAGTGGAGTGGTGTATAATGCGATAGTGTATAATGGAGTGGCATTGAATGGAGTGGCATACACTAGAGTGGTGTAGAGTGGAGTATGGTACAGTGGAGTGTCATGCAGTGGAATAGCATACAGTGTTGTGGTATACAGTGGTGTGGAGTAGAGTGGAATAGCGTAAAAAGAAGTAGCTTACAGTGGAGTGGTGTAAAGTGGAGATAAGAAGACTGTGTCGGTGGAAAGTGGAGTGTGGTAGCGTGGAATACTGTACAGTAGAGTGGTGTAGAGTTGAGTTGCATACAGACTAATAGCGTAGACTGGAGTGTGTAGCGTGTACTGGTGTACAGTGGCATACTGTAGAGTGGAGTAAAGTGGAAAAGCATAGAATGTATTAGCATAGAGTGAAGTGGGATACAGTGGAGTGGCGTAGACTGCATTGGCACACAGTGGAGTATGGTAGAGTGGATTACCATACAATTGAGTGACATACAGTCGAAGAACGTTCAATGGGATAGCATATAATCTAGTGACATAGAGTGAAGTTACATGCATTGGAGTGCCTTAGAGGAGAGGCGTACAGTGGAGTGGCCTAGACTTGAGTGGCACACAGTGGATTACCATACAATTGAGTGACATACAGTCAAAAGACGTCCAATGGGATAGCGTATAATCTAGCGACATAGAGTGGAGTTGCATGCATTGGAGTGCCTTAGAGGAGAGGCGTACAGTGGAGTGGCGCACAGAGGAGTGGCGTACAGTGCAATGGCATACAGAGGAGTGGCGTACAGACAAGCACATACAGTGGAGTGGTGTACAGTGGAGTGGCGTACGCTGGATTATAGTACAAAATGTAGCAGATTAGAGTGGAGTGGCATGCATTGGAGTGCCATAGAGAAGTGGCGTACAATGGAGTGGCGTACAGAGGAGTGTCGTTCAGTGGAGTAGCATATAGTGGAGTGGCGTACAGTGGAGTGGCGTACAGTGGAGTGGCGTACAGGGGAGTGGCATACAGTGGAGTGGTGTACAGAGGAGTAGGGTACAGTGGAGTGGCATACAGTGGAGTGGCCTTCAGTGGAGTGGCGAACAGTGGATTATCGTACAACGTGTAGCAGATTAGAGTGGAGTTGCGTAGAGGGTATTAGCATTGAGTGTATTGGTATAGAGGGGAGTGGTGTACAATGATGCGGCATAGAGTAGAATATCATATAGTGGAGCTGCATAGAGTAGAGTGGTGTATAACGGAATAGCGTAAATGTTTCCCTTTTGGTATTTTTTTTAAAATGAGCAGTAATTTTTAATTTAATAATTTTTAACTCCTACTGCAGTACTGCGTTGTTTATTTTTAAATATTTAAATGTTAAAATTTGTAATTATACTGTAGTTCACTATATTTGTGAAATAAAGTGTATTACATTGTATTTACAATGTTTAAACATATATATATATACTGGCTTACGTTGATGCGATCTTATAAGAAAGAAATGTTTCTGCTGCTCAGAAAGATAAGTATCTCTCCGACATCCTTGTTATTGATTTACTCTGCTTTGCTTATCTGATACTTTTATATATGTAAATAGGATGTTATTTAGTGTTAACAGTTTTTATATATGTAAATTGGATGTCATTTAGTATTAAGAGTTTTCTATGTTTTCTGGGATTGGCCTATATCTTCTGAATACCTCAGAATGGCCTTTTAAGGTTACATTTTAACTTTTTTCTCTGGTTTGTGTACGCTTTCTAATGATACTTGTCTCTCGCACTCGATATTGGCCCCTGTGTCTTTCACCCTAGACTACTTCCCCTCCGGTTCTATGTCGAACCGGATTAGGCCTCATTGCATTGGGTATACTTTCGAATGCGAGCGTGCGAGCACAGCACTTACCGCTTACACGCTCATACCTTGTGCCCCCATCACGACTCGGGTTCATTCCCGATCCTGCACCGTCTCACCAACACTCTGTCTCAGCACAACGAAGACTGATTCGACATGTTTGTGCAGCTTCTCCGGACCCCTCAACGCGCGTAGCTGCACTCGAGGAGGGCCGGGTTACATTACAGGAATTCACCTTCGGAGTGCCGGTTACATTAGAGGAATTCACCTTCAGAGCGATTCTCGATGGTCGTTCATTTGTGGGGGAGGGCTCATCAGCACCTTGGGGCAGGGCTCATCAGCACCTTGGGGGGAGGGCTCATCAGCACCTTGGGGGGAGGGCTCACCAGCACCTAGGGGGGAGGGCTCATCAGCACATTGGAGTAGGGGTCATCAGCACCTTGGGGGGAGGGCTCATCAGCACCGGGGGGGAGGGCTCATCAGCACCTGGTGGGAAGGCTCATCAACACCTTGGGGGAGGTCTCATCAGCACCTTGGGGGAGGGCTCATCAGCACCTTGGGGGGAGGGCTCATCAGCACCTTGGGGGGAAGGCTCATCAGCACCTTGGGGGGAGGGCTCATCAGCACCTTGGGGGGAGGTCCCATCAGCACCTTGGGGGGAGGGCCCATCAGCACCTAGGGGGAGGGCTCATCAGCACCCTGGGGGGATGGCTCATCAGCACCTTGGGGGGAGGGCTCATCAGCACCTTGGGAGGAAGGCTCATCAGCACAGTGGGTGAGGGCTCATCAGCACCGTGGGGGAGGGCTCATCAGCACCTTGGGGGGAGGGCTCATCAGCACCTTGGGGGAGTGGTCATCAGCATCTTGGTTGCAGGGCTCATCAGCACCTGGGGGGAGGTCTTATCAGCACCTTGGGGGGAGGGCTTATCAGCAGGGCTCATCAGCAACTTGGGGGAGGGCTCATCAGCACCTTGGGGGAGGGCTCATCAGCACCTTGGGGGGAGGGCTCATCAGCACCTTGGGGGAGGGCTCATCAGCACCTTGGGGGGAGGGCTCATCAGCACCTTGGGGGGAGGGCTCATCCGCACCTTGGGGGAGGGCTCATCAGCACCCTGGGGGGATGGCTCATCAGCACCTTAGGGGGAGGGCTCATCAGCACCCTGGGGGAGGGCTCATCAGCACCTTGGGGGAGGGCTCATCAGCACCTTGGGGGAGGGCTCATCAGCACCCTGGTGGGAGGGCTCATCAGCACCTTGGGGGAGGTCTCATCAGCACCTTGGGGGAGGGCTCATCAGCACCTTAGGGGGAGGGCTCATCAGCACCTTGGGTGAGGTCTCATCAGCCCCTTGGGGGAGGGCTCATCAGCACCTTGAGGGGAGGGCTCATCAGCACCTTGTGGGGAGGGCTCATCAGCACCTTGGGGGGAGGGCCCATCAGCACCTTGGGGGAGGGCTCATCAGCACCCTGGGGGGATGGCTCATCAGCACCTTCGGGGGAGGGCTCATCAGCACCTTGGGGGGAGGGCTCATCAGCACCTTGGGGGAGGGCTCATCAGCACCTTGGGGGGAGGGCTCATCAGCACCTTGGGGGGAGGGTTCATCCGCACCTTGGGGGAGGGCTCATCAGCACCCTGGGGGGATGGCTCATCAGCACCTTAGGGGGAGGGCTCATCAGCACCCTGGGGGAGGGCTCATCAGCACCTTGGGGGAGGGCTCATCAGCACCTTGGGGGAGGGCTCATCAGCACCCTGGTGGGAGGGCTCATCAGCACCTTGGGGGAGGTCTCATCAGCACCTTGGGGGAGGGCTCATCAGCACCTTAGGGGGAGGGCTCATCAACACCTTGGGGGAGGGCTCATCAGCCCCTTGGGGGAGGGCTCATCAGCACCTTGAGGGGAGGGCTCATCAGCACCTTGGGGGGAGGGCTCATCAGCACCTTGGGGGGAGACTGATTCGACATGTTTGTGCAGCTTCTCCGGACCCCTCAACGCGCGTAGCTGCACTCGAGGAGGGCCGGGTTACATTACAGGAATTCACCTTCGGAGTGCCGGTTACATTAGAGGAATTCACCTTCAGAGCGATTCTCGATGGTCGTTCATTTGTGGGGGAGGGCTCATCAGCACCTTGGGGCAGGGCTCATCAGCACCTTGGGGGGAGGGCTCATCAGCACCTTGGGGGGAGGGCTCACCAGCACCTAGGGGGGAGGGCTCATCAGCACATTGGAGTAGGGGTCATCAGCACCTTGGGGGGAGGGCTCATCAGCACCGGGGGGGAGGGCTCATCAGCACCTGGTGGGAAGGCTCATCAACACCTTGGGGGAGGTCTCATCAGCACCTTGGGGGAGGGCTCATCAGCACCTTGGGGGGAGGGCTCATCAGCACCTTGGGGGGAAGGCTCATCAGCACCTTGGGGGGAGGGCTCATCAGCACCTTGGGGGGAGGTCCCATCAGCACCTTGGGGGGAGGGCCCATCAGCACCTAGGGGGAGGGCTCATCAGCACCCTGGGGGGATGGCTCATCAGCACCTTGGGGGGAGGGCTCATCAGCACCTTGGGAGGAAGGCTCATCAGCACAGTGGGTGAGGGCTCATCAGCACCGTGGGGGAGGGCTCATCAGCACCTTGGGGGGAGGGCTCATCAGCACCTTGGGGGAGTGGTCATCAGCATCTTGGTTGCAGGGCTCATCAGCACCTGGGGGGAGGTCTTATCAGCACCTTGGGGGGAGGGCTTATCAGCAGGGCTCATCAGCAACTTGGGGGAGGGCTCATCAGCACCTTGGGGGAGGGCTCATCAGCACCTTGGGGGGAGGGCTCATCAGCACCTTGGGGGAGGGCTCATCAGCACCTTGGGGGGAGGGCTCATCAGCACCTTGGGGGGAGGGCTCATCCGCACCTTGGGGGAGGGCTCATCAGCACCCTGGGGGGATGGCTCATCAGCACCTTAGGGGGAGGGCTCATCAGCACCCTGGGGGAGGGCTCATCAGCACCTTGGGGGAGGGCTCATCAGCACCTTGGGGGAGGGCTCATCAGCACCCTGGTGGGAGGGCTCATCAGCACCTTGGGGGAGGTCTCATCAGCACCTTGGGGGAGGGCTCATCAGCACCTTAGGGGGAGGGCTCATCAGCACCTTGGGTGAGGTCTCATCAGCCCCTTGGGGGAGGGCTCATCAGCACCTTGAGGGGAGGGCTCATCAGCACCTTGTGGGGAGGGCTCATCAGCACCTTGGGGGGAGGGCCCATCAGCACCTTGGGGGAGGGCTCATCAGCACCCTGGGGGGATGGCTCATCAGCACCTTCGGGGGAGGGCTCATCAGCACCTTGGGGGGAGGGCTCATCAGCACCTTGGGGGAGGGCTCATCAGCACCTTGGGGGGAGGGCTCATCAGCACCTTGGGGGGAGGGTTCATCCGCACCTTGGGGGAGGGCTCATCAGCACCCTGGGGGGATGGCTCATCAGCACCTTAGGGGGAGGGCTCATCAGCACCCTGGGGGAGGGCTCATCAGCACCTTGGGGGAGGGCTCATCAGCACCTTGGGGGAGGGCTCATCAGCACCCTGGTGGGAGGGCTCATCAGCACCTTGGGGGAGGTCTCATCAGCACCTTGGGGGAGGGCTCATCAGCACCTTAGGGGGAGGGCTCATCAACACCTTGGGGGAGGGCTCATCAGCCCCTTGGGGGAGGGCTCATCAGCACCTTGAGGGGAGGGCTCATCAGCACCTTGGGGGGAGGGCTCATCAGCACCTTGGGGGGAGGGCTCATCAGCACCCTGGGGGGATGGCTCATCAGCACCTTGGGGGGAGGGCTCATCAGCACCTTGGGGGGAGGGCTCATCAGCACCCTGGGGGGATGGCTCATCAGCACCTTGGGGGGAGGGCTCATCAGCACCTTGGGGGGAAGGCTCATCAGGACCTTGGGGGGGCTCATCAGCACCTTGGGGGAGGGCGCATCAGCACCGGGGGGGGGCTCATCAGCACCTTGGAGGAGGGCTCATCGGCACCTTGGGGGGAGGGCTCATCAGCACCTTGGGGGGAGGGCTCATCAGCACCTTGGGGGAGGGCTCATCAGCACCTTGGGGGAGGGCTCATCAGCAGCTTGGGGGGAGGGCTCATCAGCACCTTGGTGGGAGGGCACATCAGCACCATGGGGGGAGGGCTCACCAGCACCTAGGGGGGAGGGCTCATCAGCACCTTGGAGTAGGGGTCATCAGCACCTTGGGGGGAGGGCTCATCAGCACCAGGGGGAGGGCTCATCAGCACCTTGGGGGAGGGCTCATCAGCACCTGGGGTGGAGGGAGCATCAGCACCTGGGGTGGAGGGAGCATCAGCACCTGGGGTGGAGGGAGTATCAGCACCTGGTATGGATGGAGCATCAGCACCTGGGATGGATGGAGCATCAGCACCTGGTATGGATGGAGCATCAGCACCTGGGATGGATGGAGCATCAGCACCTGGGGTGGAGGGAGATTCAGCACCAGGGGTGGAAGGAGCATCAGCACCTGGGGTGAAGGGAGATTCAGCACCTGGGGTGGAGGGAGCATCAGCACCAGCGGTGGAGGGAGCATCAGCACCAGGGGTGGAGGGAGCATCAGCACCTTGGTGGGAGGGCTCATCCGCACCTGGGAAGAATGGAGCATCAGCACCTGGGATGAATGGAGCATCAGCACCTGGGATGGATGGAGCATCAGCACCAGGGGTGGAGGGAGCATCAGCACCTGGGATGGATGGAGAATCAGCACCTGGGATGGATGGAGCATCAGCACCTGGAATGGATGGAGCATCAGCACCAGGGGTGGAGGAAGCATCAGCCCCAGGGGTGGAGGGAGCATCAGCACCTGGGGTGGAGGGAGGATCAGCACCTGGGGTGGAGGGAGCATCAGCACCTGGGATGGATGGAGCATCAGCACCAGGGGTGGAGGAAGCATCAGCACCAGGGGTGGAGGGAGCCTCAGCACCAGGGGTGGAGGGAGCATCAGCACCTGGGGTGGAGGGAGCATCAGCACCTGGGGTGGAGGGAGGATCAACACCTGGGGTGGAGGGAGCATCAGCACCAGGGGTGGAGGGAGTATCAGCACCTGGGGTGGAGAGAGCATCGGCACCTGGTATGGATGGAGCATCAGCACCTGGGATGGATGGAGCATCAGCACCTGGGATGGATGGAGCATCAGCACCTGGGATGGATGGAGCATCAGCACCTGGGGTGGAGGGAGCATCAGCACCTGGAATGGATGGAGCATCAGCACCTGGGATGGATGGAGCATCAGCACCAGGGGTGAAGGGAGCATCAGCAGCTGGGGTGGAGGGAGCATCAGCACCTGGGGTGGAGGGAGGATCAGCACCTGGGGTGGAGGGAGGATCAGCACCTGGGGTGGAGGGAGCATCAACACCTGGGGTGGAGGGAACATCAGCACCAGGGATGGAGGGAGCATCAACACCTGGGGTGGAGGGAGCATAGGTACCTGTGATGGATGGAGCATCAGCACCTGGGGTGGAGGGAGCATCAGCACCAGGGGTGGAGGGAGCATCAGCACCTGGGTGGAGGGAGCATAGGTACCTGAGATGGATGGAGCATTAGCACCTGGGGTGGAGGGAGCATCAGCACCAGGGGTGGGGGGAGCATCAGCACCTGGGATGGATGGAGCATCAGCACCTGGGATGGATGGAGCATCAGCACCTGGGATGGATGGAGCATCAGCACCAGGGGTGGAGGGAGCATCAGCACCTGGGGTGGAGGGAGCATCAGCACCTGGGGTGGAGGGAGCATAGGAACCTGTGATGTGTGCAGGAAAGTAACTTGTCTGAGGTCACACAGTGTGTCATTACCTCTCTCTCCTCTCTATGCAGTGCTGGGGTCTCTGGGTGGGACAGTTACTTGTCTGAGGTCACACAGTGTGTCATTAACTCTCTCTCCTCTCTCTGCAGTGCTGGGGTCTCTGGGTGGGACAGTGACTTGTCTGAGGTCACACAGTGTGTCATTAACTCTCTCTCCTCTCTCTGCAGTGCTGGGGTCTCTGGGTGGGACAATGACTTGTGTGAGGTCACACAGTGTGTCATTAACTCTCTCTCTATTCTCTCTGCAACACTGGGGTCTCTGGGTGGGACAGTGACGTGTCTGAGGTCACACACTGTGTCATTAACTCTCTCTCCTCTCTCTGCAGTGCTGGGGTCTCTGGGTGGGACAATGACTTGTCTGAGGTCACACAGTGTGTTATTAACTCTCTCTCCTCTCTCTGCAGTGCTGGGGTCTCTGGGTGGGACAGTGACTTGTCTGAGGTCACACAGTGTGTCATTAACTCTCTCTCCTCTCTCTGCAGTGCTGGGGTCTCTGGGTGGGACAATGACTTGTCTGAGGTCACACAGTGTGTCATTAACTCTCTCTCCTCTCTCTGCAGTGCTGGGGTCTCTGGGTGGGACAGTGACTTGTCTGAGGTCACACAGTGTGTCATTAACTCTCTCTCCTCTCTCTGCAGCGCTGGTGACTCTGGATCCAGACACGGCTAATGAAGAGGTGATCCTGTCTGAGGACGGGAGACGTGTGACTGGGACAGACAGACCGCAGCCCCGGTCGGACAATCCCAAGAGAATCACTGAATGGCCCTGTATTCTGGTGCGGGAGGGGTTCACCTCGGGGAGGCATTACTGGGAGGTGCAGGAGGAGGGGGGGTGGGGTTATGTGGGGGTCGCAGGGGGGAGTCTGGAAAGAGAGATCATGGAATGCGATGAGGGCAGGGTCCAGAAGGTGATGCGGATGGATGGTGGTCGGTACTGGGCTCTCGCCTTCACTTCCATCCCTCTTGCCCCCCATATCTCCTTGAAGCTGGGCGTGTTCCTGGACTATGAGGGGGGGGCGGCTGTCCTTCTACAACGCAGACACCTGGGAGCATCTCTGCACCTTCAATGGCACCTTCACCGGGGGGGTGCACCCCTTCTTATGGGTCTGGCCAAATGTAGACCTTCGCCTGGTGTAACAGAGTCCCCCCCCCACCACTAGGTGAATAACAGGGCAGAGAGGGGCAAACAGGAGCCCCCCCAGCCCCTTTTATACCTCGCTCTGATTTCCTGCATCTATTAACCCCCCTCCCCAGGGGGCTCCACACCTCCTTTCATCCACTGAAAGACCTCCTTTCATTCACTGATAGACCTCCTTTCATCCACTGATAGACCTTCTTTCATCCCCTGATGGACCTCCTTTCACCCACTGAAAGACCTCCTTTTAATTAATTTGAGATGCTCAATCCCTGAGGCGGAAGCCGGGGGCTCTATTTGCTTTCCCTAATTTTTAAAAACGTGAGTCTGTTGTTATTATTTTGCGCCGCCGCCACATGTAGATTCACTTACTGTGGTGTTGTTTTTAAATAGAATATTTGCGAAGCCCGCATACCTTGCCCTGGATCCCCTGTGCAGCTGATTAGGCGCTGACGTGGACAGACCGGGACAGGGGCTCACAGCCGCCATATTGAGAGGACTGGGGGTTGTAGTCTAGCTGCAGGATGCCTCCCACCCTCCTCAATTACGTATCAAAGCCATATGTCCTCCCGTCCGCGCAGCGGGCGCAGCGGGCGCGCCAAAGGCGCGCCAAAGGCAAGCCCGTCTGCGCTTGTCCGAGCCCGACCGGGACCAGGGGCCACCCCCCCTGGTTCTCTGGTGGGAGATAGGAAGCTATATAGCTCGGACTCTCTGCATCAGTTGCGCCCGCCCATGTCACCCAGTTGCTGTCATTCTATGTATCCCCTGCAGATCCCCCGGCTCTGTCCGCATTGTAGGATGGAGTTGATCTGCACATCAGCTAAGCCTAATGCAAGGGAGTACTCCATGTTTCTCCTTAATTGCAGGTCTCTCCCTAAGCACAGCATAGAAATATCTTTGCTGCTGGATGAACACACACCGGATGCAGTCTTTCTGACTGAAACCTGGCGGACCCTTGACTCTCAGCCGGATTTGGCGCAAGCCCTTATACCCGGTTATCAAATAGACCGTTTAGATCGATCTCAGGGCAAAGGTGGAGGGCTTGCTATCAATTATTAGGATAATTATGTTTGTCGGTGTCTGGCGGAGTCTGTTGCTGACTGTGAAAGTCTGCCCTTCGTCATCGAATTTTCCCCTAATTCCAGTTTCACAGGTATCCTCATCTACCGTCCCCCTGGACCCATTAGACAATTTCAAACTTCCCTTCCTTCAGTGGCCGCGGAACTGGCCACTTCTCCCTCAAATTTCACATTACTTGGAGATTTTAATGTCCATTTTGATAATACGTCAGACACTGTGGCCACAGAGATGATGGCGAGCCTAGCTGCTATTCAACTGGAGCAACTTGTCCCTTCTTCAACTCAGGCAAAAGGTCATCTTTTAGATCCGATCTTCAGCAATTGTGAACGTCTCAGAGTGGGCACTATTAGCTGCTTACCTTGGACAGATCATTTTTCGATTCCTTTTAACTTGCCATTACATAAACCATCACCCTCTATTTTTACTTCCCGTAAAACTAGAAACTGGTCCAAACTTCATGTTGACAACTGGTCCAATATCCTTAGCACCACTAGACCTTCATTTTCATGTGACCCATCGGTGAACAATAATGCATATAACAATTGGATCATCACTTCTTTAGATTCGATTCTTCCTCCCCGTATATCTGGGTCGAAAAGGCAGAATAAAACTGCACCATGGTATACTGAGGAGCTCAGGGACAAAAAACGTATTTGCAAAAGACTGGAGAGGAAATGGTGTTTGACCTACAATTCCACCGATAAAGCTACCTATAGGGAAGCCATTAGGACCTACAAATCCGCCATAAAAATAACGCAATCAGCCCATTATAATGAGAAGATTACACTGGCTAAATCGAAGCCCAAAGAAATTTACCGAATAGTAAAATCTTTGATAAAACCCCCTTCACATTTGGCAGACAATTGCAACTCACTCTCCAGGATGAAATGAGCTGGTCGACTTTTTCTTCCATAAAGTCACCTCTAATCTATCTTTCCT